>NW_006921670.1:354075-365319 GCF_000298275.1 Orycteropus afer afer
AAAAAAAAAAAAAAAAAAGAAACCAAGAAATGTACATAAATGGAAGAATATACCTTGCTCATGGGTAGGAAAGCTTACCATTGTGAAAATGTCAGTAGTACCCAGAGCTATCTACAGATACAATGCAAAGATCCAGATTCCAGCCTTATTCTTTAACAAGATGGAAAAACTTATCGCCAACTTTATATGGAAAAGAAAGAGACTCTGGGTAAGTAAAACACTACTAAAGAAAGTACAAGGCCTCACAACAACCTAATCTCAAGACCTACTATATAGCCACAGTCATTAAAACAACCTGGTACAACAACAGACACATAGACCAATGGAACAGAATTGAGAATCCAGAAGTAAATCCAGAGACAATGGACAGCTGGTCTTCGACAAAGTGCTGAAAATCATAATTGTAAGAGATAGTCTCTTTAAAAAATGTTGCTGGTAATATGGATATCCATTTGCAGAAAAAAATGAAACAAGATCTCACACCATATACACAAATGAACTCAAGTTGGATCAAAGACATGAATGTAAAACCTAAAACTATAGAGACCATCAAAGAAAACATAGGGACAGATTTAGAGGGAGCTGTGGTGGCATAGTGCCTAAGGCATTTGACTGCTATGGTTAGCCAGAAGGCTGGCGGTTCACACCCACAAGCCACTCCTCGGAAGGAAGGTTGGGCAATCTATTTCCACAGTGATACCACCTCGGAAACCCAAGGGAGGGGTCTCTCTGAGTCATATCCGACTCGATGGCAGTGAGTCATAAATGGCATAAATATACTATCAAACATAACTGAAAACATACAAACACCAGAAGACAAAATAGATGACTGGGGTCTCCTAAAAATTAGACACTTATGCACATCAGAAGATTTCACCAAACGAGTAAAAAGCAAACCCACAGACTGGGAAAAAAAAAAATTGGCAATGACACATAGGATAAAGGGATAATCTCTGAAATGTATAAAAAACAGCAACACCTCAACAACAAAAAGACAAGTAATCTAACTAAAAAATGACCAGAGGACATGAACAGACACTTCACCAAAGAAGACATTCAGGTGGCCAACAAACACATGAGGAAATGCTTGCCCTCATTAGCCATTCAAAAACCAAACTCACTGTCATTGACTCAATCCTGACTCATAGCAACCCCCACTGGATTTCCCAGGCTATAAATCTTTAAGGAAGCAGGTTGTCTCACCTCTCTTCCATGAAGTGACTGGTGGGTTCAAACCACCAACCTTTTGGTCAGCAGCCAAATGCCTTAACCACTACACCACCAGAGCTCCTTCCATTAACCATTGTTGTTAGGTGCTATTACATTGCCTCCAACTCACAGCTACCCCATGTACAACAGAACGAAATACCACCCAGTCCTGCACCATCTTCACAACCCTTGCTGTACTTGAACCCATCATTGCAGCCATGGTCTCAATTTGTCTCATTGAGGGTCTTCCTCTTTTTTTGCTGACATTTTACTTGACCAAGCATGATATCCTTTTCCAGGGAATGGTCCCTTTGGACAACATGACCAAAACATGTGAGACGAAGTCTGGGCATTCTCACTTTTAAGGAGCATTCTAGTTGCATTTCCTCTGGGATCTATTTGTTCATTCTTCTGGCAGTCCATGGTATTTGCAATATTCTTTGCCAACACCACAATTCATCAACTCTTGTTCTGTCTTCCTTATTCATTGTCCAGCTTTCACATGCATATGAGGTGACTGAAAATACCATGGCTTGGGTCAGGGATTTCTTAGTCTTCAAAGTGACATTTTTGCTCTTTAACACTTTAAAGAGGTCCCTGCATTAGATTTACCCATTGCAATGCAATATCTGATTTCTTGACTGCTGCTTCTATGCTTTGTGGATCCAAGTGAAATGAAATCCTTTCTCCATTCATCATAATGTTGTTTATTGGTCCAATTGTGATGGCTTTTGTTTCCTTTATGTTGAGGTGTAATCCATACTGAAGACTGTAGTCTCTGATCTTCACCAGTCAGTGCTTCAAGTCATCTTCACTTTCAGGAAACAAGGTTGTGTCATCTGCATATTGTCAATGAGGCTTTCTTTAACGCTGATGCTGTGTTCTTTTTCATATAGTCCAGTTTCTTGGATTATTTGCTCAGCATACAGATTGAATAACTGTGGTGAAAAGATACACCCCTGACACACACCAATACTGATTTTAAACCATGCAGTATCTCTTGGTCTGTTCAAATGACACCTGTACATGTTACTCACAAGCACAATGGAGTGTTCTACAATTCCATTCTTCTCATTGTTACCCATAATTTTTTATGATCCACACAGTCGAATGCCTTTGCATTGCCAATAAAACACAAGTAGACAACTTTCTGGCATTTTTTGCTATCAGCCAATTCATTAGCCTTAGAGAGACACAAATCAAAATAACAGTGAGATATCATCTCACCCCAGTACTAATAGCAATGTTAAAAAAAAAAACAGAAAACAACAGATGCTGGAGAGGGTATGGAGAAATAAGAACCCTCATACACTGCTAGAAGGACTGTAAACTGGTGCAACCTCTGTGCAAAATGGTATGGCACTTACTTAAAAAGCTGGAAATGGAAATACCATATGACCCAACAACCACCCTACCAGCTATATGTCCTAGAGAAATAGGAGCCATGACCTGAACAGTTATATGCACATCCAAGTTCATCACAGCACTATTCACAATAGCAAAAAGATGGAAACAACCTCAATGCCCATCAACAGATGAATGGATAAGCACACTATGGCACACACACATACAATGAAATACTATAAATAATTAAAGAACTATGGTGAAGCTATGAAACATCTCATAACATGGATGAACTTAGAAGATACTGTGCTGAGTGAAATGAGTCAATCACAAAGGGACAAATATTCTCTGAGACCATTATTATATAAAGTCAAGAAAAGGTTTTCACACAAGAAAAGGTTCTCCCCTCCCAGAGGTGGGAGGGGAAGGGAGAGTAAACCACTAACTAGAGGGTAGACTCATATTAACTTGGGTGAAGGGGAAGGCAATGTACAGTAGGGTCGGCACAAAATGATCAAGGAGAAGAAGATGCTAGGAGTTGTACAAGAGTTAAAGGCAACAGAGGCAAATATTAAACCTTACATAATCCTGCAATAACAGTAATGACAATAATAAAAAATCTAAGAGTAGATACCTAGATACACAGGCAAGCCAAATGGGTGTGGGAAGGATAATGGGACCGTAGCCATGAATATGTATAGGTCTGACAGGGAATATTTCTAGATATGTATCTACATGTGCTACAAATAAATCCATGAATATAGTAGAACACACAAGGGGCAAAGTTAGGGAAACTGCTTAGCCATAACCAAAAACCCTGAGGGAGGGAGTGAGTTGCTGGGCCTTACAACTCAGGACCATAATCTCAGGGGACATCAAGGTCAATTGGCACAACCTAGTCCACAAAAAGAAATGTTCTACATCCTACTTTGTTGAGTAGCAACTGAGCTCTTAAAAGCTTGTGAATGGCCATCTAAGGTACAACTATCAGTGTCTCCCAGCCTAGAGTGAAGAAGAGTGAAGAAAATAAAAGACACACGGAAACAACTAGTCCAGAGTACCAGTGGATCATGCAAACCTCAGCCTCCATGACCCTGAGACCAGAAGAACTAGATGGTGCCCAGATACCTCTACCAACTGCTCTGAAAGGGATCACATTAGAAGATCCTGGATAGAGTGGTCAGAAAACATGGAACAAAACTCAAAATTACATTTAAAAAAAGACCAGGCTTACTGGTTAGATTGAGATTGGTGGAACTCCCAAGACCATGGCCCTCAGTCACCCTTCAGACATGGAACTGAACTCACTCCCACAGCTGAATTTTCAAATAACAGACAGGTCTACACAGTGAACAATAATTCTAGGAACAATCAACTAATTGAGATTAAAAAAGGGTAGTATTTGCCCAAGAACAAAGTTCAGAAGGCAGGAAGGGTTGGGAATGAAGGAGCAATGGACACGAGAAACACAGGGAGGGTGCAGGAGGAGTGATGTTGGATTGAGGGGATTGCAATCAATGACAGGAAAGAAAATGTGTGTGAACTGTTGAATGGAAAACTGATTTGTACTGTAACTTTCACCCAAATTATAACAAAAAAAGATTATAGCCTTGGACACCCTGTGGGACAGTTCCACTCTGTGTCATAGAGTCACTATATGAGATGCAGTTGATTCTACAGCAGTTGGTTTGCTTTTGAGTATATCTTTGTGTCCTGGCTAGGCTGAGAGTTCCTCAAGACCTGGCCACCGTCTTGCTTGTCTCAGGCTCCAGCATCCAGCTTGGAACCTGGCAGGCCCACCTGGTATGTGCATTGAAAGTGTTTGTTACTGAGGGGGTTCTGAAAATTCGTCACTCTCTCCTCCACCTCCCCATGCAGGAGGTGGGATTATTTTCCTAAGGAAAATAAACCAAAAACCAAACTCGCTGCCACCGAGTTGATTCCAACTCATAGTAACCACCTTTGGATTTCCAAGGCGGTAAATCTTTATGGAAGTAGATTGCCAATCTTCCTTCTGCAGAGTGACTAGTGGCTTTGAATCACCAACCTTCTGGGTAGCAGTCAAATGCCTTAGGCACATTGCTGGATGCCAAAGGCATATACATCAGAAGTCTTCAAAAACGGTTTTGCTCAGTGAGAGGCTGGAACCAGACTGTTGTTTTTCCACAGACTTTTAAAAATTTATGTGTTGCTTTTGTAAAATAAAACCAATACTTTTTATAAATGTTAATTTATCAAAAGCAAGGAAAGTGAGAAAGAAATAAATCGAAGCAAAATATTGACTTGTTATCATATTAAAAGCAAGTGGATCCACGAAGGCAAGGATTCTCAGATTGGATGGGATTTTCTTAATGCAGCTTGAGACTGTGTTCAAGAAATACTCTAAGCAAAGTGACCTGAAAGTTGAAAATAATGGAATGGAAAAGATACTTTAGACATATGTTAATAAGAACAACAGCAAAGTGTAGGTGGCAGTGTTTTTATTAGATTAAACAAAATTTTAGGCCAAGTGTATTAAATGAGACAAAGAATTTTTAAACGAAAAATTCACAATCTATGAAGATGTAATAATCACAAATCTTTTAAAGCTTAACAACATAAGAAAACACAAAAGCCGTAACTTTTACAAATATAGAGAATATGATTAAAATTAAATCCCAATTGAAAAAGCTAACACACTTGTTCCATACTTGGCAGATCAAATAGATAAGAGAAATAAGTAAAAGGGTAAGGAGCTACCATGGTGCGAGACACAATAGGCATTCAATGAATATTTGCTGAATGAATGAGAGAAATTACTCAAGAAGGGACAGAGCACAGATCATTTTATGCCAGGTACTCCATTAGCTTCAGCCCTAGGAGATGGGAGTGATTATCATCTGTGCTGCAGTGAATTCCTTGGCATGGCTCTTTTAGCCATGTCTTTGTGGCTCCCACCAGATAACTGGGTGGAACTATGCAAATCTAAGGGGATTGGATAGCTTGTGAGTAATGTCAACAAGGTACATGGCACCTTCGTGGGTTGGGACCATGCAAATAAGGTGTATGAAACTCTAATGTGGGGATTGGTTAGTTTTCTCATTGTGCTAGGCTTAAAATAAGCCTTCCTGGAGGCAGAAAGGGGGGGTTCACTGCCATCAAGAGAACAGAGCTGGAGGTGAAGTGGAGTGCATCCTTGGACCCAAGATCCCTTTGCTGGACTTCCTCAGCAGAGACAACCATCAGAATAGACTGTCTGAGACAACCGGCAGAGACAACAGCAGAGGAACCAACAGGAACAAGATGGAGTGGTGGGCTTGCTGGCTCACAGAGCAAGAAAGCTGAGTGCCTTTGCGCAGGAGGCTTACTGGTGGAGTGTGATGCACATAGGTGAACCTATCAGCAGAGCTAAAAGGGCTTTGTAACACTTGTCCAAATAGGGCAGAGGTGAGGCTGGGAGACTGAGGGCATAGCAGAGAGGAGACTGTCTGATTGAAGAGTTGTATCCTGAGCATATTCCTGAACCTGAATTGTAACCTATTACTTCCCTAATAAACCCCATAATAGTGAGTATTGCCTGTGAGTTCTGTTTGCCATTGCAACGAATTATCAAACCCAGCAGAGCAGTCGTGTGTGTTGTGGGAGGGAGAGTTGCTGTCAGAGTTGGTAAAAAGGCTGGAGGGTAGTGGCATGTCTGGCCTCATAGGAATAAGGCTTGGGATGCTGATGGTGATTCTCCCTCTTATGAAGTTAGAGGAAGTCAGAAGATGCCACCTCCATGCCCTTTTTTGCACCATCCCATTATACAGATGAGGAAACAGAGGCAGAGAGAGGATTGGTGACTTGCCTAAAGGCGGTAAGTGGCTTAACCCAGATAGCCTAGCTAGAGAATCCAAATTAGTATGAATGAACACTACACTCTGCTGCCTTGCAAAATAATTTATATAAAATAATCAATAATCAACAAGTGAGAGTATGGCTGAACATGCGCATTTGTAAGTATATGTGTCTGTGTACACACTACAAAACCCAGTCATCAAGTTGGCTCCAACTCATCATGACCCTGAAGGAGGGTAGAATTGCCCCATAGGTTTTCTAAGGCTGTAAATCTTTACAGAAGCATCTTTTGCCTGAGGAGTTACTGGTAGGTTGGTGGGTTTCAACCATTGACCTTTTGGTTAGCAGCCAAATACTTTAACTACTGTGCCACCAGAGCTCCATTTACACACACACGCACACACACACATACATAGAGAAAGAGAGAGAACTGGTGATGCAGTGGGTAGGACATTTGACTGCTAACCAGAAGGTCAGTGGTTCAAACTCACCAGCTGCTCCATGGGAAAAAGATGAGGCAATCTACTTCCATAAAGATTTACAGCCTCAGAAATTCGTTGGGGGTTGCTCTGAGTCAGAATTGACTCGATGGCAGTGAATGAAATACACACACACACACACACACACACACATTGCTTAACATACAGAATACGTTCTGTGAAATAGGCTGTAATTTGGATGCTCAGCAAACATCATATTCTCATCATTGCTGCTGCTGGAGCTGCTGGCAAAGGCCAGCAAAGGTGTCGGCGGCAGGGATAGCTGAGAGGGCAGAGCAGGAGCTGACTGAGAAGACGGGAGAGGGGAGGGGTCACAGCCCTCCCTCCTCTGTTCCACCTGCCTGAGCAGCAGGAGCAGCCCGAGGCCTGAGGCCCCTGCCACCGCCTGACAGATCCTGAGAGCCTTTGAACAAAGATATGTCCTCTGCTTCACCCGCCTATGCCCCACTGTGGTCCAGTGCTACAATCGTCTGGGTTTGGAGTCTGTAAAACCATTGTTGTTGCTGTTATGTGTTGTCCAGTCAGACCCGACTCATAGTGACCCCTCCTTGGGTTTCCAAGGCAGTATCACTACGGAAGTAGATTGCCCAACCTTCCTTCCGAGGAGTGGCTGGTGGGTTTGAACCACCAGCCTTCTGGTTAGCAGTCAAGTGCCTTAGGCACTACACCACCAGCAGGAGGGAATAATAAACAAAAGGACAGACGCTTTCCCTTTGTGTGAGGCTGGGCTTTCTAGAGAAGCAAAACCAGTAAAACTTATATATACATATAGAGAAAGAGAAATTTATCTTAGGAAAATGGCTCACACACTTGTAGAAGCTGACAAGTCCCAAGTTCTTGGATCAAACGTCAAGCTGGAGGCTTTTCCTGACTCATGCAGCTGCAGGGGCCGAAGAGCTCAAGGTTGGCAGGCAGTGCACTGGCTGTTGACTCCAAGATCTCCAGGCTGAATGGTGGCTTGTTTGCTCACGGACAGTTGTAGACAGCACAACAGGATTCCGATCCACAGAAGAGTGTCTCTTTCCCTGGATGTCCCTAAATATATTGGAAGCAGCTCACACCCCTAGGGAAACTCCTTTTCAACGGATTGGCTGCTTGAAACACATACATCAGTCCCATCATGGGAATAACCCACATCACAATTGCTTAAACCACATGGAATTGGGATCCAGCCAAGTTGACACACAGCTCCAACTATCACAGCCTTTAAAAAGCTGTTCACGCAGTTGGATGTTGCTCAAACGGACATTAAGCAATGCATACTTGTACATAAATTTTATCTACTTACAAAGAAAACTTTAAAGAAATTCCAAATAGTTGGAATTTTGCAGGTTACATATTTTTTATAATATAGTATAATATAATAAGCCCCCAAATCAGTAATAAAATGGTAACAAGGAAGAAAAAAAATCTTGATCAATTAATTAATTACTCATCATTAATCTTAATTAGTAGCAATCCCTGCCTGTTATGCAGTTATCAGAAAATGCAGATATGGGTTGAGTTACAGTCGCATCCAGATCTTCCAGGAGATTCTCAAAGGCACAGAGTGAGTGAGGGACAGAGATAAAGGGCTCTCTACAGCGGGGGTTCTCACCGTGCAGCCCCAGACCAGCAGCGTGGGCAGAGCCGCAGACCCTTTAGAAATGCACAAGCCTGGGCCCCACCCCATCCTGGCTGAATCAGAAACTCTGAGCTTTAGTGAGCTCTGAGGTTGGTTCTGCTGCATGGTTTAAGCTTGGGAACCACTGCCCATGACACGGAAAATTCTGGGGAAGGAGTCAGGGGATGGCATAAGGAGGGAGGGAGGTGACAGAGCCCCAAATGAGGTGGTGGCAACCGCAATTCTCCAGGCCTGTTGGCGTTCCCTGAGACAGAGCTGAAGCCTACAGGGCTTCATGGCTTTGAGGGGAGGAAGTATACTTGGCACTTGACACACAGCCTGGCAAGGTGTCTGGGCCAGGATATCTTAGTTCAAGTGCTTCCTTCCAGGAGTGGAAGGCTTACCCTGGGGAGGGGGCTGGCTGGGGAAGGGAGTTACCCACCTGCTGAAGGACAAGGAGCCCCTCAGGGTGGGTGGATCCAGGTGCCTTGTATACCCAGGGCTCCCCTGTGCTCAGGATTGGACTGCCAGCTTCAGGGGGGGAAAGGACTTGGGGGACTGGTCCATGGTTGGCGGGAGCCCCACATAGCCCCCAAACCCAGGAGGGATTTGCAGATGGGCTGAGGCTCTATCTAGGAGGCCCACTGGCCAGTCCAGAACAGGGGCTCGGGTTCTAGCCGGAGAGGCCCAGAGAGGGAGTCAAGGAGACGGATGGGGCCCCTGTGGATGGGATGAGTGTCAGGTCTGCAGTGGTGACATAGCCAGAGGCCACAACGCTGTCCTCAGGGACCTTAGCACCAGTGGGCAAAGCTGCTGCGCTGTCCTTTGGGTCCCGTGCACCCATCATGGGCCCTGGTGGAAGAGGGACAGGGCCGTCTCCTGACTCCAGGGAGAAGCTCCCCTCAGGCCCCAGGCTGTGCCCCCACTTCACATCCATGGCCTGGTTCTGCCTCATGGCCTGGGCCAGTGGAACCAGCTGCACCTGTTCCCCAACGGGCAGACACAGGTACTCCAGGGACCCTTTCAGTGGTGACTTCCTGCTCCTGCCTCCATGGGGGGACGCCAGCTGGTCCCAGATGTCAGACAGGGAGCGACTGAAGGGTGATGTGAGGTAGGGGCCGTTGAAGTGGAAGCCGGAAGCTTGGTTCTCAGACCTGCCTGAGGCAGCAGACAGGCCAGGCTCAGGGCTGGGGGGCTGCTCCACAGTCTCCAAGGAAGGCAGAGTCATGTCAGGCCCAGAAGGCGAGTCACAGGTCTCTTTGGGGTTCTCTGTGGTGAGACGTGACACCTTGCTGTCCCCACAGTGTGCAGGGCACATCCTGTCAGGAGAATAGAGGCAGAACATTGACCTCTGATGGGCATGGAAGGGGGAGAAGGTGGAAGGGGCAGGGCCATGAGAGGACTGGGTCATGTGACAGACGGCAACTGACTTGCCATCTTCCTGTCCTCAAGGGCTCTGCGTTTGCTCTCAATTCCTCTTTCCATCTTATTTGCCCTGCTCTGCCCCTTCTTGGTGCTGCCTCAGCACCCCATCTGACCTTCTATATCTCAGTCAGTCCATCACGAAATCAGCATAACAGGGTTCCAGGTGGCCCTACTCACTCATACACACACACACCCCAGAGCCTTCCTGAGACACCACTCCCGTCTCAACCAGCCCAGTGGTGACTGGATCTTGGGCTGTTAATTGTGTATCAATTCTTTCTTCCTGCTAGACTGAGTTGTCCACTATCTTCCTCAATCTGGGACCTCAGCCTGCCATTGGACACTCCAGCTCCCCAAGGCAGGCCTGCCGGGCTGATGGTCCCCGCCTGCCCCACAGCCATGGCCCCAAGCTCTGCCAAGAATGGGTGCTCACTTGATGTGTGCTGAATGAATGAACCAATGAATGAATGAAGGAGGTTTCCTTCCTGTTGAAGGTCTCCAACAGTGTTCTCCAAGCCCCTCAAAATGGAATGCCTATGACCAAGCCCCCACGTCACCACACCCCATCACTAGCCCCCCTAAATATACTCCTATATCCCTCATTCAATGACCCCCATCCTCCCCAGTGCCCAGACCAGGAATCTCCATGTTTTCGACTCCTTCAACTCTCCCACTCCTCCTTAAATAAATGACCATGTCCTGCCTCTCAGGCAATCCTTTCATTTCTCTCCATCCCACGATGGACACGAAACCAGCCAACATCTTCTCTACCCTGAAAACCAAAGTACCCCTAACTCCTGCCATCTCAGGCCATCCATCTCCACACCCCCACCACTTTCTCAAACACAGCTCTGAGGATCACACCCTCCAGAGGCTCCTGGGGCTCTGGGAAGACATACTAGCACTTCTCCAAGGTCCAATTCTTAGGCTTCTACTCATTTTGTTCACCAAGTTCTGGTGGCATAGTGCCTAAGGCATTTGACTGTGAAGCAGAAGGCTGGCGGTTCAAATTCACCAGCCACTCCTCAGAAGGAAGATTGGGCAATCTACTTCCGTAGAGATACGGCCTCGGAAACCCAAGGAGTGGTCGTTATGAGTCAAATCAACTCGATGGCAATGAGTTTGGTTTGGTTTCGGAGTCCAACCTTCTTGCCCAGAGTCTCCAGGTCTTGCTCGCTGGCTCCCTCTCCTGGTAAACTGGTGAGTGCTTTCCCAGAGAGCCTTGACTCTGCAGACAGCCTCTCTCTTCACTCACTGCCCCTCCCCCTAACCTGCTAGGGCCTGCTCCCCCAGCACACAGTGAGCTCCGGGAGGGCCAGCATGGCCCCTCCTTCCCCTCTGCGTCCC
>NW_006921670.1:365894-367373 GCF_000298275.1 Orycteropus afer afer
AAAGGAAAGGAGAGGGGTTGAACATGTCCACATGAGCCAAACCTCAATACAGCCCTCAGGGCTGGGCTTTGAGTCTGCCCAAGAGCTTGACCTTGACCACAGGGGAGACAGCTTTGAGAGTGTGGCCATGCTAGTGTCTGCTGGCAGGGAGGGCTGGGCTCAGGGGCTTACCTGGAGTCCAGCCCCCGGAGCTGGCTCCAGCCAGGGGTGGGTGAAGGCCCAGCAGTAAGAAGGCCAGTCCTCTCCCCTCCCTGTCACCTCCCCGCTTCCTCCTCCTTCTCCTTCACCCCTTACTACCTTCCTCCCTACCTTCCTCATTCTCTGATTCTGCTTTTCTAACAGACCTTTAAAGGCAACATAAACCAGCAAACCATTTGGGACAGCAGTGGGACCTTGGGAAATTCCTAACCCCCCGGCCCTGGGCCTTGTCTAACCGGAAATTGAACATAAAGACATGGACTCTACATGGCCATTCTGAGTAAGAAGTAAGATACCCCACATGCACCTGCCCAGCTCATGCCTGGCCCAGGATGCCCTGAATATGACCCAAACCAAACCCAACGAAACCCACTGTCACGAATTGATTTTGACTCACAGGGCCCCTAGAGGACAGAGTGGAACTGCCCCAGAAGGTTTCCAAGGCAGCGAATCTTTATGGAAGCAAAGCCCAAACCAATCCCACTGCCATGAGTCTCTTCTAACTCACAGCTCCCCTAGAAGACAGAGTAGAACTGCCCCCAAAGAGTTTCCAAGGCTGTCAATCTTTACGGAAGCAGACTGCCTCATCTTTCTCCTGTGGATCGACTGGTGGGTTCGAACCATGGAGATCTTGGTTAGCAACCAAACACTTTAATCACAACACCACAGAGCTCCTTCCGGAATTTGACAGTGGTCGTTATTTTTAGCATTGTTGTCACAACCAGGGCACACTTACTTCTCCCAACAGACCTATAAGCTGGGTCCTATTCTCTCCACTCTGAAGGTAAATTCATGTAATAAGTTGATGCATTTACAGACAATTAGGGAGCAGACTCAGAGAGAATGAATCTGGGGTTAGAGGTAGGAGACATTGCATGTGACTTCATGGTGTGCCCGCCTGCTCCCTGCCCTGTGAAGCCAGAACCCGGATCTCTTGTTTCTACTTGTAGCTCAGGGCTGGCTCCTCCACCTGTCCGGCCTCCAGGGCTGAGAAGCTCTCTCTGCTTCCCACGCTGACAGCACAGGAGACAGGGGACCCCTGAGGGTCTGGAGATGATGGTGATGGGGATACAGCCCTTCTCAGAGTGACCTGGTCACTCACTACCCACCCTGTCTCGTTTGGTCCTCACATGTCACTATGAGGTTGATGGTTTTGTCCCCACTTCGAAGTTGAAGACACCGAATCAGGGTACATCCTAGCCAGACAGCAGAAGATTACAGGCTTCTGGCTCTCAGAAAACCCTCACACTCAGGGACCTTGCACTAAATAGAGACTGAGCC
>NW_006921670.1:367823-368491 GCF_000298275.1 Orycteropus afer afer
GTGGAGCTTCCCCAGGCAGGAGGAAGGGAGACTCCATCTGCTCTAGTCCCCTGCCTCAGTCAAGTCTGCTGCCTGGCTCTCTGCCAACATGGCTCTCAGGAAGTTCTTCCTAATGTCTAACTGGAGTACTTCCTGCTTTACAGCAAACCAGCTTCCTTGTAAGCACTTCATTGTGAGCCAAGGCAGATGCCACCTCATCTGAGCCCCTGATGTGTACAACAGAGTCACCCCCCACAGCTCCCCAGAGGACAGGAACCACTATGGAGCCCAGACACTCACCCCTCAAGCTCAGAAACATGGCTGTTCCATGGCCCCTTGTCTAAGGGACTTCTGCTGGTAGATGTTAATGTGCTTTCTGGGCTCCAGAGCCCTGGACCCCTATCCTGGGAAGAGAAAAGATATGTTGACCTATGCATGTGAGGGGCCCTTGGGAAGGTGGGACAGGCAGAGGGAGGACAGGAGGCCACCAGGAGGCATCAGCGAGCTTCTTCAACAGGGGAGGGTCTCTGCCTCCTCAGGGCCAGACAGGAAAGTACAGCCCAAGGAGGGGCCCTGGCTTCCCCCAGGTCCACAGAACACCAGAGGGTGGGATCCTGTTCCCTCGTGCCCTCTTAGCTGGGGTGTCCCTGCCCCCACACTCACCCTTCCTGACCCTCCTCACACTGGCC
>NW_006921670.1:370681-372178 GCF_000298275.1 Orycteropus afer afer
AGCACAATTTTGGCAAGAGGGGCCAAAATCCAGTCTGAGTCTCCCATGCCAAGCCTGGTGCCTAGGAGTCTGTGTCTATCCAAGAAGACGTACCACCGTGACCACCACTTGCTGTTGAGTCAATTCTGACTCATGGAGACCCCATGTGGGTCAGAGTAGTACTGCATTCTATAGGGTTTTCAATGGTTGGTTTTTCAGAAGTAGATTGCCAGGGCTTTCATCTGAGCACCTTTGGGTGGACTTGAGCCTCCAACCTTGCAGTTAGCAGCCAAGTACATTAACCATTTGCACCACCCAGAGATTCATCCAAGAAGATCCATTTTCCTACTTCCTTTTAGTGTATGTAATGTAAATGCCAGCAGAGTTAGGGCGCTCAGCAATGAGAAGGGCGTGGGTATCAGACCTCCATGTACACACACACACACACACACACACACACATGGCTCCTCTGTGCAGCTAGGCTGTCCCAGGAGGGAGGGTAGAGGCCAGGAGACCTACCCCACTCAGTGTCCCAGGAGCACTCGTCACTCCACTCGCTCCAGATCCCATTGTAGCCAACATGGGTGGGCTTGACCCTCACCCTGGCCCAGTACTTGGTGAAAGGCTCCAGCCTCGAGAGCGACAGGCTGTAAATGTTTGGCAAAGCCTCTTTCTTGGCGTCCTATGAATGGAGAGAAAAATAGAGGGTGGGGAAAATCTTCTAACTCCAACACCACTGGGCTTCCCCTCACTCTTGGGGAATCTGGTTGTATCCCCTAATCTGCAGCAGTATCATCCTCTGCCTCGGCAAGAGACCCCTTCCCAGACCCACTGAGTGCAACACCACCACGTGCAACCCACCCAAATTATAGACAACACCACTGAGGTCTAGAGAGCCCCGGCTTCCACCATGTCCAGCTCTTATTTTGAAATCCTCAGCTCTTCCCTATCCTCTGTTGAGGGCAGTGTGGACTCCATCACTGAGCTACGCCCTTCTGACCTCGCTTGCCTCCTGTTCTGCCTGGGGCTTGGGCTGGCTCCCTGGGATTTGGTCTGGGCTCCAGGAAGCCCAGGTTCTGCACATGAAATCCCTGAGGGCAGCCCGGGCTCAGGGCAGAGACTGAGTTCCAGACCTGGTTCCCTGCTCCACCAGGAACCGTCTGCCCTTAGCACTGCACATTGGGCCTCTGGATAAGAGTCCCTGGAGAGCGGTCTCCAGGGCTTTACAACTTTTGAAATCCTTGGATCCGGTGGTCTCTCAGGCCCTCCCTGGCCTGACAATCCAGGCCCCTTGTAATGCAGGGTCAGCTGTGTTGATTCTGACCAAGTCAAGTCACCTCTCTGAGCCTTAGTTCCTTAACCAAGAGGTGGACATGACCTGCTGACCATACAGGATCATGATCACATCACAATGTGTGATGACCTGACTGCTCACCTGCTGGGGGCCATTCTCTGACCCTCCTCAGGGCCGATGCCCCTCCCCTGCCCTAGCCTATCACCTTCCATGAGGCAGCATCC
>NW_006921670.1:374451-376436 GCF_000298275.1 Orycteropus afer afer
AACGGTGCCCGCATGTACATAAGAGCTCTCAGCCCCAGAGACAGAAACCAAAAGGTGCCAAGAATACAGCCTGAGATGTTCCAAGGAGGTCAGCCTCAAGAAAAACAGGATCCACTTGGTGTTAATGCCTTCCAGAACTAGAGGATAAGAGTCAGAGTCATAACTTAGCAGCCTGTCTTAGTTCTTCTTATGAGTTAAAGAGCCCTGGTCCTTGGGAATGGAATGTATACACGTAATCATGACCTTTAGCTCAACCTGTATTGACCCTGTATTTGCCCATGAGTGAGAGGACTTTTAGAGTATCTGAAACAATGTCCGTTTCTCGCTCATGCACTGAGTGAACTCTTTCTTCTCTGTTCTCTTGGTGCAACTGAACTGACTATGCACTGCTCCTGGCATGGGCCCACGAATTTGGGTAACAGAAATATGTTATTGAGAAATTCAAGTGGAGGTTAGAATTACTTCGGTTCACATTTGGCTGCTGCAATGGTTTCTTTGGAAGTAACTGATGTGAAGACTGGGCCACGAGGAGCCCCGCGTCCACTCTGGTGACACGATGAGGCAGCGCTGTCCCAGAACCACCCACACAGAAGCTTTGGGCAAACTCACTGTGCTCTGAGCTCCTTATGAATTTCCCCTCCTCCTTTGGCCGCACAGAGACTGTGTACTGGCCGTGGGTCCCGGGGTCGGGCACGGGGATCTGGCACCGGTGGCGGGCGTAGGGGCTGCTAAGCTTCTCCTTCAGCACCGGAGAGCACTCCTTCTCCCTGAGGAGCACGGCTGAGGTGAGGGTGGCGGAGGGAGGACCCAGTGGGATGGGGGAGACTCCAGCAGGAGCTGGGCCTCTACTGGGGCCTCCAGGGAGAGGAGGAGGATGGTAAGGGCAGGCCCGAAGGAGGGGAGGGCCACTCACTGTGCCTCGGGTCCCGGCTTATAGAAGAGGGTGAAGGGCACTGAGCTGGTCACCTCGGACCTCACTTCCCAGGAGCAGCTGAGCATGTCGGCCCCATTGAAGAAGCACTGGAGGTTCTGGGGCTGGGCCTCATCCCCTGGGAGAGAGACATTCCCTCGTTCATTCCCTCGTCCGTCCCTCATTCATTCGTTCTGTAGGTGGTCTATGAAGACCCAAATAGAAGCATCATAGACAGAGTGGGAGCTTAGGGCCCAGAGGTCAGGGTTCAAAGTTCGGCTGACCCCTGGCAGCCATGTGACCACAGGAGGCAAGGTGGAATCTTTGAGCCTGAGAACCCTCCCGTGTGAAATGGGAAGTGTGTCTGTGTGTTGGTGCTCTAGAGACCAAGCACAGTCCTGCTGGTGTGCCCTGCACAGAGCAGCCACATTGAAACACAGCTGCTGGGCGTGCAAGGCTGTTATCATTGCCTAGCTGGGGTGTGTGCAGAGGACAGGCGCCTGAGACACAGCCCTGCCTGTGCCAAGCTCAGCACAGATGGGCTTGGCTAGAGAAGCCCCTGCACACGGATGACACACGGGATTCCTGGGTCCCACCAGTGTGGGCTCCAGAGCCCTCCTGTCCCAGGGGCTTGTGAAGTCCCACCCTCCCCGCAAACAGGCCAACCCCAGACTCGGGCTGGTTACCTGGCCGGGAGTCCCAGTGGACCTCTGGGCTCCACTCACTGGGCCGCCCCGAGAGCCCTGTGCCCTGGGCCAGCCGGGTTCGCACTCGGGCTACATAGGCGCTGCTGGGTATGAGGTCCTCTGGCTCCAGGACAGCCTGGGAGGAGTTGGAGTAGAGGGTGGCAGCCTCCTGTGGGGAGAAAGGCGCTGGAGGAGGCTGGGCTGGGCTGGGACCCTCTGGGCTCAGGGCAGAGCTGGCCGTGGCTCCCTACCTCCCAGGAGTCCTGAAGCCGCCGGTAGACCAGCTCAAACTCCACGTGCAACTTGGACAGCCAGAGGCTCTGGGGGGCCTCAAGGTGCACCCTCCAGGTCAGCAGGAAATGGTCCCCAACATCACTGACCTGTAGGTC
>NW_006921670.1:376536-377400 GCF_000298275.1 Orycteropus afer afer
GAGAGGAGCAGCGGCAAGCCCCTGTGCCTTGTGGGCTGAGCGAGGGACTTTGACTTTGACTCTGTGCAGGATGGGAGCTGTCAGAAAGTTTTGGGAAGAGTAGGGGCATGGTTTGCTACTGAGTGGCAAGAATCACACAAGCTGCCAAGTTGGAAATGAACTGAACGAAGAGCATGGGAGGAAATAGAGAGACCAGAGAAAAGGCTGTTGCAAGGATCCAGGAGGAGTTGGTGGCTTAAACCAAGGCAGAAGCAGAAGAGGCAGTCATATTCCAGAAGTAGTTCAGTGATGGAGATAGCAGGATTTGCTGGTATATTGGGTGTGGCATCTGAAAGAAAGATATGACAAGGATGACCCCCAGGTTTCTGCCTGAGCAACTGAAGAATCAAAAAAACAGACCAAACCAGTTACCTTCAAGTCGGTTCTGACTCACGGCAACCCCTATGTGTCAGAATAGAACTGTGCTCCATAGAGCTTTCAATGACTCATCTTTCAGACCTTTCTTCCTCAGGGCTCCTTGGATGGACTCGAACCACCAAACATTTGGTTAGTAGTCATGCACCTAAGTATTTGCACCACCCAGAGGCTCCTAACTGAAGAACAGATTTGCCATTTAGGGAGATGAGGAAACTGTAGGAAAGTAGGTTGAGGAGGCACAGTGAGCAGTCACTTTGGAGCATGTTAAATTTGCAACAGCCATTGCACTTTCCATCAGAGGTGCTAGGAAGACAACTGGGACCAACCCAGTGATGGAGAGCAGAGGTTCTGGAAACTGCACACCGAGAGGAAGATGAGCAAAAGGATTGGAGGGGAAATTATTTTAAGGTTTGTTCTGGTGGGTAATTACCAGGTGGTAACGGTGCC
>NW_006921670.1:378810-382036 GCF_000298275.1 Orycteropus afer afer
AACTTGGACAGCCAGAGGCTCTGGGGGGCCTCAAGGTGCACCCTCCAGGTCAGCAGGAAATGGTCCCCAACATCACTGACCTGTAGGTCCTTGGGCGCAGGGGGCTGGACTAGAAGGTGAAAAAGTAAAGGACAAGTCAGGGGTGGGGACCAGTGCAGGGCAGAAAAGAGCCTTCATGGCCCCTTGGGTGAACAGCCCAGGCCACTAGGCCCCCCAGCGCTGCCCCTACTTGGTCTAGTGACCAGACACCTCATCTTGATGGCCTATGACTTGTGAAGGGAGCTCTGGTTACGTAGTACCTAAGGCACTTGACTGTGAACCAGAAGGCTGACAATTCAAATCCACCAGCCACTCCTCGGAAGGAAGATGGGGCAATCTACTTCTGTAGGGATACTGCCTCGGAAACCCAAGGAGGGGTCGCTATGAGTCGAGTCTGACTCTACGGCACATAACAACAACAACATGACTTGTGAAACTGTAGGATCGCGTGTGAGCATGAATGAAGCTGTGCAGATGCTCTGCACCTCTGATGTAAACTCAGTTAAAGGTGCTCATGAGTAAACTAAATCGAGCTTCCATCCATTCTGAGGCTCCCCTCTGCCTACCGTCTGGTCTCTGAGTACTCCTTCCCAGCAGAGAACGCGGTGGTTCATGTGACTCTCTGCTTCTCCTTCCCCACCTGCTCACTCTCCAGTACTGCTGTCAACCCCCAGGATCAGTGTCTTTTTCTCTATATTCTTCTCTCTTTCTCTATATTCTTCTTCTTTTTTTGAACAGATAGAGCATTTACTAGATTATGTGGTCATTCAATTGAATTATTTTGTGTGGCCATTTGAATTTGATTTAACAGGCTTCACACATACACACACACTATGCTATCAATCTCTTTTCTTTCTTTCTTTTTTTTTTTTTTTTGCAAGGAAGAGCAAGGCAACTGAAAAACATGCTGACAGAAGGCTGTGTTTGAAGTTTAGTCTCTACTGCAACTTGAAATTCACCCTAGCACACACATGCTGGGGCAAGGTGTTACCACCATAACACAAGAAAAATCAACCCTGTGTCCTATGAAACTTTGTTGACAACTGCTGTGGAAACTATAATTTATGATTTGGGACATTTTTAAGAAGTGAAATATTTAACTTGGATCTCTAAAACTCTTATTGGGTACCTCCTCCTACCCCTTGGGCAGAATCTCATACACCTTTTCTTGTCTCATCATAAAACCAAACCCAACCCATTGCCTTGGAGGTGATTTCAATCCATAGTGACCCTATAGGATACCCCATAAGATTTCCAAGGCTGTAATCTTTACCAAAGCAGATTGCTACATCTTTCTCCCTTGGAACAGCTAGAAGGTTTGAACCATTCACCCTTCAGTCGGCAGCCAAGCACTTTACCACTGTGCCACCAAGCTCCTTTGTGCCACCATAGCCCATTGTAAATCCTCCACTGTGGTCCTTATCACATCATGATAGACTTATATGTTTCCACGTCTCCCTCCCCAAGTCAACAAGGAGTTCATGGAAGGTTGGGTCTCAGTGTAACATCTGCCACTGTATCCTCAAGTCTGCAGTATGATAGGAGAGGATCCTGGGCCCCTTATGACAATGGAGCAACTACACCAACCTGAGAATGCCGACCTCTGGACATGTTTCATGTGAGAGAGAAATAAACCTCCATGTTATTTGAGCCACTGTTTTTTGGGGATTATCCATGTGCAAACAAACAACTCTGATTAGAAATAATAGAAGAAAACTTCACAGAGCTTAAAAGGAGACAATAGCCCACTAAATGTAGTGCAAGATGCATTTTTATAAATGCCGTACCTAGTCATACACTGATGACATTTCAGTCTAGGAAATTCTAGAAACTTCCAGAAGGAATCAAATAAACAAAAGCAACAAAACAAGTTACTTTCAATAGAACAAAGGTCTAGCTGGCACGAGATTTCTCATGAACAACCTTGAATTCTGAAGATAGTGGTCTTCAAAATACAAAAGGAAAATATACTTAAATTTAGAATCATTCAAAAGCCAATGTTTTTTAATGGTTAAGAGAAAGAAAGTAAACCCACACATCTTGGATGTGTAAGGACAAAAAAAATTTTCAGAACTTTTCTGAAAAAAATTACTGTAAGAGTACTTCAAATTAAAAAAAAAAATAACAAGAAAGAAAGATGGTGTGCGATGTTGGAATCAGTGTTGAATGAGACTAAATTAAACTAAAATGCAGATGATTTTAATGTAGGTTATTGTTGTTGTGTGCCGTCAAGTCAATTCTGACTCATAGCAATCTTATAGGACAGAGCAGGACTTCCCCCATAGAGTTTCCTAGGCTGTAAATCTCTATGGGAGCAGATGGCCAGGTCTTTTCTCTCACAAAGCCTCTGGTGTGCTCAAATTCCCTACCTTTTGAATCAGTCAAGAGCTTGCCCACTGCACCACCAGCCATCCATTTAAAGTGTGAGTGGGGTGGAAAATGAAGGAAGGCTGGACTGATCCCCCAGGGACTTCTTGCCCTTTGCCCCTCTGTACAGGCCACACACCTACCTCCCGTGAGTTGTCACATCTGACAATATCTACTGTGTCCCTGTTTCCAGTCTCTGCATTCTGTTCTCCATTCACATCCATCAAACACGTTTTGAAACATTGCAGTTCATTTGGGATGGCCTCATTCTTACTCCTGTCTTCCACACAACAGCTTTAGGCTACAAGAGGCAGGGAGCAAAGGCCCACTCCTGTCACATGCTTGCAAGGAGCAGCAGGCTGGACCAGTGTTTGGATCAAAGGCATTAAGTCAAACGGTCCTGGCTTCCTGTCTCATCTCTTCCACCAACAGCTGAGTGGCCTTGGGCAAGTCACTTTCCTCTCTGTCTTGGCTCCATCATCAGTCAAATGGCAATTATAATAGTACAAAACATGATGTTTGAGAATCAAGTAAGAGTTGGAAGTGTCTACTGAATGCCAGCCACATGCATGTTGTTTTGCCACATCAGCACAAACTTTTATAGTCAGTCATTTACAAAAACAGGCTGCGTTATTCTAAGCAATAATTTCCTTGAATCCATGAATTTGAATAGCTGGTTAAATTTCTTCCTAATAGAAGTCAAATACAGCCTGGCTCTGTAGTTAGCAATGGTCCTCCACACTCACCCAAGACCAGCCATCACTTCACAGGCTGCTGAGGACACACAGGGAGACCCCGGGACAGCTCACACTTGTGGGAA
>NW_006921670.1:382626-384043 GCF_000298275.1 Orycteropus afer afer
CACATCTTCTGTACACACAGGGTGGAGAAGGGCAGTCTGACCAAGGCATGTCGTCACTGAGATCGCAGGATGCTGGCTTTGGAGAGGCGCTGCCAGGAGAGGACATGCGTTAGCTCAACGTGAATCAGAATCACTGTTCAACAAAGACTCACAGAGAGGTTCTGATGTGCCACACTGTCCAGGGCCAACGGCCAGCCTATGAGCAAAGCACACTCCAGTCACTGCCTGGGGAGCTGCCTTCCTGGTAGGAGACACACGTTAAACAACTGGATGAAAGATGCAGAATGTCAGAGGGAGAAAATGTAATAGAGACAAATGCAGCAGATAAAAAGATGTGCGGGTTGGAAGGGCTGGGTGAGCAACTTGGAAAAGAGGTTCAGGGAAAAGGGTATCAAGGAAGGCTTCATGAGTAGGTGACATTAGGACAAATTCTAAGACTGAGCCCTGGAGTATCCTGCCATGTAGAATCAGGGCCCTCTAGAGAACTGTAAGGAAAGAAATATCCATTCGTCTGAGCTGCCCAGTTTGTGGTCCTCTGCTAAGGGCAGTCTAGGAAACTCTAACTAGGGAGCTGGGGGCTCCTGGGGCTTCTGTGGCCTGCCCCATGCAGCAGGAAGCAGGTCACAGGCTGACAGTAGGGATAGGGATGTGGAAGTGGGGGTCTGAGGAAGGTGGAGGAGGTGGGCTGGAGGCCTCCAGGGAGCCGGAGGGAGAAAGTGAACATGGAAGCAGTGTGGGAAGGGGCAGAGACGACTGTTCCCCTGGGAAGCCACCGTGGGGAGGGTCTCTTCACCCAGAGACTCCATCTAGACTTTCATTACCTCTGTTACGGGTGATTTTAACTCTCACCAACATCCCAAATGGAGGTGAGCACCTTTTCCAAATGCACATGTGGATGAGATGAGAAAGGGGCAAACCCATACTAAGGAGGTGGGAGGGCCGTGATCAGGATGGAGCCTGGCCCCTTAAGTCCATCAGACATCAGGACTCTACCCAGCTCTACTGCTCACCTCTTGTGCAGCCAGGAGAGAGGCATCAGTTTCCTTATGCATAAAATGGTCATCTTATCCCTGACGCTATAGGAGATTATCACCAGCACCATCATCATCAATAACAGTAAGAGTGATATATTCAGCTCTGCCAGAAACCCCAACATCGACAACCAGCCTCAGGAGCCTGGTTGGTGGTTCGTTACAACCAGAGCTCCAGCAGGGTCTCCTTGCCCTCGGTCTGCTGGGCAGCCCCCACCCTGACCCTGGACTTCTCTCCACTCTCCACAGCCCCCTGGAGTCACTCACTCGTCTCCTCGGTGATAGAGGGTCACATTGACGAGCCGCTGGGCAGCCTTGGTATCCGCCCACCTGCACACGATGCGGCTGATGTAGTCATTGTAGCAACGCAGGCTCTGCAGGGGGAC
>NW_006921670.1:384658-399679 GCF_000298275.1 Orycteropus afer afer
CCTGGCGGTCAGAGCCCAGAATGCCACACTGAGACCTGAGGGCAGAGAAGGGATAGGACCTGAGAAGGCTTCACCAGGAGACCAGAGGAAGGACAGCAGGAGTGTGCAGGTGGGGAGAGGAGGGACAGGGGAGAAGGACGGAGGGCCAGGCAGCTGGGAGGGAGGGCAGGAACACTGTGCCTCTGGGAGCTTCCTGGGGATTCCGTGGAGGGGTGGCCTCCCCCAAAGGGCCCAGTATGAGGAGTGGGCAGGGGAAGGCAGGAAGCAATGGTGCTCACCTTGGGCTCCCGCCATGCTGGGCCCCCGGCACAGAGCCAGCAGGATGATGGGGATCAGCCCCCACATCAGCATCATCTCCCTGGTCAGCTAGGATGAGCAGGTGGCCTGCGCAGGTGAGTCCTCACTGTCTGGGAAGCATGTGAGCCTCTCTGACTGGGGGCCAGGCTATCTCTTCAGCCCTTGTTTTTCTTCCACCCACTGCTATTCCTTCCCTAGGGATTGAGAAAGGAAATAAGGGATAGGGTCTGTTCTGGTTACCTAGTTCCGCTCTGACAAGAATATACCACCAATGGGATGGCCTTAACAAGCAGGAGTTTATTCTCTTACAGTTTGCAGGCTTTAAGTCCAAGTTCAAAGTGCCAGGCTTTAGGGGCTGGGTAAAAGCCTCTCAGCCTTGGGCTTCAGCTCTGCCTCCAGCTCCTGGCGCACTGAAGCTAGAGGCTTTTCTTCACTCAGACAGCTGCTGGCTGCTGAGGCTGCCAAGCCCAAGATTGACAAGTAAAAAGGCACAGTTGCAATGTTACCAGACCACGCTGCAGGCCATTAACTCAAGTCCATTGTAAGTCCTAAGGTCAGCAGAGCATGGCAGGCTGCTGAACAGTGACACAGCTACATGCAGGGTCCAAGCGTGCCATAAGCTAGAAACCATTCCCCAAGGCTTCTCCTTATGTACAGGAAGCAGATCACATTCCCTAAGGCAGCTACTCAGCTGCTCTGAGTAGATTCCACCATGGAGTTGATTGCCAGTCTCATCATGGGGAATACTATATCCGGCTGCCCAACCATTCAACCAGGTCTAGCCAAGTTGACATACAAACATAACCACCACAGGGTCTGACCTGCCCACCACTCTGTCCACCCCCAGGGACATGGCCAGTGATGGAGAGAGAAGACCCTGCTCAGAGGGGAGCAGGGGACCTGGGCTTCAGTCCCTGCATCTGCCTCAGGCTGGGACCCTGGGCTTTCCGTCTGAGTCTCAGTCTCCTTGTGTCTGCAGTGGCACACCAGTCACCATGGTGTGGGTGGCTGGGCTGCATTTCTGGAAATCCTGTGTGCTTGAGTAGATCTGCTGTGGCATTGAGGATAGCAGCTGGGCCTGCTTCAGTACTGAAGTGTACTGAAGTACACTTCAGTACAAAGCTTCAAAATATATGAAGCAAAGACTGACAGAACTGCAATGAGAAACAAATTCACTGGTAACCATAGCTGGAGATTTCAACACTCCTCTCTTGGTAATTGATAAAACAATTAGAATTCAGTAAGGAGCTCTGGTAGTATAGTGCCTAAAGCATTTGACTGCTAACCAGAAGGTTGGTGGTTCAAACCCACTAGCTGCTCCATGGAAAGAAGATGGGGTGATCTACTTCCATAAAGATTTACTGCCTCAGAAACCCAACAGGGGTTGCTATGAGTCGCAATTGACTTGTTGGCAGTGAGTTTGGTTTTTGGTTAAAGGGTGTGGAAGACTTGAACGCTGCTATTGACCACACAGGCCAAATTGATGTCCATTGAATATCCCCCAAAAAAACTGCAGAAGAAACGTTCTCCTTAAGTGCACAAGGTCATCCACCAAGATATGTCATTCTCTGTGCCTTACAAGACTCAATAAATTTCTAACAATAAAACCCATTGCCATCTAGTCAATTCCAACCCACAGTATCTCTGTAGGACAGAGTAGAACTGCCCCATAGGGTTTCCAAGGCCGTAAATCTTTACAGAAGCAGACTGCCTCATTTTTCTTCTGCAGAGTGGCTGGTATACTTGAACTGCTGACTTGGATTGCAGCCAAGTGCTTAACCATTGACCACTGGGGCTTCTCCCTAAGAGTTGAAACATAGAGAATAGCTTCTAACTAAATTAGAAGTCAATAACAGAAAGGTCCCAGGAAAATCCTCAAATATTTGAAAATTGTTGTTAGTTGACATTGTGTCAGTTGACTCATGGTGGCCCCATGTGTGCAGAGTAGTTCTGTCCCATGGAGTTTTCAGGGCTGTGACCAGACCTGTCTTCCAAGGCACCTCTGGTTGGGCTCAAACCTCCACAGTTTGGGCTCATAGCCGAGCACTTCACCATTTGTGCCACCCAGGAAATCACTTGGAAATTGTTGTTAGATGCCATCAACTCTGTTCCAGCCCATACCAACCTAATGTACAATAGAACAAAGCCCTGGTCCTGTGCCATCCTCACAATCATTGCTGTTTGAGCCCATTGTTGCAGCCACCGTGTCAGTCCATCTTGTTGAGGGTCTTCCTCTTTCTTGCTGACACTCTACTTTAGCAAGCATGATGTCCTTCTCCAGAGACTGGTCCCTCCTGACAACATGACAGAAGTACCTGAAACGAAGTCTTACCATCCTCACTTCTAAGGAGTATTCTGGCTGTACTTCATCCAGGGTAGATCTGTCTGTTCTCCTGAATTTTGTTGTTGTTAGGTGCTGTTGAGTCGTCTCTGACTCATAGCGACCCCATGCCCAGCAAAACAAAACACTGCCAGGTCCTGCACCAGTACCACAATCCTTGCTATGCCTGAGCCCATCTCCACAGCCACTGTGTCAATCCATCTCGTTGAGGGCTTTCCCTTCTGTCATTGACCCTCCACCTTACCAAGCATGACATTCTTCTCCAGGGAATGGTTCTTTCTGACAACAGGACCAAAGTGTTGTTGTTGTTATTTCCCATTGAGTCAAACCTGACTCATGGCGACCCCTCCTTGGGTTTCTGAGGCAGTATCACTATGGAAGTAGATTGCCCAACCTTCCACCCAAGGAGTGGCTGGTGGGTTAAAACCACCAGCCTTCTGGTTGGTAGTCAAGTGCCTTAGGCACTATACTACCAGGACCAAAGTAGGTGAGACCAAGTCTGGCCATTCTCGCTTCAAGGAGCATTCTGGCTGCACTTCTTCCAGGATAGATTTGTTGGTTCTTTTAGCAGTCCATAGTACTTTCCAGCGTTCTTTGCCAACACCGTAATTCAAAGGCATCAATTCTTCTTCAGTCCTCCTTATTCATTGCCCAGCTTTCACATGCACATGAGACCATTGAAAATACTATGGTTTGAGTCAGGTGCACCTTCATCCTCAAAATGACTTCTCTGCTTTTGAACACTATAAAGAGGTCTTTTGCAGCAAATGCAGCACATTGCTTGATGTCATGACTGCTTTCATGAACCTTGACTGTGGATTCAAGTGAAATGAAATCCTTGACAACTTCAATCTTTTCTTCATTTATGACAATGCTGCTTATTGGTGTAGTTGTGAGTTTGGTTTTCTTTCTGTTGAGGTGTAGTCCATACTGTTGGCTGTAGTCTTTGATCTTCATCAGTCAGTGCTTCAAGTCCTCTTCACTTTCAGCAAGCAAGGTTGAGTCACCTGAACATCACGGTTGTTAATGACTCTTCCTCCAATCCCAATGCCTCATTCCTCTTCATATAGCCCAGCTTCTCAAAAAGATTGAATGAGTACAGTGAAAGGATACAAATCTGACTCACACTTTTCCTGATTTAAAACCATGCAGTTTCCTCTTGTTCTGTTTGAGTGACTGCTCAGGCACCTCAGGAGCACAACTCCCATTTTGGAATTCCCATTTTTCACAATGTTGCCCATAATTTGTTAGGATCACACAGTCAAATGCTTCTGCATAGTGAATAAAGCACAAGTAAACACCTTTCTGGTAGTCTCTGATTTCAGCCAAGATCCATCTCACATCAACAATGATAACCCTCATTCTATGTCCTCTTCTTAATCTGGCTTGAATTTCTAGCAATTCTCTGTCAATATATTGCTGCAACCATTTTTTAACTTTCTTCAGCAAAATTTGCCTTGTGTGTGATATTAATGATATTGTTCAATAATTTCTCCATTCTATTGGATCACCTTTCTTTAGAATGGGCACAAATATGGATCTCTTCCAGTCAGTTCATCAGGTCTTCCAAATTTCTTGACATAGATGAGTGAGCACTACCAGCGCTGCATCCATTTGTTGAAACATCTCAATAGGTATTCCATCAATTTCTAGAGCCTTGTTTTTCACCAATGCTTGGACGTTTTCCTTCAATACCATCATTTCTTGATCACATACTACCTCCTGAAATAGTTGAATGTCCACCAATTCTTTTTGTTAATTAGACCCTTGGAACTTGACTATCCTGAATAACCCTTTGTTGTTATTCTCAACAATCATCAACAAATCAGTCCTGGATGAAGTACAACCAGAATGCTCCTTAGATGCAAGGATGGCAAGACTTCATCTCACTTACTTTTGACACATCATCAGGAAAGACAAGTTGCTAGAAAAGGATCTTTAGTAAAGGGCAAGGTAAGCAAAAAATGAGGGAAATCCTCCAAGAGATGTTTTGACACAGTGGCTGCATAACAGGCTCAACTATACCAATGATTGTAAGGATGTTGGGCAGTGGATTTTTTCTGTTATATATAAGGTGGCCATGAGTTGGAGCTAACATGATGGCAACTAACAACAACAACAATAATAAAACAACCCTTGAGTCAAATAAAGACCTATCATATCAGAAAGTATTTTGAACTGGATGAAAATGAAATAGTGATATATTAAAATATGTGGATGCAATTAAAGCAATTCTCAGAGGAAAATTTATTACTTTAAGTGATTATATCAGAAAAGAAGGATACACAATCTAAACACCCGCTTAAGCAAGAAAAAGAACACAAATAAGTAAAAGGAAGGAAATAATTAGGAACAGAAATCAATGAGATAACAAATAGAAGAACAATTAGAGATTATATAAATGCTGTTTGTTGTTTGTTTTGATAAATAACATTGATAAACCTCTAGCTAGGCTGATCTGAGGGCAGGGGAACAGAGAGAAGAGACAAATTACCAATGTCAGGAATAAAGCAGAAAACTTTGCTACTGATTATACAGACAACAAATAGAATATTACAAACAACTTTATGTCAATAAATTTGGCAAATTGGATAAAATGGAAAAACATCTTAAAAGGCATAAATGATAAAAAAACTTACTCAAGAAGAATTAGTAACTTTGGAGAGGCCTGTATCTGTTAAAAATGTTGAATTTTTAACTAAAAACCTCACACACACACATACACACACAATGCCAGGTTCAGATGGTTTCACTGATGAGTTCTAAGAAATACCAATTCTACACAAAGTTAGAGGAAGAAGTACTTCCCAATTCATTTGTGAAGTCATCATTACCCTTAAGACACAATGAGAAAATGACAGACCTATATTCCTTGTGAACAGAAACACAAAAATCCTTGGCAAAATATTAACAGATTGAATCCAACAATGCATAAGGAAGATAATATGCCATGATCAAGTGTCATTTACACCAGATATGCAAGGTTGGGTTGACATCTTAAAGCCAATCAATATAATTTACCAATTTAATACACTAAAGGAGAAAAACTAATTTTATCAAATGCACAAAAGGCATTTGATAAAATTCAATACCTATTCATGAATAAAAACAGAAGAAAACAAACTCCCAGAAAATTGGGACTACAAGAAAATGGGTTCCACCAGATGAAGGGTATCCATGAGAAGGTTATAGCTGCTTTGGCCCCAAAAGTCTGTAACAAGAGGAAAATGCCCACTCACCACCACTTCTATTCAACAATACACTAGAGGTCCTAGCCATGAAGAAGAAGGCAATTCATACCAATGGTAAGAAAGAAGTAAAACTGTCATTATTCACAGATGACACACTCATGTACATAAATAATTCTGAGGAACCTACTAAAGAGAAGCTATTAGAACTCAGAAGATTTAGCAGCTTCACAGGATACAAGGTCAACTACAGGTGCTTGGGGACAGAGGATGGCTAGAGCTCTAAGAGGGTCAAGGTCCTATACAACTCTGAGCAAGGGACTGCCCTTCTCAACTTGTAAATTGCACTCCAGTCACATTGAACTTTGAGTTGAATAGAGTAGATTTCCAGGTTCCACTTTCTGTATCCCTTTTCCTCTGTCCCCAAGTCCCCCAGACGTGCATACATACAGGGGCATAGTGAGAATAAGGAGCACCAGGGACAACCTCTAAGTTGTACTCCCTGCCCCCAGTTTCAAGGGAATAGACATTGAGAATGGCAATCACCTTTCTGGGTCAGGTGCCTTTCATGTTTGTAGCACCTGGGAATGTCATTCCATGCCTTGCGTTGTGCCCCTTTGGACTTGCACATGGAGCAAATGTCCACCTCTGCCCAACCCTGTCTGTCTGTGCCTCTGGATGTCTATGGCGTTTAAGGAAGGACATTTGGCCATACCAGGTTAATAGAAACTGCTCAGTGGTGTGCTCCTACAGGTGATGTCCAAACCACATGCCTTACCTCCATACCTCAGATACACTTCTGCACACACACACACTCACTTCAAAATCTTTGCCTCACAGCTGGGAGGGGTCTCAGAGATTGTCAGTTCCAACCCTCTATTCTAAAGTGGAGAATGCAGAGCCCAGAGTCCAAAAACCAAACCAAACTCACTGCCATTGAGTCAGATCCGGCTCATAGTGACCCCTTCTTGAGTTTCCAAGGCAGTTTCACTACAGAAGTAGATTGCCCAATCTTCCTTTTGAGGAGTGGCTGGTGGGTTTGAACTGCCAGCCCCCTGATTAGCAGTCAAATGCCTTAGACATTATGCTGCCAGAGCTCCCAAAGTGAGAGGTAATATTCTCTGTCACCAACACCTTAGTGGCAAAGAAAGGGATAGAACACAGGTACTTGATTCCCAAGCTCTCTCCTCCAACTCAGGTGTCCTTCCTGCCAGGACAGAGCCTGAGGACCTGTCCTCAGACTACCAAGCAAGAATGTGGACAAGAAACCACACCCCACCTCTGCGTAGCCCTTCTTGAACCACCACAGCAGAAATAGTGCCCAGACCATCCTTCATTCCAGTGCCTGTCTGGGAGGCTTGATCCCCAACCTTCCCAATCCCCAGAGCACATCTGCCCACATGTTTCCCCGGCCTCTCCCTGTCCCTTTCCATCCAGGACTCCCTGCAATCTCCCCTGCTCCCCACACAATATGGACCCCCACCCCTGAGCCCTGCCCCTGAAATCTAGGCAATACCTCTTGGTGGTTGACCAGTCAGCCTTCTGCTGGAGTCTCTGCACAGCAGTGAGCCCCATGCACTTCCTACTTATACTGACGTCATTAGGATTCAGAGAGCCAAAAAGAGGAAGAAATGCAACCCAGGTCTGTTTCAGAATTTACGACCCTTCAAAAGCATCACCCAGCTTCTTAGAAGTGTGGACAACAAGATATTAATATTTTTGTTGTCAATCTTGCTGACTTTGCAAATGCTGTTCCTTTTCCAGAAGTACTTCTCCCTCATGCTCTCTTCCTGTAAACTTTTACTCACACTTTTAGTCTGTTCAAAAGGCTTCCTCCACACAGCCTTCCCTGAATCCTCTCTGAAGATAGGGAATGGTGGCTGCAAATAGTGGAGCACGTGAGTACTAGAGCCCTAGAGACCTGGGTTTGAATCCCAGCTCCACTACCTCTTAGACTGTGGCCTTATCAAATTACTTGCAGGTAACTTCTCCAAGTCTCAGATCCAGCATCTGTTACTTGGAGGTGATTGTCCACAATCCTGAAAGGGTTTTTGAGGCAATATTGTTGTTGTTAGGTGCTGTTGAGTCAGCTCTGGCTCATAATGACCCCATGGACAACAGAACGAAACACCGCCCGGTCCTGCACCAGCCTCACAATCCTTGCTGGGCTTAATCCCACCATTGCAGCCACTGTGTCAGTCCATCTTGTTGAGGGCCTTCCCCTTTTTCACTGACTCTCTACTTTACCAAGCATGATATCCTTCTCCAGGGCATGGTCCCTTCTGACAACATGACCAAGGTAGATGAGACCAAGTCTGGCCATTCTGGCTTCCAAAGACCATTCTGGCTGCACTTCTTCCAGCACAGATTTGTTCATTCTTCTGGCAGTCCATGGTATTTTCAGTGTTCTTCACCAACACCACAATTCAAAAGCATCAACTCTTCTTCTGCCTTCCTTATTCATTGTCCAACTTTCACAATGGCAATTGAAAATATCATGGCTTGGGTCAGGTGCACCTTAGTCTTCAAAGTGACATCTTTGCTCTTCAGCACTTTAAAGAGGTCTTTTGAAGCAGATATTCCCAGGGCAATCTGATATCTGATTTCTTGACTGCTGTGTCCATAGGTGTTGACTGTGGAACCAAGTAAAATGAAATTTTTGACAACTTCAATCTTTTCTCCATTTATTGTGATGCTGCTTATTGGTCCCGTTGGGAGGATTTTCATTTTCTTTATGTTAAGGTATAACCCATGGTGCAGACTGTAGTCTTCAATCTTCATCAGTAAGTGCTTCAAGTCATTTTCACTTTCAGCAACCAAGGTTGTGTCATCTGCATATGAAAGGCTGTTAAGGAGTCTTCCTTTCATCCTGATGTCACATTCTTCTTCATACAGTCCAGCTTCTCAGATTATTTCCTCAGCATACAGATTGAATAAGTGTGGTGAAAAGACGCAATCCTGATGCACACCCTTCCTGATTTTAAGCCATGCAGTATTCCCTTCTTTTGTTAAAAGAACAGAGTCCTGGTCTATGTACAGGTTCCTCATGAATACAATTAAGTGTTCAGGAATTCCCATTCTTCTCAATGTTAGCCATAATTTGTTATCCACACAGTCAAATGCTTTTGCATAGTCAATAAAACACAAGTAAACATCTTTCTGCTTTCAGCCTAGCTCCATCTGGCGTTAGCAATGATATTCCTCATTCCATATCCTCTTCTGAATCCAGCTTGCATTTCTGGAAGTTTCTTGTCAATATATTGTTGCAACTATTTTTTTTTTTATTATCTTCAGCAGATTTTACCTGCATGTGATATTAATGATATTGTTCGAGGATTTCCACATTCTGTGGGACCACCTTTCTTTCGAATGAGAACAAATATGAGTCAGTTGGCCAGTCAGTTAGCGAGGAAGCTGTCTTCCAAATCTCTTGGCATAACCAAGTGAGTGCCTCCAGTGGGGCATCCATTTGTTGGAACATCTCAATGGGTGTTCCTTCAATTCCTGGAACCTTGTTCTTCTCCAATTCCTTCAATGCAGCTTTGACTTCTTCCTTCAATACCATTGGTTCTTGAACATATGCCATCTCCTGAAATGCATGAAGATCGACCAGTTCTCTTTGGTATAATGAGTCTGTGTATTTCTTCCAACTTCGTTTGATGTTTCCTGCATCACTCAAAATTTTGCCTCCAGAGATCCAAAACTACTGGGAATTGTCTTCCTAAGGCATTCTGTAAAATCTGTTGTTTTAAGGTTTGAATAATAAGAACCTGGTACTTTTGGGGTACCTTGTTTATGTTTAATAATTTCTTCTTTTCCTTATAGTCTTTATTATGTCTGAATAAAAAATGATTTATCCTGGATACTTGATTTTGAACTTCCTTCTCTGTGAAATTTTGACATTGTAAAGTTGACTTTTTGCTTTTAACTTATTCTCACAAGATGTGAAGGATTCTCAGATAGGTCTTTTTCTTGAAAGTTCCATGGCCTAAGTGGAATTAAATTGCTAAAAATTGAAATAGGGTTCTTACCCTCATGGCACAACTTTCAGCCAAAGCATAGACAGACCTGTAATGTGAAAAATTACACCAGGGAGTTACACATGCAATATAACAATCAACCATATGAAATCAAAAGGGCAGCATTTGCCTGGGGATAAAGCTAAAAAGACAGGAAGGGATAGGAAAGAAGGATGAATAGAAATAGTAAACACAGAGAGGAAGTGGAAAGAGCACTGTTACATTATGTGGATGGCAATGAATGTCACAAAACAAAATGTGTATGAATTGTTGAATGGAAAACCAATCTGCTCTGCAAACATTCACACAAGTCACAATTTAAAAAATAAATAAATGAATAGTGTTTTAAAAGGATTTTGTTTCATGTAAGTAATGCTATGACTCCAAAATTTCTAGAGATTAGAAATATAATATAATTAAATCTCTGATTCTGACTTTTATTGTTATTTAAAATTTTTATAAGCATTTGTTGGCTCAAACCATCCATAACATTCTTCCTAAAGTTATCGAGCAAATATGCTTTCTCAATATTTGTATTAGCTATAAATCTTTTTCCTTATTCAACTATTAAATTCTTAATCTTGTTTTTGTTCATAAAACTATAGCTTTCACTACCAGTAAGTATTGCACATTTTACTCTTGAAATTATAAATGTGTTCATACTTCAACTAACTAATTCAATTTAAAAGTACAAAAGCAGCATAAAAAGTACTTGAGTAAATAAATACACTGAAGGGGAAAAAAAAGAGAAGTGGATGAGGTCCTATAGATTAAAAATAGGCAGAGCTAAGCTATAGGGTTTAGAGATACACATTTGGGTGATGACATGATAAAGAAAAGTAAAAAAATTAAAAAAAAAAAAGTGGTTTCCATATGTGTAGCAAAGGTTGTAACCTCTTCCATAAAGAGGTCAATCTTTTGCCCTGGTTTCTAGGAGTCATCTCCAAGCCCTGACAGGAGTATCTTTATTTGCCTCATGTCCTAGGACCAGCTGGATAGTAGCAATGTGATGTAGGATGAGGGCTTTGGGTCACACAGCATCCAGTCGACCTCCGTAGGAGCTAGAGACTGAGATCAACCTCAGGGGCCATCAACAGTGCCTAAGTTATTGAGTCCTAAAAAAGACCCTGTACACTAAGGCTCAGTGACCTTACCTGGTTGGCAATACTCTGTCATCTGTCAATGTCATTGTTGAGAGGAGTTAACATGGTCCGTGACTCCAAGGGGAGAAGACAACTAGAAGCTCCATGTTTGGAACTTTCCTAGACTCTACCTTTCCCCTTGGCTGATTATAGTCTGTATCCTTTTGCTGTAATACACTGTAACTGTGAGTAGAACAGCTTTCAGTGAATTCTGTGAGTCCTTTTAGTTGGCATAGTGCCTAAGGCATTTGATTGCTAACCAGAAGGCTGGCAGTTCAAACCTACCAGATACTCCTTGGAAGCAAGATTGGCAATCTACTTCTGTAAAGATAGCACTTTGGAAACCCAAGGAGAGGTCACTATGAGTCAAATCGACTAGATGGCAGTGAGTTTGGTTTGGTTTTAAGGGTGGTTTGAGCGACCCCTAAAACTTGCAACTGTTATCAGATGTGGGGGGTAGTGTTATGGACTGTGCTCCCTCTAACTCCCAAGTTATCAGCTCTCCACTCAGGAAAGCGTGTATCAGGGGTTGAAAGGTGTGTCTGGGAGCAGCATGTGGAGGATTCTGGGTGACTGGTAAAAGTTTAGCCCCTGAGGGTCAGTTACAAGATGTAAAGCTAAATATGTTTCATGTGCTTTGGAGTGCTTTCATTGTACTTAATGATAAAACAAGTTTTTAAAATAAATTGAATTCCAATCTGAAAGTAATAAAAACAAAAACCTAGGCTATAATGCATACTATCAAAGTCCTTTCTTTAATAAATTCCCACTTCCTCTTGCCTGCATTTGTTCATATTTTTTTTTCTCTCTCCCTGGGGCACCCTTATTCATGGTTCAGCCCTCCACCCAGATGTTATCACATGTGTGAGAAACTTGTTCTATCCTTCCTCATATCTGCCCACTCCCAACCCTCCCCACCTGAGTGTTTTGGGGCATCCTGTGCAGGCCTCTGCTGGAGTTCCCACCACAATAACATGAAATTTTCTCTGTATTCACTTGTCTGTCCTAATGCTCTGGTGGTGTAGTGCCTAAGGCATTTGACTGCTAACCAGAAGGCTGATGGTTCAAACCCACCAGCTACTCCTCAGAAGGAAGACTGGGAAATCTACTTCCATAGAAGTTACATGATTTATTAAGGAAGTAACAGGGCACAACTCAGGTCCAGAATCAACAAGGTACAACTCAGGAACACGATCAATGGCCTACAACTTGAGATCAGAATTGGGAAGCATATAGGCAAAGTCTAGAAGGTTCTCCTGAAGTGAAGCGCACATCCCTCCCTCACTGCAGGGCAACTGTCTCAGCTCTTCTCAGCCACACAAGCAAGACATCACCTCCTCTCAGCCTTGCAGGCCTCCTCTCAGGCCCCTCAGGACAGACCTCTCTACCTTCCACCTTCCTGCCATTGGCCTCTCCGCTACTAACTAGCCCAGTTCAGAGCCAGTGTGACAGCTTCAATCAGCTCTCTTAGCTGCATTCCTAGCATCAGGTTGTTGCCATCACCATGAACTCTGCCACAGGGCCTCTTCTAAGCCTCTAACTGCTGCTTTACCACAGGGCCCCTCCTGGGTCTGTTACTGCCTTCAGTGTGTCAGCCCTTGACCTGTGTTACAGCTCCTTTAGGAGTTTCCTCATCTCTTTTTTGCTTTTCCTCTCTTCTTGCCTCTCTTGTGTTTTCTCCTGTCTGCTACTTCTTTCTGAAACCTCCTTAGAATTGGCTGTGTATATAAACAACTCATTGTCAAACTCAAGGCATACCCTCCCAGCAGGTCAACAAACCAACCAATCCCCTTGGTGGACATAGTCACTTCATATGCATAGTCTATAGTCACTTCATTTGCATAGTCTGTAGTATATTGACCAATCCCTCATTAAGTAAACCAATCACAGGGCAGGCTGCAGCCCAGGGGCAGACAAGAAGTATATCAAACCATCAAGTTTTTACAGTTTACCCAGGAAATGTCAATCAACCTGGACAAAAGTATCAAACTCTCCAGGACAGGGGGAGAAGGAAGGAAGAAAATCTCTTATTTTCCAAAGAACCAAGATAAAAGCCACATAACGGAGCTCATTTCACCACACACCTGCTGTGCATTTCCTTTAGAGAGTAGGCTTTCAGGTGACTTCCATTTTCTTTTTTTGTGTGAAACATTATATTGTGATTTTCCCATCATAAATGCCCGTTTATGTAATAAAAGATTAAAATTGTATTGTTTGTGTATAATAATATATTGCCATTTAATTCACATTTATTGAGCAGTTTAACAATGTATGAGATATTGCCACACAAATTATACCTCAAATGCTTGCCTATATTTGAAAGCGAATTTCCGATCTAACAATGATTCTTGGAGACGTACTGTGTTCTGCTGTTTCCAAGGATGGCAAGAACAGTCCTTACCTTCTTTCACGCCCTTTTACTATATGACCTTGCAGCTCCTCTCATCTAGAAGTGAAGTCTGTTTTCCCTCCTCCTGACTCTCGGCTACCTTGTGCCTTGCTTTGGCCAGTAGAATGCAGTGAAGTGAAGCTGCATGACTTCCAGGACTAGGCCTTAAGAGGTCTTGCCGTTTCTCTTGCTCTTTTAGAGGACAGCCATTGTGTAAAGTGAGCCAGGTTATGCTACTGTACAGGCCACATGAAGAGAGAACTTCTGTATGATGAAATGCCACGTGGATGGGAATGAGACACCCAACCATCAGCCAGCACCTGCCAGACATATGATGGACGTCATCACTCATATCCCAGCTCCTGCCAATCTCCTGGCTAAAAGCAGTCACATGAATGACCCCTCCTGCCTGTTGGAGCAGAAAAACCACCCAGCTGAGCCTAGCCACCCCACAGAAGAGTGGCAAATAATAAGCAGTTGCTCTTTGAAGCCATCACATTTAGAGATGATTTGTTACATAACAATGGCTCACTTGTCCTTATGACAGACCTAGTTTGCTGTAGATTCTATGTAGCCTCTGGGATCACTTGATTGATTTTATACAAGTAATTCCAGAAATGTCACCAAATGTAGGCACTTGGCCATTTGACTTTTCAGAGACCAAAGCCCAATTTCAGACCATCCCTACTTTCGAGTCCATCTCCCAACTTCCCTACCGTGTGCCAGATGTGAGCTGGGTCCCATCCCTCCCACACTATTCACTTCATCAATTGATCCTCATTTTCCCTTGTATCTCATACACTTTTAATGTGTTTTCTTGGACCAAAAAATATTAATAATTAAAATGCTCTACTTCCTCACTTCAACCAAGTATCCACTTTGAGCTTCCTTCCAAGTCATCTATTTCCCCTCTTACCAGACAAGACTTTCCAAAGAGCAGTCTTCATTTTCCCTTTTCCTAGTCACTCCTCTTCTTATTTGCTACAACCTGGCCTATGCCCCCACCACACCAGAGAATCATCTCTCACCACCTTCACCATAGAGTTCTATATCACCTAGTCTGATGAGCTCACCTCCATCTTGACTTTGTGGCAACAACACTCAACACTGTTCCCTCTCCTCCTGCTCTGAAAAACTCTTATATCTCTCTCTCCCTCCCTCCCTCCTTCCCTCTCTCCCTGCTACCCTCCCTGGTCTTGAGCTGCTCAATCTGGTCCTTAAGCACCAATATACTCAATGAGTTTTAGTGCTTTCTTCTCATCTCACCCTACAAGCTCTGCCTTCAAATTCTCAGCCTCTCAAGTTGTAACCATTCCCTTATTCTCAGTAAGTGTCTCCTCAAAACCTACAGGCCAGCCACACACTGAACTACCCATTAGACACCTCCCCTGAGATGTTTCAGACACATCTCAAATTCACCATGGGCAGGGGTGGCCTGGCCCAAAAATAGGGAACTAGCCAGTAAGATGGTAGAATAGGCAGAAAGACTGCACAGACCCTCTTCAACAAAGAAAAGGGGAACCAATTAACACAGATACAGAAGATAATCCTGGACCCCTGACCCCTGAAGAGAACGATATAGACGTGGACTAAACTCCAACTAGCAGAAGAATTTGCATGAAAATACCAGAAAAGGAAACATACG
>NW_006921670.1:400024-401055 GCF_000298275.1 Orycteropus afer afer
TGCAGCCATTTTGAATGTTTACAAGTGGCTTGACCATTTTGGATATTTAAAGCTACAGTGCCCTTCCAGATTCCAGGGGCTTAAGAACAGACTCCACTTGCTGGGAAGTGCAAAGACATCCCAGACACAGACTACTGGAAAGGTGCAACATTCCCCTTGTTACTCTTATATCTCACACCTTCTTGGTAAACAGAGGTGTGGCCATCCCTTACTCCCACCCACTTTCTAGGCTGGTAAGAATTCCATCCCAATCTGTGTGCTTGGACGGAGCCTGGGTGCCCTGCCCTGCCCTGTCCAGATTTTTTTTCTTTTTTTTTTTAGTTTGTTTTTTTCTGTTTTTAAACTGCTACTATTATTATTACTTTTGTTCTTTTTATTATCACTTTTGTTCTTTTTATTATCATTCTTTATTCTTCCCTTCTCAGGTTCTAGTTTTCAGCTTTTTTTGCTTTTCCCTGTTCTTGGTTCCAGTTTTGTTTTTTTTTTTTTCTTCTTTTTTTCTTTCTCTTGGGTAACCCTGTTCCTTGTTTTTCTTTTTTGCATTTTTCCCATGTTTTTCTTCATATTCTCCTTCTCTACTTTTTTCCCTCATTGCCCGCTCCCCAGATATTGTGGTGTTTTTTGTTCTGTTTTGTTTTCTTTTTCCCTTTTCTCTTTTTTGATTACTGTTCCTGTGTGATTACATGGTGTATTTTTTTTGTCCATTTACTTTTACATTTATGGTGGTTATTCAATTGTTATTTTTGTCTAATTGAGTGGGAGACAGCAACAGTCCCCCTGTGAGACAAATACACCCATACCTCCTGAAGCTTCATTTACTGAGTGAGAGTCACCACCTCCTTCTCCACCAATGCACCTATGATAAACAACCACCAAGAAGACCTTGACTCACCCTTAGCTGGTCTTCACAGTTAACAGAGATCTAAATACAATGTCACGATGTCTCAAAGAAAACAGACCAGCACAGTCCACACAAAGAAGCAAGATAAAGTGGTAGAAACAAGGGAGCAGGATATAGACCCAGAACACAT
>NW_006921670.1:422575-442316 GCF_000298275.1 Orycteropus afer afer
GTCCAAGATTATCTTCTGTGTCTGTGTTAATTGGTTTCCCTTTTCTTTGTTGAAGAGGGTCTGTGCAATCCTTCTGCCTAGTCCACCATCTTGCTGGAACTCTAGAAGCAAACATTCTTGACAAACATCTTTTCACAAACGATTCCTAGATCAAGCCAAAAATCCTGCCACTCTGGCAAGTTTGGCTACAAGGTACATATCCACTCTAGCTGGGGGCTGATAAATGGAAACTTCTAGTATTACTACCAACAGGCCTTACGAGGTGATAGACATGACCCATGTCTGATCCTTATCCCCCCAGACCCAGAACATCCATTTCTGGTATACCAATCTGACCAGGCTCCAGAAATTCAACTCTCAATATTCTAAACAAGAAACGAACACATTCTTTGGTCAGGAGAATTCAGCGCTGAGCCAGCCTATCAAACATACTCTCACCCTTATTGGGAGTCACCTGATATGAGTAGGCTGTCACTTAGTCTCCATCATAGCCATGTACACTGTGACCAGTGGCAGGTGCACTGTGATCAAGGGCAGTCTGCCACTTGTCAGTCTAGAGACCCTTTTCCACAACCAGCTGAAAGTCAATGTACACTGGTGTGTCCTGGGCCAGCCAAGGTGGGGGATGCCTCCCTTTTCTGGACTAGACGGCCTTGTGATTCTTTTTGCTGCCCATTAAATGGCTACAGTTGCACGACACTAAAAGATTGAGATGTCCCTCTTTATTTCCTATTTGTTACTTGGCCAGGCACAACCCACCCACTCCCAACACTGTGTCCTGTCTTCTGCTCATAGGTGGGACTCCCCAACCTCCTAATCAGTCAGTCTGGCTTTACACCAGCTTGCCTTCACACCAGGTCAGCACCTGTGGGCAGTGCCCATAGCCCGAGTCCCCTTGCAACAGCCAGATGGCTGTTTGCTGGTGATCAGGAAGTGTTTCTACCCCTTCAGGAAGTTATTGGGCCCCTGTTACATCCAATCACAATTTTCTTTTATCTCATTCGTGATGGTGATTTAATAACTTTCTCTAATTTTTTTTTTTCTTGTTTGTTGGTTTATTCCAGATTTGGTTTGGGTTAATTGTTCGTATTTTATTTTCAGCCAATTCAATAATATTCTTCAACTGAACTTCCTATTTAGAGGAGTTTTAGGTTTACAGACAAATTGTACAGAAAGCACAGAGAGTCGCCATATATCCCCACTCCCCCTTGCACATGGTTTCTTCTGTTATCGACATCTTGCATTTCTAGGGACATTTGTTACCATGGATGAGCCAGTATTGATGGATTATTATCAACTGAAGTCCATAATTTATGTTAGGGTCATTCTTTGTGTTGTATAGTCCTATGGGCGTGTCAAATGCATATTGCCATGTGACCATTATTACAGTACCACATAGAATAGTCTCACTGCCCTAAAATTGCCCTGTGCTGCACCTGGTCTCCCCTCCCCCCCTCCTCTTTGCCCCTGGTAACCACTGAGCTCTTCACTGTCTCTGTAGCCTTGGCTTCTCCAGAGTGTCACATGAGGGAATCACACAGTCTGCGGTTTGTTCAGACTGGCTTCTTTCATTTAACAATATGCACTGATGTTTCCTCCATGTCTTCCTGTGTTTTCTCTAATTTTTCAAAAGACCATATAGATATATATCTATTTTGGTTCTCTAGTGCTGCTGGAACAGAAATACTACAAGCAGATGGCTTTAACAAATAGGAATTTATTCTCTCACAGTTTAGGAGGCTAGAAGTCCCGATTCAGTCAGGGCACTAGATATAGAGGAAGGCTTCTCTCTGTGTTGGCTGTAGGGGAAGGTCCTTGGCTCCTTTCAACATCCGTGGGCCTGGCATTCCTTGAAGATCTGTACATGTCTTGGCATCAATCTTCCCCTGGGTCTAGAAGTTTCTCAGTGCAAATACCTCAGGTCCACAGGACACACTCTATTCCTAGCTCTTCTTTCTTGGTGGTACAGAGGTCTCTCTTCCTCTGCTCACTTCTCTCTCCTTTATCTCTTGTAAAATAAAAGGTGATGCAGGCCACACCCCAGGGAAGCTCCCTTCACATCACATTGGGGCTGTGACCTGACTAAGAGTGTTGCATCCCACCCTAATCCCTGTATAAGTGATGGTTGATCACATCAGATCATATCATGGGGAATGATCACATCATTATATTACTGCCAAATTACATCCTTACATAACTGCCCAACCAAGAGAATCATGACCCAGCCAGATTGCCCAACTTTCCTTCCGAGGAATGGCTGGTGGATTTGATCCACCAGCCTTCTGGTTAGTAGTCAAATGCCTTAGGCACTACACCACCAGAGCTCCCAACATAATTCAATCCTGGACATTATATAAACAGCAAGCAAGTGGATTTGTTGAACACAGAGGATTGCTTAACATCATTTTGAGAAGGAACCTTAACAAAGAACTTCAGACATGGTGTAATTCTTTCTTACTCAGAATCAGCAAGCTTTTCTTGGAAGGGACAAAAAGACCTCAGTCTGGCGTGGGAGTTGAATTGTATCTTCCAAAAAGATGTTCAAGTCCTAACCCTGGGCACCTGTGAATGTGACCTTGTTTGGAAATAGGGTCTTTGCAGATGCAATGAGATTAAAATGAGGTCATATTGAACCCTACATCCAATGACCAGTGTCTTTATTCTAAAGGAAAGGAGAGGGAGTTTTGGATGCAGATATACACAGATGTGCAGCAGGAAGGCAGACATATGAAGACAGAGAAGAATTGGAGTGGTGCAGTCGCAAACCAAACAACGCCAAGGCTTGCCAGCACCGCCAGAAGCTGGAAGAGAGAGGCAAGAAGTGTTTTTTCCCAGAGACTTCGTAGGGAGTTTGGCCCTGCTGACACTGATTTTGGCCTTCCAGCCTCCAGAACTGTGAGAAAATAAATCTCTATTGTTCTAAGCCACCCAGTTTGTGGTAATTTGCTATGGCAGCACTAGGAGATCCAACTCGATGGCAGTGAGTTTGGGTTTTCTTTTTTTTTTTAAAGAAAATTAGACAGTAGTTAACAAACTGTTAATTCTACTCTTCCCACTAGAAGAAAATGTACCATGGTCCATGTCCCCACAGCTCTAACAATTGTAAGTTTTCACTGCATCTGAAACTTTCTTTTAGTTGTTTTTCAGAAATGAGTAGTTGCAAACAGGGGACACCAAGTGTACAAAGTTCCTACCAGATTTGGCCCATGGAGCATGTGCAGAAAACTTCAGCCTTGTCCTGAGATGACCTAGCCACGTGTCCCCCTGAAAATACCCCTGCTGATCATGCTACAGCCTCTGTCTTTAGAATATATGCCATATGACCCTGCGTCCACTGGCACCATCCAAAAAACTCCCTATGCAGTAGATCTAGAATTTCAGTGAAACCTATAAAGCTGTAACTCACACCTATTGCAGGGAGTCAGAGCTGAGGGAGATTCCCCCTGGCTTCTTATCTCACCAACTCAAACCAGACTCACTGCCATCTTATTGACTCCAACTCCTGGCAACCCCCATTGGATTTCCAAGGCTATAAATCTTTACAGAAGCATACAGCCTCATCTTTCTTCCACAGAGCAGCTGGTGGGCTCAAACCACTGACCTTTTGGTTAGCAGCCCGATGCCTTAATCACTCACCACCAGATCTCCTTGGCTCCTTACTCTCTTATTCTCAAACACCGGCATCCAGAGATTGGATTCTGTGCATTGCTGGGCAGCAGCCCTCCTTGGGGTCATCCCCTATTACAGAGACAATCCTGAGGCTTTGGTATCATGACAGCTTTGATTCTGGGAAGAGAATATTCACAAGTGGTCCCTCTAACAACCTTCTGAAGTCCATGTTAATACTGATAAAGTTATAGCTGGGACAATTTCTGCTTCTAGAATCAGAAAACATTTTGCACCAAGGGAATTAATGATCTTTCTTACTACCTGTACACTCTATCATTTCAGTCTCAGAATGTCTTACACCCCTTAATGCTGCCCTTGCCCACATTTAATTTTCAAAAGGAAAGTTTGATAGTACATATGAGGAATGTAAGCATTTCTATAGATACAGAGAATGTGACTAGAAATAGAAGAGAATCTACGTGAAATATGATGCCAATAATTTGGGAAATCGAGATGAAATACAAGATTTTCCTGAACAATATAACTTATTAAAATGATTTAAGAAAGCATTGGCAATGATGATTTAACACGAGATCAAAAAGGTAGCGTTTGCCCAGAGACAAAGCTCAGACGGCGGGAAGGGATGGGAGAGAAGGATGAGTGGAAGCAGGAAGTGTGGGAGGAAATGGGATGGGTTACATTGTGGGGATCACAGTCACGTTATGGAACAAAGTGTGTGTGAACTGTTGAATGGACAACTAAGTTGCTCTGTAAACTTTCACCCAAATCACAGTAAAAAGTTTGTTTCTGTTTCTGATTAAAAAAAAGAGAGAGAGAGATACAAAGGTCTTTCTGATGTTGGTTTTAATCTGATACTCAATTTAATATTATACTACAGAAACTACTTGGAGATGGAGACAGGCACAACTCCTAGGAGGGGCTTTTAGCCTCGGATATCATGCAGGAGGAGTCCTTGGGTGGTATAAGTGGTTAATGGTTCAACTCCTAATCAAAAGCTTGGAGGTTTGAACCCATCCGTAGGCACCAGAAAGAAAGGCCTGGTGATCTGCTCCCAAAAGGTGGTGGTGGTTGTGTGTTGTCAAAATTGATCGCAACTTGTGGCAACCCTGTAGGACAGACTAGAATTTCTCCATAAAATTTCCCAGGCTATAATCTTTACCAGGATAGATGGGCTGGTCTTTTCTCTCATGGAGCAGTGGGTTTGAACTGCCAAACTTTTGGTTAGCAGTTGAGTATTTAACCGTTACCCTACCATAGCTCCTTCCCAAAAGATTAAAGCTGTAGAAACTCTATGGAGCACAGTTCTACTGTGCAACACATGGGATCGCCAAGAGTTGGAATCGACTTAACAGTAACTGGTTTTTATGGTGCATTTGAATTGGTGGTGTTGGTGAAGAATAGTGAATATACTGTGAACTGCCAGAAGAATTAGTAAGTAAGTTTTGGAGGAAGTACAGCTAAAATACTCCTTGGAAGCTATGATGGTGAGACTTCATCTTGATTATGTTATCAGAGAAGTCCAATCACTTGAAAAGGACATCATGTTTGGTAAAGCAGATGGTCAGCAAACATGAAGCAAATCCTGCATGAGATGGATTGACACCACAGCTGCACCAATGGGCTCACACATATCAACACTTGTGAGGATGGCATAGGACCAGGTCATGTTTCCTTCTGTTATTCATAAGGTCTCCATGAGTCCAAGCTAGCTTGATAGCAACTAGCAACAACAGGAAAAGAAAGAGTATTTTTAGAAACCAATAATGCATCCTTTTAAACGCCTAAGTACTAAAAGTCAGAATAATTATGGAAAGAAGAGAAAAGCTTGGTTAAAAATGACCAAACCAAAAACCAAACTCATTGACATAGAGTAAGTTCTGACTCAAAGGGATTCTATGAGACAGAGTAGAAGTGCCTCATAGGGTTTCCAAGGCTATAAATCTTTACAGAAGCAGATTGCCACAATTTTTGCCTGTGGAGCAGCTGGTGGGTTTGAACTACCAACACTTCAGTTAGCAGCCAAAGGCTTAGCCACTGCACCACTCAGGCTTCTTGTTTAAAAATTAACCACTTATAAATGAACAGAAGGAACTTGGGGGGGGGGGACTGGCTCCAAGAATTGATGGAATCCCCATTGAGATGTTTCAACAAATGGATGCGGTACTGAAAGCACTTACTCATTTATGCCAAGAAATTTGGAAGACAAATTTGGAAGAAGAAATTTGGAAGACCTGGCAACCCAACTGGAAGAGATCAATATTTTTGCCCATTCCAAATGAAGATGATGCAACAGAATGTGGAAATTATCAAACAATGTAATTGATACCACACACAAGTAAAATTTTGCTGAAGATAATTAAAAAGTGGTTGCAGCAGTATATTGACAGGGAACTTCCAGAAATACAAGCTAGATTCAGAAAAGGGCATGAAACAAGGGATATCTTTGCCTGTGTCAGATGGACCCTGGCTGAAAGCAAAAAATACCAGAAAGATGTTTGCTTGTCTTCTATTGATTACGGAAAAGCATTCAACTGTGTGGATCATAACAAATTATGGATAACATTGAGAAGAATGGGAATTCCAGAACATTTAATTGTGCTCATGAGGAAACTGTGCACAGACCTAGAGGCTGTCATTTAAACAGAACAAGGGGATACTGCATGTTTTACAATCAGGAAGTGAGTGTGTCAGAATTGTGTCCTGTCATCATACTTATTCAATCTGTATGCTGAGCAAATAATCGGAGAAGCTGGACAATATGAAGAAAAACATGACATCAGGATTGGAGGAAAACTCATTAATAAACTGCTATATGCAAATGGAGCTCTGGTAGCATAGTGTCTAGGGCACTTGACTGCTAACCAGAAGGCTGGTGATTCAAACCCAACAGCCACTCCTCGGAAGGAAGATGGAGCAATCTACTTCCGTAGTGATACTGCCTTGGAAACCCAAGGAGGGGTCACTATGAGTCGGGTCCAACTCAACAGCACATAACAACAACATATGCAAATGGCACAACCTTGCTTTCTGAAAGTGAAGATGACTGAAGCACTTATTGATGAAGATCAAAGACTACAGTCCTCAGTATGGATTACACTTCAACATAAAGAAAACAAAAATTCTCACAACTGGACCAGTCAGTAATATCACAACAAATGGAGAAAAGATTGAGGTTGTCAGGGATTTCATTTTACTTGGATTCACAATCAACACCCATGGAAGCAACAGTCAAGAAATCAGCATTATATTGCATGGAGCCAATCTGCTGCAAAAGACCTCATTAAAGTGTTAAAAAGTTAAAAATGTCTCTTTGAAGACTAAGGTGTGCCTGACTCAAGCCATTGTTTTGTATCATCTCATATGCATGTGAAATCTGGACAATGAATTCGGAAGACAACAAAAGATTTGATACCTTTAAATTGTGGTGTTGACAAAGAATACCAAAAGTCTCCTGGACTGCCAGAAGAATGAACAAATCTGTCCTGGAGGAAGTGTAGCCAGAATGCTCCTTAGAAGTGAGAATGGCCAGACTTTGTCTCACATTGTCAGAAGGGACCATTCCCTGGAGAAAGATATTATGCTTTGGTAAAGAAGACGGTCAGTGAAAAAGGGGAAGACCTTCAATGAGATGGATTCACACAGTGACTGTGATGGGCTCAAACTTTGCAAGAATTGTGAGCATGGCACAGGACCAGGCATGTTTCATTGTTGTACATAGAGTGGCTATGAGTTGGAGCCAACTTGACAGCATCTAACAACAACAACATGCCCGTGTCTATAATCCCATTTGAGAATGTGTTGTCTTTGTTATGTTAATAACCCAGGATTAGTGTAGGCTGTGTTTTAAGTCAATCTCTTTTGAGATATAAAAAGAGATTAGATAAGCAATTGAGAGAAGCAGTATTCTTTGCCAACACCACAATTCAAAGCATCAACACTTCAGTTTTCCTTATTAATTGTCCAGTTTTCACATGCATGAGGTGACTGGAAATACCATGGCTTGGGTCAGGTGCATCTTAGTCTCCAAAGTGACATCTTTGCTTCTCAACACTTCAAAGAGATTTTTTTGCAGCAGATTTGACCAGTGCCACATGACATCTGATTTCTTTATGATTGCTTTCGCAGGTGTTGATTGTGGATCTGTGGGAGGCTGAAGCAGAAGGCCAAAGGGGCCTCTCACTGAAAATTACAGAACTTTAGCAGACTAGCAGGCATGATTAAAATAGACATTAACCATAGTGACTAATTTGCTTCCCCCCCCCACCTTTTTCTTTCTTTTAAGTAAGTAGAGTAGCCACCCTCTTTACAGATGCTGAGTTATTTAGATCTGTTATTTTCAATTATGTATTCTTCTAAGCACAACCCTCTCCCATGACCAGTTTTGACTGAGAACCGTAACCTATGACGCAAGCTAACCCTGGGAAGTGGGACCCTGAGTCTGGAGTAAGCAGGGAAGAGATCGAAGACATTCCTGACCATCCAAGGGATCTTCAACCCCCTTCACGTCTCGCTATACAATCATGTTCACCCCTTTGCTCGGTGAGACAGACACTTTAGAGAAACTATTCCCTCTGCCTCCTCGGGTCTCGATACTCAATAAACCTTTTGCTTTCCCTCTTCAACCTCTTGTGATCATTGACTCTTCACGACAGGGAGCAAGGACCTTGTTTTCCTACAACAGATTTCTGGCGTCCCTGGATGGGCTTTTTGTCCCCTGAGACATGGTGGCCCCATCTCTGACTGAGGCTTGGGTGATCTGCCCTAAGCAGCCAGTGGGATATTTTTTCCCAGGCAGATTGCCCACTTCCTCCATCCGCAGACAGCACTACCAGTCCATTTTGCATAACAGAGGAAAGGCAAAAAGAAAAATGCAGGTGCCAGCTTCTGGTAAGTCCCCTACCCTTGTCCTGGGCACCACAGGGCTGGGATTGAGGGGGGCAGGAGAGGCTCACCCCTAGTCACGTAGTACTTCCCCTCTGGGGGAGTAGGGCAGGCTTAGTTGACTGTTCCATGAGGGAACCCTGCCTTGTATCATTCCTCAGAAGAGGATGGCTGACCTGATTCGGGGGCCTATTTTGGGATCAGAGTCTCCAGAGCATCTGGTGTATGAGATAGTTTCGTTTTTATTTGAGTGGTTTGTGTGTTTTGTTTTGTTGGAATAATTTGTGTGTGTGTTTAATGTATAAAGTATAAATTGTCCACTTGTTATGTTATGTTTTCTGTCCTCACTACCTCATGTTTTCACTACCTCTTGATAACATGAAAGCAAGCATAGCAAGCTCGTATCATTATTTGCTGACCTTGCCAAGCATAATACTTACAGAACTTTGTTATTTGTCAGAGGGGCTCTCATGTGTGAAGATAGGAATTTAAACAAGAGTTTTGTTTCCTTTTTTCAACAGAGCTGTTTGCACCTTACCCATCTTCTCTTTGGAGGGTCACACTTGGACCCTCCCTCCCTCCTTTTTTTCTTTTCCTCCTTTATTTTTTTCTACAGGAAGTTTAAAGGTGAAAGTAACCTGAAGCCCCGTTGAACTCCCTTGGTGACAGCAGTCCCAGACATTCTTCAATGTTAGCCTTTCAAATAGAGCCTCTTTCCTTGCCTCAGCCTGAGTCTATGGTTCTGTCAGCCACGTCAAACAGAACCTGGACAGAGTTTCATGGTTGCCTTTTCCTGGCTGTCAGCCAGTGGCACCATTTAGTGGCCAGTCCATGCCCACTGAGGCAGGGAAGAATGCTTGCCACCACCCTCCCCTGGAGATTTCTCCAGAGAGCCTTCCACCTATGACATGGAGGACTTGGCCTGGATCTAAAGATGTCCCCTTGCAAGGCAATGAAGGAATCTTGCTTCTGGTAAGCTTACATTCATTTTGATCAGGAGTTGGAGTTTGTAATCTGGTCATTATTAGCCAACCTTGAAGTTGCTCAGCCTGTGCTGAGGGTGGCACCTGGAATCTGAGCAGGTTGTCTATGTCGAAGGTGGCAGCACCCAGTGTCCAAGCAAGGGATGTGAGAGCAGGATTTAGTGCTGAAAGTATTAAGACCATTAAACTAACCTGTCTGTTTGCTGGCTTTTCTGTTCTGATTTTCTGCTTCTGTTTCTTTTGTAACCAGTTTTGAGATGGGTAACAGCCACAGTACACAGAGTGCACTTCTCTAGAATGTATTTTAAAACATTGAAATAAATTTGAACATTGAAATAAATTTGAACACTGAAAAAGGAAAAAGCTGGTCCTTTTAAGCACAGTTGTGTGACCACAATACAAATTAGGAGGCAAAAAATTCTGGCTGCCTTATGGGTCATTAAATTGTAATTTTATTTTTGCAATTAGATTTGTTTTGTTCCTGCGTTAGCACATAAAACAAGAAAATAGAGACCTTTATGTCTTTGCACAATGATAAAGAAACTCAACAAGCTTGTAATTTATGTTCAGACTATTACTAAAGGCAAACAGCCTTCAGCTCCTTCCCCTTAAGGGATCTTATGACCCCTTAAGTTCCTAAACCCCTCTCCTCCACAGCCACCAGAACCATACTACTTTTAAGTGGGAGTTGCTGGGGAGAGGTGAACCTGCAAAAGGCTGACTAATTTCCCTTTTCTATACCTGGTAGGAGATGCCCTATCAGGGAACTGATTTGATCCAGAAAGGGCCAGAGACTGGGCCAGGCCATGGATATGTGGCTACAGACTAATACCCACTTCACCAGATCTCCTCGGGGCAGAAATGGTTAGGGTGCGTGTGCCTTTTAGCACAGCTGACTTATACAATTGGAAGAATTATACTCCAGGGTAGGAGCTCTGGTAGCATAGTGTCTAAGGCACTTGACTGCTAACCAGAGGCTGGCAGTTCAAACCCACCAGCCACTCCTCAGAAGGAAGGTTGGGCAATCTACTTCCGTAGTGATACTGCCTTGGAAACCCAAGGAGGGGTTGCTCTGAGTAGAGGCCAACTCAGCAGAACATAACATCAACAACAACATACTCCAGGGTACTGGAAGAATCCAAACAAAATGTATGGACAGCTGACTTTTATTTTAACTCCTTTGACCCAATGTGGGCTGATTATCAGTCACCCCTGTTGACTTTATTAACTCCAGATCCACAGAGATGCCCAGTCACTGCAGGTGGCAGGTACTTTGGATGATGACATGACACTACGGGACCCCTGCTAGGACCTAAATGACAGAAGATTATGCAAAACTTTTAATTACAGAGCTGTTTTAGTAGGAATTGGAGATGGAGCTCCCAAACTTAAGAGGCTAAATAAGGTATAGAAGATCAGGCAAAAGAAGGATGAGGATCCCTCTACCCTCTTACAGAGAATTTTCAAAGCCTTCAAATAGTATACAGATTTGGATCCTGAAAGCCCAGATAATGCTATGTTTATTAGACAGAGCGCTCCTGACAGTAGGAAGAAAATTCAGAAACTGAAGGTAGCATGACAGTGGGAATTGAACATTTAGTGAAGAGCTATCAAGTCTTTAAGACTAAAGCCCAGACAGTCAAAAAGAAAGTGACATAGTTGAGGTTTGTCATGGCCAAAGGACAAAAGAAATTGTAACTAGAGAGAAAGTTTGTCATTCACCAGTTAGCCCAACCACAGATACACAAACAGCTTAAAGGATTCCTGGGTATGGCAGGACTTTGTCAGATTTGAATACCTAGTTCTGGACTTGTAACTAAACCTTTGTACTCCCTCCTGGAAGGAGAAAGAGACTGACCCCTTTCTGTGGGGAAAATTAGAGCAACCGATTTTTGATAAATTGAAGCAGACCTTCCTGGAGGCCCTAGCCTTAGGATTTCCAGATTTACATAAGCCTTTTGACTTGTTTGTGCAAGAGCACCAAGAAAGAGCTTCCAGAGTTCTTACCCAGTGTTTGGTTACCTAGTGCCACTCTGACAAGAATCTACAACACATGGAATGGCTCAAATAAACAGGAGTTTATTCTCTTATAGTTTTGGAGGCTAGAAGTCTGAGTTCAAAGTGCCAGGCTCTAAGGGTTGGGTGAAAGCCCTTCAACCTTGGGCTTCAGCTCTACCTCTTGCTCCCAGCCCACTGAAGCTGGAGGCTTTTCTTTACTTAGACAGCTGCTAGCTACTGAGGCTGCCAAGCCCAAGGTTGACAACTGAAAAAGCATGGTCCCAGTGTTATCAAACAACACAGCAAGCCACTAATTCAACTCCAGAAGAATCCCAAGATCAGCAGGGTATGGCAGGCTGTTGAACAATGACTTGGCTACATGCAGGGTTCAAGTGTGCCAAAAAGCTAGAGACCTTCCTCAAAGCTACTTCTTGTATACTGGAAGCAGACCACATCCCTACAGCAGCTACTCAGCTGCTCACGGCAGATTCTACCATGTGGTTGATTGCCAGGCCAGTCTCATTGTGGGGAATAACTACCACCAGATGCCCAGCCACTCAAAACCAGGTCCGGCCAAGTTGACATATAACCTTAACTACCACACCCAGTTCCTGGGATTTTGGAGAAGACTGGTGACATACTTTTCTAAAACTTTAGATCCAGTGACACAGGGCTGGCCTGCCTGTTTGGAAGTGATAGCAGTAACAGTGAAGATCTGAAAGCTGCTGACAAGCTAACCTTAGGACAGACCATCCTGGTTTATGCTGCTCATTCAGTCCTAGCAGTCCTAGACCCAAGACCCACCCACTGGCTGTCCCAAGCAAGAATTTCTCATTATCAGGCCTCCTTAGGAGATAACCCAAGTAGGCAGATCTAGCCAACAATTAACGTAAACCTGGCTACCCTGTTGCCCACTTTGCCCCAAGCAGACCCCATTCATCACAATTGTATCAGGATCCTCAACTTGATGTCTGCCAACAGGCCAGATCTCTGTGACCAGCCACGGCACGAATCTGATCTCAATTGTTTCATAGCTGCTCCAGCTTTGTGGAGAATGAACAATGGAAAATGGGCTACGCAATCAGCAGCCTTACCAAGGCCTTGGAAGCACAGACACTGCCTCATGGAACATCAGCTCAGATGGCTGAGCTAATCGCCATGATCTGGGCATTGAGAATGGCATAGAGTCAGAAGGTGACAGTATACATGGATTCAAAAGGCCTTCCCTTGCAGGATTGACATAGCCATGGAAATGGCCAAAAGACTATTGGGAGACATTATACAGCAAATGAAGTGCAGCAATACTTCATGGAATTCACTGGTTTTACTATGTTCTGCATCATCCTGAAGCAGCTGGGTTGATAGAATAATGGAATGGCCTACTAAAAACACAACTACAGCACCAGCTAGTGGCAATACCTTGAAGGGCTGTAGCAACATTCTTCAGGAGGCTGTGTATGCTCTAAATCAGCGTCCAATATATGGTGCTGTTTCTCCAATAGCCAGGATTCCCAGATTCAGGAACCAAGGGGTAGAAGTGAGAGTGGTACCACTCACTATTACTCCTAATGACTCACTCAAACAATTTTTGCTTTCTGTCCCTGCTACCCTATGCTCTGCAGGTCTGGAGATCTTAGTCCCAAAAGAAGGAACACTCCCACCTGGAGACATAATACTGATTGCATTGAACTGAAAGTTAAGAATGCCATCTGGCCATTTTGGTTTCCTCATGCCTCTGGATCAACAGACAAAGAATGCCTTTACTGTACTGTGATAGATTCTGATTACCAAGGGGAAACTGGGTTGATATTACATAATGGAGGTAAAGAAGAATATGTCTGGAATACAGGACATTCTTTAGGACGTCTCTTTGTACTACCATGCCTTGTGATTAAAGTCAATGGAAAACTACAATAATTCGATTCTGATATGACTACTAATGGCCCAGACCCTTCAGGAATGAAGGTTTGGGTCACCCCACCAGGCAAAGAACCACAACTAGTTGAGGTGCTTGCTGAGGGTAAGGGAAATACAGAATGGGTGGTGGAAGAAGGTAGTTCTGAATATCAGCTATGACCACATGACCAGTGCAGAAATGAGGACTGTGATTGTTATATTTCTTCATTGTATGTGTGCATCAAATATTTTTGTTTTCTTCTATTATTAACCATGAAATATAAATAGGGTTAATGCGTTTTGGTTATACACATGTTAGTGTATCATGTTAGGCACAAATATGACTTTATAATTGTCCTTATTTAGAGATTATATATAGTTAAGGTGGTGTGTACAACTGCCAACTTGACAAGTGGTGGACTGTGATAGTTAGGGTTGTGTGTCAATTTGACTGTACAATGATTCTGAGTGGTTCAAGCAGTTGTGATGTGGCTATTCCTTTGATGAGATAGGATGTATATGTTTTGAGCAGCCAATCCATTGAAAGCAAGTTTCCCTAGGGGTATGGCCTGCTCCCAATATCTATATGGACATCCTGGGAAAAAAGACAGACTCTTCTGCAGACCTGGATCCTGTTGTGCTGCCTACAACTGTCCATAAGTAAACAATCCACCATTTGGCCTGCTGATCTTGGATTCGTCATCCATCAGAGTCAACAGCTGGCATACTGCTTGCCAACCTTGAACTCATCAGCCCCTGCAGCTGCGTGAGTTGGGAAGAGCCTCTAGCTTGACGTTTGATCTAGGAACTTGGGACTTGACAGCTTATATGTGTGTGAGCCATTTTCCTAAGATAAATTTCTCTATATATACTTATATATAAGCTTTACTGGTTATGCAGACAATCGGGGTCAACAGTGGAACCCATTTTACTGACATAATAATACAGTTGGTGTCTCAGCATTTGGGTATTGAGTGAAAGTTTCATGCTGCTTGGAGACCTCAATCTAGTGGTAAAATAGAAAGGATGAATCAAACTTTAAGGACCCATGTAGCTAAAATATGTCAAGCAATTAAATTAAATTGGGTAAAAAAAAAAAAAAAAAAAACTCCTCTTGGCCCTGTTCAGAATCAGAGTTGCCCCAAAAACAAAACAGAAGGTAAATCCCTTTGAGATCGTGTATGGGCACCCCTAGTGCAAAACCTAAATGCCACTGATTTAAATTATACCAGTGCTGGTGTGGGTTTAGGAGCTGGAAATATCCATGAAAAAGTAATGTATTTATAAAACAGTATTTTCAGATAACAGGGCAGACTTTACAGACCCTGCAGGAGGCTAATACTCTTTCTCAGACCTACAGCCCACATCCCGAGGTCCCTCAACACACAGCTGAGCTGGGAGTCAGGACTATGTGAATGATTGGAATCCCAAGAACCTCACAGAAAGTGGAAAGGCCCCTATGAAGTCTTGCTGTCCATGCCTACCATGGTGAAAGTGAGTGGCAAAGAAGCCATGCCACATCAGAATTAAGACTGCCTCTGAACAGAAAATCACTCAGGGAGCCCATCTGGTGCAGTCCCTCAGAACATTGGGCAGCACCTCCATCAGAAGGACTTAAGTGGCTTTACAAGCAAAGCCCCACCAATAGATAAGTAGACATTGTTTTGTTCAGAAGTGAATCATTTCCTTTTTATTGTGTCTTATGGGGATCCTCTTTGTGGGACAGTGTACTTGAGTTTTCCTCCCCTTTCTTACCAGGATATATTCTATTTCCTACATTTTACCAGAAGTCCAAGTCAGGCAGAAATAAGATCTCTTCTGGAAATCCTGCATCATTAGGCATATCAGGAATGAAACTACTTCAGTCTTAGACAAGACGGGATTTGGGTGATGTTTTTAAAGAATCATTTCCAGAGTAAGGATTAGGCATATGGAACTTCTCATTCAAAATGTATCAGACAATATCTACTTCCTGGCCATGGGCATGGACAAGTCCATTTGAGCCCTATAGTCTTGACTGCTAACCAGTAGGCTGGCGGTTCAAACCCACCAGCCACTCCTCGGAAGGAAGGTTGGGCAATCCTACTTCCGTAGTGATACTGCCTCGGAAACCCAAGGAGGGGTCGCTATGAGTCGGGGGCTGACTCGACGGCACATAACAACAACAACAACAACAGTCTTCTTTGAATTCCTTAGCTGGAGTTGCTTTAAATAACCATATAGCCTTTGATTTTCTTTTTGCCAGATACAATAGGATATATGCTATTATAAATGAAACATGTTGTGCTTGGATAAATACTTCTGGGGAGGTTGAATTAAATTTAGTGCTATCCATAATGTTACTGAATGGGTATAACCAAGGGCCTGGGGCCAAGGAAGAGGATGGAGCTTGTTTGAAAGCTTATTCCCCACCCTGAGCTCTTGGCTCTCTCCCTTAATTACTTTGGGCCTTGTAGTAATGATCACATGTGCTTGTGTCCCATGTTTGATCAAAGTAGCCTCCAATGGAACGTCCAAAATGCATGAGGCTACTCATACATTTCTTCTCTTTAAGATACCTAATACTAGTGAACTCATACCGGATGTTATTAGTTTTTATCAGTTTCCTCCTCTGAGGAATTGACCACTTGTCATCCCCATACAGCAGGAAGTAGCCTAAGAAGGAGACCACTGGCCCATTTTCCATGATTGTGAAATCTCAGAAACAGGGGGAACTGTGGAAGGCTGAAATGGAAGCTGAATGGGCCCCTCACTGAAAATTACAGAACTTTAACAGACTAGCAGGCATGATTAAAGTATCCCCCTCCCCACCACCACATTTTCCTTTCTTTTAAGGTAATAAAATAGCCAACCTCTTTACAGATGCTGAGTTCTTTAGATCTGTTACTTTCAATTATGTAGTCTCCTAAGCTTAACCCTTTCCCACGACTGGGTTCAGCCAAGAACCATAACCTATGAAGCAAGCTGACCCTGGGAAGAGGGATGCTGAGTCTGGAGTAAGCAGGAAAGAGAAGAACAAAGACATTCCTTGACGTCCAAGGGTTCTTCAACCCCATTCCCGTCTCCCTATACAATCACCTTCACCCATTTGCTCGGGGAGACAAACACTTTAGAGAAATGATTCTCTCTGCCTCCTTGGGTCTCGATACTCAATAAACCTTTTGCTTTCCTGCTTCAACCTCTTGTGATCATTGGCTCTTTGCAATAGGGGGTGAAGACCTTGTTTTCCTGCAACAGATGCAAGTAAGATGAGATCCCTGACAACTTCAATCTTTTCTCCATTTATCATGATATTGCTTATTGGTCCATCTGTGAGAATTTTTGTTTTCTTTCTATGGAGGTATAATCTATACTAAGGACTGTAGTCTTTGATCTTCGTCAGTAAGTGCTTCAAGTTATCTTCACTTTTAGCAAGCCAGGTTGTGTCATCTGCATATCTCGGGTTGTTGATGAGTTTTCCTCCAATCCTGATGCCACGTTCTTCTTCATATGGTCCAGCTTCTTGGATTATTTGTTTGGCATACAGATTGCATAAGTGTGATGAAAGGACACAATCTTAACACACTCACTTCCTGATTGTAAACAATGTAGTATCCCCTTGTTCTGTTTGAACAAATGCCTCTTGGTCTGTGTCTCATGAGCACAATTAAGTGTTCTAGAATTTCTGTGATTACAGACCTGTGATTACAGGCAGACAAATTAAAAAACGGTGGGCTTGCTCTGAGAAGACAGAGAAGATGGTAGGGTGCATTGTGACTGGTTTTAGGTAGCCCGAGAGAACAAGAGGCAGACATGAGTGTGCATAAGCAGTGGTCTCTGTGATCAAGTGTAGTCTCTTCCTTGGGGAAAAGAAATAAAAACTAGTGAGTGAGAAATAAAAACTAGGGGAAGAAGTTGGGCATATTGACTCTAATACTCTCCTGTCATGGAGAGAAGGATTGGAGTTCCTGTGTTCTGTGAAAATCAGTGTATGAAAGTATGTGTGAGTGAGTGTGTGTGTGTGAGAGTGTGTGTGTGTGTGTTAGGAGGATGGCATTACCTCTTCCCAATACTTCACAAGTGTGGTCCACACAGGATCATCAGTCTCCCTCAAGATAATAAGGGGGAAATATGAAATTGAAAGGAAAAAATAGATGATTGGGTAATTTCTGAGCAGAAGACTCATAAATGGCCAAAACAGATGGGAGAACAGGATTTCTCCCCTCACCTTTGTTCCTTGACCATTTTGTTTCTGACTGAGAGAAGGCTTTGGGCAATTCAATGCTTATTTTTAACATAATAACACAACAACTTTATCCTACAATAACCAAAACTCGTTGCCATTGAGCCAACTCATAGTGACCCTTTTTGACAGAGCAGAACTGCCCCATTAGGTCTCCAAGGCTGTGAATCTTTACAGCAGCAGACTGCCTCATCTTTCTCCCATGGAGCAGCTGGTGGCTTTGAACCACCAATCTTTTGGTTAATAGCCAAATATTAAAAAAAAAAAAAAAAAAAAATCCTCACTTTCATTAAGTCGATTCCAATTCATAGTGATCCCCATTGGGTTTCCAAGTCTGTAAATCTTTACAGAAGCAGACTTATTCATCATTCTTCTGCAGAGTGGGTTTGAACCACCAACCTTTGCTTAGCAGCCAAATACCTTAACCTCTTTGCCACCAGAGCTCTACTATGCTATGATGGGTGTTCAATGTTAGCAAATTTATCAGGGTTCAGTCAGGAAAACAGAAGCCATTCTGTGCATTTCTTGTGGGAAGGCTTTAATATAGGAATTGAGGGCTTACCCAGTTTGGAGAAGAGCAGGTAAAGCAAAGATAGAGAAGCTTCTTCATTTTTTCCCCCTTAACTCTTACTGTGATTTAGGTGAAAGTTTACAGAACAGATCAATTTTCTATTCAACAATTCAGTACTTTTGCTTCATGTCGTTGATTGCAGTCCCTTCAACACAACATCACTCCTCCTACATCCTCCCTGTGTTTCTCATTTCCGTTCCTCCTTCTTTTCTGACCCATCCTCCCTTCTGAACCTTGTCCTTGGGTAAACGCTGCCTTTCCGATCTGGAATGGTTGACTGTTCCTAGGCGTGCATACCTCCCTAGTGTTATTGTTCACCTTGTCTGCCATTTGGCTGAAAATTGAGCCATGGGGTTTAGTTCAGTTCCAAGTTGTGGTGACTGAGGGACATAGTCTTTGGGGACTTCACCAGCCTCTACACACCCAGTAAGCCTGGTATTCTTTGTAATCTATGAACGGATACATAGATAGACACTCAGGCTGAACAAGTGTGGGAAGGCTAATGGGACTGTATCCACAAATATATAGAGGTATCACAGAGGATATTTCTACATACATATCTATATATGCTGCAAATATACCCATGACTGTAATGGAACACACAGGTGGCAACGTTATGAAAATTTCATAGCTATAACAAAAACCTTGAGGGAACAAGTTGCTGGTCCGAGGGTTTAGGACCATAGTTTCAAAGAACACCAAGATCAATTGGCACAACATAATCCACAAAGAAAATGTTCTATATCCTACTTTGGTGAGTAGCAACTGGGGTCTTAAAAGCTTGTGAACAGCCATCTAAGGTGCAACTATTGGTCTCTCCACATCGAGAGCAAAAAAGAGTGAAGAAAATCAAAGATACATGGAAAGAATTAGTCCAAAGAACTAATGGAACATGCAAACCCCAGCCTTCACGACCCTAAGACCAGAAGAACTAAATGGTGCCCAGATGCCACTGCTAACAGCTCTGAGAAGGATCACATTAGAAAGTCCTGGACAGAGTGGGAGAAAAATGTGGGAGAAAACTCAAAGCAGGTGCTTCTTGAGAGTTTGCCAGGAACCTGTGACTATCACATCCACTCGAACATCCGGCTGCACCTCACCTGCTTTCAGAGAATACTGCCTTTGCCACCTCCTCTGCCTTCCACATCTTTTGGAGTGCCTCTCACAGCAAACTCTAATCCTGAAGCACATGGTAAAAAGGATTCTGGGAATCACAGTTCCTGATTTTTCTACTGTAATGCAGACGTGCGCTTAGGTGGTGGTGGTGGTGGTGGTGATACCAAGGTGACGCAGACATATCTACCCAGCATCAACATGTTCACCTGACATCCACACATACCCCTCTAACCCAAATTTAACTTCCAAATACAGACAATAATGAGCACCGTGCTTCTCCTTATCATGATGTAACTATCTCTCTCTCAAATGAAGCCATTCTCACTCACTCCCAAAGAGAGATATATCTCTCTTTATCTTTTCCTAGCTTAATCACAAGAAGCTCTGGTGGTGCAGTGCCTAAGGCATTTGACTGCTAACCAGCAGGTTGGCAGTTCAAACCCA
>NW_006921670.1:442676-443795 GCF_000298275.1 Orycteropus afer afer
GGTCACTGAGTTAAGTCCCAGTTCCACCCCTTTTCTTGGACCACATATTTTGATTATGTAAGAAACAGCACTACCTATTCATTTCTAGTTAAGAGCATAGACTGTATCCTGTAAGAAGTCATCCCAACCCTGAGAAAGGATGTCTCCCAGCTGACACCATAAGTGAACTTTCAATAAATAGACTTCCTCCATTGTGTCAGGACACATAGATCAGAGTAATGAAGAAAATGGTAAGACTAGTAAACTCATAGGTGCACTTCATTCACTGTAAATAAGATCTTTAATCAGAAGCAATATTGTGTGGAACACCACAACATCCATAAAGAGCTCTGGTGGTGCAGTGGATAAGGCATTTGGCTATTAACCAGAAGGTCAGTTGTTCAAACCCACCAGCTGCTCCATGAAAGGAAGATGGGGTAATCTACTTCTGCAAAGATGTACAGCCTCAGAAACACAACGGGGGTCACCATGAGTCAGAACTGACTCTATGGCAATGAGAGTTTGAGAGAGATACACCCATATGTCATGATTTGGGCAGAAGCATTGTGGACAGGAAAGGGAAATTCATACCCAGAGTAAGTGTCTATTCCAATGAGGACAAGTCTCCACCACTTTCATTATGGAAGGGACCAAATGTAATCAGCCCACAAGACACACCCTTCCCTTCAGTCAAAGTGTTCTGGGTCTATGAACTGGCTCAGTTCTAGGAATCAGGTAAGGAGGCATGACTCCATAGGGTGGTAATCCAAGCCAAGCCTCTGTTCTTTGACTTAGAGTTTTTCACTTCGTACAGAGCAAGACTTTAATAGGCTGCCCTGCTCTTTCAGTCCTAGGTACACCATGACCAATGAACTTCTGACAAAGATCTCTCAGGTCACACTACACCTTTATACTTCATTCCTGTCCCAATTGGGGTAACCACACACACCCTATTAAGTTCTTTCTTGTGGCCTCCACTGCTCCAAGGTCCCATCTTCTCCACTGAATTCAGGGAGCCCACTCGATAGACAGTGTCTCCCACTATCATCCCGGGCCTGTAAAAAGGCAGCCACTACAGAGCCTTTCAAAGAGCCTGCTATTGAGGACATCAAGCTCAACTGGCATAACACACTACACAAA
>NW_006921670.1:445030-445539 GCF_000298275.1 Orycteropus afer afer
TAGCTTCAATCTAAGCAGGCACTCTGCATGCTCATCATATATTTTTCTCTCTGTGCAACTGAACATCTGTACTGCAGTGTTGCTCCATATCCTCATATGACCTATTGGAACTAAGCTTCTCTATCCTTAACAGGCCTCATTAGGCCTTAGCACACCGATGCATTTTGAAAAGCTTTGGTCCCAGCAGTGCCCTTTTGTGTTGTCCTGGAGATGCATCAGTAGATCACACATAATAAATACACTTTAGCATTCCTTTCTCTCTAAGCCTTTGAGCTCCCTCCTCTATAATACACAGGTAGTCCACGACTTATGATGGGTTCCGTTCCAACAACTCCATCAGAAGTCAGTTCTGACGTAAGTCGAACACTTCTCTTTTTGTTTGTTTTATTAGTCTTGCCTTTTATTGTCAGTATCTATATATCTGACCTGTATTTGTCTTTGGGGGTTGGAAACATTACATCTGAGAACAATGACATCAGCCAATCATGTCCTGCAACTTTATTTGTAGT
>NW_006921670.1:448649-456429 GCF_000298275.1 Orycteropus afer afer
GAGGAGTGGCTGGTGGGTTTGAACCGCCAACCTTCTGGTTAGCAGTCAAGTGCCTTAGGCACTATGCTACTAGAGCTCCTGTTGGAAGAGCAAGGAGGGCAAAATCTGGAGAAACCATCCCTGGGATTGGCAGTATTTGCCACCAATGGGCAGAGATGGTTCGGTGGTTCTCAAGAGCTCAGGAGGAGACAGCTGGAGATCCCATTTATGCCCACACACCTGCCTACAAGTGGCTTCAGACAAGTGGCTTCTCCTCTTCTGCCTTCCAAATCTTGCTCAAGTGCCTCTCATTGGGGAACTAAGCCAGACACATAGGGGATGAAATTCCGGGCAATCTCCACCATCCAGAGGAAACCATGGAAGGAAATGGGAGTGATACCGAGTTGACACCAACAATCCCGTCCAGGAAGAGAAAGGTTCAGCCTGTAGCTGCTTCAGTTTGAAGACCGTGACTGCCCTAAACCCTCCCGATGCTGAGGTTAAGTCCTGCAAACATCACGCAGAACTTCCAGGACTTCAGACCCTTTCCTTCCCCAGGAACCAGGAGGGAACTGGGATCCTAGGCTAGGGGAGAGAGACAACAAAAAACAAGGGAGTAATGGAGAGAAGAAGCCCTGGTGGTGCAGTAGTTGAGCATTCAGCAGCTATCTAAAAGGTTGTCGGTTCAAACCCACCAGCTGCTCCAGGGGAAAAAGATGTGACCATAAACAGCACAGCCTTGGAAAATCTATGGGGGAAGTTCTGCTCTGTCCTGTCAGATCACTGTGAGCTGGAACTGCCTCAGTGGCAAAGGGAGCAGAGAGAAGGACAAAAATTCAAGAAGCTTCATGTGCCTGTCTGAGGTAACACCGTAAGGAGTGAAGGACAGCTCGATGGGGAAAGTAAAGACAAGTGTTTGCTATGGACTCTGTACATTCATAATTGTCAAGCAGCTGTTGTGTTCTCTCTGGTATTTGAGCCTCCTTCCTGAAGTTACAAGCATAATCGTTGCTCCAAAGAAGAGATGCACAGTTTCACACATAAAGAAAGAAATGCAAAGTGAAGCAACTATGAGATAATGAGTGAAGATGAAACAACCGATAGCATAGAATGCCATAAGGATGCGAAGAAATGGGCACGCTCGTGCAAATGACAGCAGGGCAAGGAAGTCTTGTCTGGGAGGCAATTTGCCAACTTACAGATAGAATATGTAAATAACTGTGCTCTATTACCCAAGTATTATGAGTCCCACACTCATAAGCCCTGCTCAAGAAATACTAGTTGTTGTTGTTATGTGCCGTTGAGTCGGACCTGACTCATAGTGACTGCTCCTTGGATTTCCGAGGCGGTATCACTAAGGATATAAATTGCCCAACCTTCCTTCCGATGAGTAGCTGGTGAGTTTGAACCACCAGCCTTCTGGTTAGCAGTCAAGTGCCTTAGGCACTACGCCATCAGAGCTCCTAGAAATACTAGTAGGAGTACGGAAAGGCATGTACTGAGATGTTCACCAAGCATGGTTTGCAGTGGTCCCAAGTTGGAAACTTCCTCAATGCCCATCAGTGGGGATCTGGTTAGTATAACAATGTGTGGAGTGGGACTTTTGTCACTGCTCTGGTATTGGCATCCAAAATCCCAAACTTAAACAAATAGGCATCAAGGACCCCATATCTGAAGAGAACCACCAACAATGGGGCTCAGATACCCTCTCTGGGTTCTGCAACCCCAAACTGTCAATAGCGCAGCCCTCCTCCTCCCTCCATCCCAAAAGCCTGGGGCAGAGATAGGAAAAATAGAGTGATGGTGTCTGACCAGGTGGAAAAGCTGTGAATTTCCCTCCCCTGCCCAAGAGGAAGGCAGCAAGTGCTCCCGACGGCCCCACCCCAGGCCAGGGTGCTTCCAAGGGCATCACTAGGACAAGTTGGAGGTGCCTGCAGAACGGAAGCCTGACATTTCGTCCCCTGTTAAATGACAGCCTACGGAACCTCTAGTTCAGGAGGAAAGAACTAGAGAGAGATAGTGGAGGCAATCTGAGGTAGTAAGGAAGCAGGAGCTTCTCAAAGTTCAAAGGGACCCTGAGGAAGGTAACCAAGTGTCAGTGGCCACCCAGAGCCCATTGGGTCAGGTCATTGGGTCAGGACACACTATCAGAGGCTGTGGGGTGTCAGGGAGGAGGGCAGGATCTGAAGAGAGAGGGGGAACCAGTGAGCCAAGTACGTCTCTCTCTTCAGGACACTTTGCAGCGGAGATGTCCTCATGGAGCATAGCCCTCCACTGAGGCAGGGCCCCCACAGCTTGTCAGAGTCAGCCAGAGAGGCAACAGCAACGACAGAGGCTGACCAAGAGAAGAGGAGCGTCTTTCTCCAGCCCTCCTCCCTAACACACGCAAGGAAACCCAACCCTGGCAGGGCAGGGATGAGAGGGCCCAGATGCCAAGGCCCTCCCCTTCCAGATCCCTCAGCCAGGAGCCAAGCCTTAGATGGAGCAGGCACAGACTAACGTTTCAAAAGGAACAGGAGTACAGTAGTGGTTACCAGAGGCAGGTGGGAGGGAGAGAAATGGAGGCCTTACTGCTTAGGGAACACTGAGCCTCTGTTAAGGGTGATGGAAACACTCGGAAATGGATAACACTGATGGCTGGGCAACATGATAAACACAACTAATGTCTCTGAATTGTACACGGGGAGAATTCTAAAAGGCAAGCAGTTTGTTACATGTGTATTTATACCACAATTGAGGAAAAAAACTCAAATGAAAGTCAACTTTTTATATTACTGACAGTGACCAGAAAGTTGTGGAACTTGCTGGAGATGTCGTGAGGGCTGGAAGGGCAAGTCCACACAGCCCACGACAGGGGCGGGAATGGGAGAAAACAGACCCGCTGCATGTCTGCCTCCCACTGAGTGCAGATAGCTCACTAAGCCAGCTACCTAAGTCACGCTAAAGCCAGACTTCGAAATACCAGACTCTGAATGTTTAAAAGCTGACACAGAGCTAGACGTATCGACTTGAAACCCTGAGTAGGATGTAGTAAGTGATAACGTAAATCATAGAATATGTGTAGAATATGAGCCTATTTTGGCGGAAAAATGAAACGTGTGTGTTTACATGTGTACATAAGAAATGTGTGTAGGTACTTAAGTTGAGTAAAATGTCTGACCGGGTATGTTTATACACCAAGTAGCTGGAGGAAGAAAGCTACTGTCACTTCCTCTTATGAAGAGAATAACAAAGAAAAGTGTCAAGTTCTGGGCGATTTCTACTTTTTTGCATGTACTATTTTCTGTGATCAACGGGTTGCGTTTGTAACCAGAGGGAAAAAATAGTGTAAGGAACAAAAACAAAACAATTAAAAATGAATTTAATTGAATGAAAACATAGGCGCAGACGAGTGGATCGAACAATCCCCTGGGGACACTGTTGCTTTGGGAAGCACCCAAGCTCTCTGGAAGGGGATAGATTCCCAGAGTATCCGGGGGACGTGCTCTCCTGGCCCCCTGGCCTTCGCTGGGATTTGACTCGGTGTGCTGCTGCCACCTAGCGGTCAGCAACAGACATCACTTCAACCCCGCTCTGCACTGGCAGCCCCTCCAGCTGCAGGTTTCAATTCTCATTTCCGTTTAAGTTTTTTGCTTTGTGAGCTGAAGATGGAGCTTCGTGGGAGTTCCCAGGCTGAAAGCAAGGTAGGGGGAGGGGATCATTTTGAGTCTGCAAAATGAAAATGCAGGCCCTTCTTTCAAAGAGTATTAGGAATTTCAATAGGCCAACAGGAGAGCACTCAACCAAGTGTTGGACCCTTCTGTGCATGGCGCCTGTGTGACTGCACAAGTCACACACCTGTGAAGCTGGCCCTGCTTGCACGCTTGTGTTTGGATGTGCATATGTTAGCAATCCTTTTGTATGTTGTGCATATGTGTGTCTGTGTACAAATATGTATAGTTGTGTGCATGCATCATGTGTATGTACATGTTTGTATATGTATGGATGCCCCTTGTGTACATACAGTTGCTTGTTGTTGTTGTCCTGAGGTGCTGTTGAGTTGTCTCTGACTCATAGTGACCTTATATACAGCAGAACAACACACTGCCTGGTCCTGTGCCAGCCTCACAATCCCTGCTGTGCCTGAACCCATATTGTAGCCACTGTGTATATCCATCTCGTTAAGGGCCTTCCCCTTATTCATTTACCCTCCACCTTACCAAGCATGATAGCCTTCTCCAGGGAATGGTTCCTTCTGACAACATGACCAAAGTAGGTCAGACGAAGTCTGGCCATTCTCGCTTCCAAGGGGCATTCCAGCTGCACTTCCTCCAGGACAGATTTGTTAGTCCTTTTAGCAAACCATGGTACTCTTAGCATTCTTCTCCAACACAACTCAAAAGCATCAACTCTTCTTCAGTCTTTCTTGTTCATTGTCCAGCTCTCACATGCATAAGAGGCAATTGAAAATACCATGGCTTAGGTTAGGTGCACCTTAACCTTCAAGGAGACATCTTTGCTTGTCAGCACTTGAAAGAGGTCTTTTGCAGCAGATTTTCCCAATGCAATATGTCTTCTGATGTCTTGACTGCTGCTTCCACTGGTGTTGATTGTAGAACCACTTAATATGAAGTCTTTGAAAACTTCTCCATTTATTGTGATGCTGCTTATTGGTCCAGTTGTGAGGATTTTTATTTTCTTTATACTGAGGTGTAATCCATACTGCAGACTGTAGTCTTTAATCTTCAACAGTAAGTGCTCCAAGTCATCCTTACTTTAAGCAAGCAAAGTTGTGTCATCTGCATATCACAAGTTGTTAATGAGTCTTCCTCCAATCCTGAGGCCACATTCTTCTTCATATAATCCAGCTTCTTGGATTATTTGTTCAGCATACAAGTTGAATAAGTATGATGAAAGGATAAAACCTTGACACACTCCCTTCTTGATTTTGGACCATACAGTTACTTAAGTTCCATGTAAGTGCTCATTTATTATGTATGTGTGTGAAGAGAGAGCCAGCAGGTGTCTGTGTTCAGACATGAGGACCTTAGGTCTGACCAAGGCAGCTGAGCAATGGCAACTCAGTTGGCCTCTTGCTACCATCTATCACTAATGTTTTCAGGCTTCCCACTCCCCACCCACCCTCACCACTTCTGGGCACTTACCTGACTTCCAACTGCCTGGACCTGCACTGGCCCCTTCGAAGGATGGCCTTGAGGTACTAGAGCAGAGCTTGCTAAAGACTGGAAGCACCAGGGCATTGGTGCCCCCAGAAGCCACTCCGGTGGTGACCTGTTAGGTAGGATAGCTGTAAGGCACATAGTCCATGCTGTTTTCCCAGAGTTCCTTGGGGAAATTAAGTTCCAGGTGTCCAAGTAGTTAACTCCCCTGTTAACTCACATTTTATTCCCTTCCTTCCTTCCCCTCTCTTACTTTTCCACTTGAATATGAATCCTTGTCTCTGGGTCAGCCTTGAGGGATATGACCCTCCCAGCCATCAGAACTCTGTCACCAGGGACCATCTTGAGGGTTTGTTCTGTGTGTGTGTGTGTGTGTGTGTGTATCTCTTTCTGTCTCTCTCTGTGTCTCTGTCTCTCTCTCTCTCTTCAACCAGCTGATGAAGGACAAGGCAGCTGGGTGATGGGTAATGTGTGTGTCTCCTTCAGACCAAAGCTCACTCCCTGGAGGAGCAGGCTCAGGGTCCAATTTCTAACCCTGTATATCTTCTTCATCTCACCTCTCAGCGTTTCCATTTGTAATCGAAAAGGATTTTTTCCCTTGTTCCTTTTTTAATGATTCCCGAGGAGCAAGAGTGTGTGAAAAATAAGATTATCTAGCATTTATTGAGCACCTGCTCTGTCCTGGGCCCAATTGCAGTGTGCAACCTTTAAACCAGAAACCAAACCAGTTGCCATTGCATGGATTCCAGCTCACAGCTGCCCCGTGGTGTCAGAAAAGACACCCTGTGGTGTCCAGAGGGTTTTCAACAGCTACAACCTTTCAGAAGCAGGTGGTCTGGCCTTCCTTCCAAGAAAACTCTGAGTAGATTCGAACTGTCCACCTTTTGTTAGTAGCTGGGTGCCTAACCATTCGTGCCATCCAGGGGCTCCTACCATTAGCAGCCCCTTAAGTACTCACAACCCTCCTGCAAGATAGGTTCCCTGACCATCAGAGATACAGAGAAGAATTAAGGAACATGGAACTTCTGCTAAGATGGAGGAATAGGCAGACAAGCAACACAGACCCTCTTCAACAAAGAGAAGAAAAACCAATGGACAGAGATACAGAAGATAATCCTGGAGCCCTGAGCTTTAAAAGGAACTATGCAGAAGTGGATGAGGCACCAACTAGTGGAAAAACCTGAATGAAAACAGTGAGTACAGAGATGGCTGGAGATGTGACTGTCAGCCACTCTGACAGGACCAACAACCTGAATATTTCCAAGTGGTGTTGGGAACTGAGAATTGAACCAAAGATTAGCCCTGATCACCAAGGGCTACAGGGACGACTGTGCTGGTGGCCTATGAAGGGAAACAGCAAGGAGGGAGACCACCTGAGCTGTTGACTTTCTGCTGTCCAGAAGGCACAGCCATTTTGATTGTTTACATGCAGCAGTCATTTTGGATATTTAGAGTGACCAAGGGCAAAGTCATTTTGAATCTTTACAAGTGGCAATCATTTTGGATTTTAAAGTATAGCATTCTCATTCAGATTCCAGGGACCTAAGAATAGGTTCTGTTTGCCAAGGTCAGCAGGGACATATGAGAGGCTGACAACAGGAAAGGAGACAGGTGGTTGAGTGTATAAGTGCTGTCAACTAGCAAATAGAGGAGCACAGTACCCTGCTTGTGTGGATAACATACAAACAAAACAAAGAAAATGAAAATTATGGGCAAGTCACTCCAACGTGCAATCACCAATTAAATATAAACACAAAAACATCACAATGCCTCAGAGACAACAGAGCATCACAGTCAACACAAAGAAGCAAGATAAAGCAGGAGAAACAAGGGACCATGATACAGACCCAAAACACATCCCTGAGGAAGACACAGCATTGGAACTCCCTAATAAGGAATTCAAAGAATTATATTTAGGTATCTTCAACGAATTGAGAGACAGATCAAGGAAAACACTGACAAAATTGAGGAAAACACAAAGAAAACTCTAGAAAAATTTTGAAAGGCAATACAAGAACAAAATGACAAAAATAAATGAAAAATTAGAAATGATACAAAATCTACACACAGAAATCCAAAAGATTAATACTAAATTTTCAGAAATAGATAAGACATTGAATAGGCAACGGAGCAGAATTGAATCAATGGAAGACAGAATTAGGGAGACTGAAGGCAAATACCTGAACACTTCTTTGGAAAGGGATAAATCAGGAAAAACAAGATAAATCAAAACAAAATGAAGAAAGCCTAAGGTCCATGTATGATACAATCAAAAGCAATAACCTACGTGTAATCGGAATTCCAGAACAGGAAGAGACAAATAAAACCAGAGAAAATTGTTGAAGATCTGTTGGAAGAGCACTTCTCTGATATGATGAAAGATGGGACATATATCCATTCAGGAAGTCCCACAAACCCCAAACAGGATAGACCCCAAAAGAAAATCACCAAGACATATCATCATCAAACTTACCAAAACCAAAGACAAAGAAAAAATCATGAGAGCAGCATGGGGAAAATAAAAAAAAAAAGTTACCTACAAGGGGCAACCAATAAGACTAAGCTCAGATTTCTTGACAGAAACCATGCAGGAAAGAAGACAATGGGATGGTATATATAAAACCCTGAAAGAGAAAAATTTC
>NW_006921670.1:457659-464706 GCF_000298275.1 Orycteropus afer afer
CTGGCTCTGCCCGCTGTGAGCTGGGTTGGCAAGGACGGTGAGGCCACTGAGAGACACCACACGGGAAGCAGGAGACCTGAGCTCTCACCTCAGGTCTGCCTCTGATGTGCTTTGACCTGTTGTGGGACCTTGACAATTCAGTCTCCATTCTGGGCCTCCGTTTCCCATTTGTTAAACAAAACGGTGGATGACAGGTCCCCCCTTGACGTCAGGCTCTTCAGTGAGGGAGCTCAGTGGTCTAATGCCTTCAGGTCCCACAGTCCGAGATGACCTACGCAGGGTCGCCTGTAAATGTCACTCAGGTTTAAAATCCCCCTTGCAGACATTGCCTGGCCCTCACCCAAAGGAGCACATCTGCAACTTTACAAGGTCTCTGCCTTTTCATCACCAGGAAGAATATAAGGACTGGCAGTAAACATGAGAAGCTCTGTGTGAACTTCCTTCTCCAGATGGTTACACAAACATCTAGAAGCCCCGGCCCTTCCCCCTCATTCCTCAGAAAACCACTGTTTGCATTTCCTCCTAGCATGTCACCCAATGGTCAAACCAAACCTGTTGCCTTTGTGTAGATGCTGACTCACGCTGACCTTACGCATTACAGAGCAGAACTTTCCATGGGTTTTCCCAGCTGTAATCTTTAAGGAAGCAGGTCGCCAGAACTTATTCCTGTGGTGCTGGGGGGGGGGGGGGGGGGTTCAAACCACCAGCCTTCAGGTCTGTAGATGAGTGCAAGCCTTGTAGGCCAGCTAGGAACCTTACCTGGTGGTTAAGGGTGTGGATTTTAGAGTTACCCAGCCTGGATTCGCATCCCAGCTCCAGAATGTACTCACCTTGTGACCTTGGGCAAGTCACTGAATTTGTGTGTAAGACGGGGACAGTACGGGCACCTCTCTCACAGCAGGTTGATGCGTGTGGAGTACCATCAAGGGGGCGGTTAATGCTCTGAGTGAGGACGCCTGTGTTGTTATTCGCTATCTGTGAGAAGGTGTGTTGTCTCGTTCCCAGGGTGACTGGACTTCCCTACGGCAGACATTTGCAAGGAGCCTGGGGAGTTGAGAGGTACCTCTATGGCTTAACAGACCTAACCCTTGGAAAATACTTTCAAGGTCACAGATTAAGAGAAGTGACCCCAGTGAGTCATGGGTTTGGAGAGAACCAGGCAGTGGGTTGCAGGAGGGTTTGGTTTGGGAGGACCGTGAGTCTTGAGGAACAAGGTGGGGACCAAGAAAGGACTGTGGAACCTCTCACTTCTGACTGCCAGGGGCCAGCAGTCACACAGTCCTCCCCCTGGAGACCTGGGATGTTCTTCCCCACAGAGCCTACACCAGACCCAGATCTGTTCCAGGGCTCCTTCAACATTGACCCTGAATCGTCTAGGGCCTGAGGCAGGGCTTCCCAGCCCCTCAATTCCCACTCTGGAGTCCAGCCTCCTCCCTGTCTTCCCCTCCACTCCTGACCTTTCACTCCTTTCTGTTAGGCTCATCTGTGTCCCCATTGTCACCCCTGGGCAAAGCCCTCTGAGCATAAGAACTACTCATCTCCCTCCTGGTGCCCCACACCCAGGCCTGTAGCTCCGGAAGTACAGGCCACTGGAAAGGGAGTTGGTTTGCCTCCTAGCCGTCACCTCCAGCAGGCCACCTCACCCCCCTTGCTGGTATACCAGCAGCCCTGGGCTGGGATCGGGAGGCTAGTCTTCCTTTTGATTTGAGTCCTTCAGTGTCAGCCAGGAAACTCACACTCTTGGCCAGGTTCACACCTTCTCTGATTATTAGCTGGCTTCCCAGATGGGATGACTGCAGGACTGGCCAGAGGCAAGGAGTGGCCAAGCCCTTTGGTAGCCACCCCATCTCACCAGTCCATCTAACCGTCCCCCAAAACCAGGGCTACTCTACCCAGGCTGACTTCCCAATCTGCCATTTTAATAAGATCATTGTTATCATCACAGCCATGGTCACAGTTCTTGATGGCTTGCTCCGTGCCAGGCACATTGGGACAGGGAAAAGTTTTTGCAGCAATGGAGTGACATAACGTTAGCATCTGCAAGTTCCGGAGAAACCCTGCAGCAAAGAAATCTGTTTCGTTTTATTTAAACCAGCAAACCCCAAATTCATTTGACAACAGGACAACTTTTCACATAATACTATCAACATGTCATCGTGTTCCTTGGCCGTATCTGGGAAACCTGGACCTGGAAAAAGGAGACCCACCAGCCCACTGCCATCGAATCAATTCCGACTCATAGCAACCCCCACTGGGTTTCCAAGGCTATAAATCTTTATGGAAGTAGATGCCTCATCCTCCTCCTGCAGAGCAGCTGGTGGGTTTGAACCGCTGACCTTCTGGTTAGCAGCCAAATGTCTTACCCACTATGCCACCAGAGCTCCTGGAGAAAAGAAAAGAAAAGGATAAACATTTATTACACACCTACAAGAAGGTTGTGGCCTGTGCAAGGTACATGTACATTTCCGTAGTTATTCCTGACCACAACCTGTGAGAGAGCTGTTATTACCTCTACTCTAGAAACGAGAAAGGAGCCCTGGTGGTGCAATGGTTAAACACTCAGCTGCCAACCATTGGGTTGGGAGTTCAAACCCACCAGCCACTCCTCAGGAGAAAGATGAGGCAGTCTGCTTCCGTAAAGATTTACAGCCTTGAAAACTGTATGGGGCAGTTCCACTCTGTCCTATAGGGTCAGGATGAGTTGGAATAGATTCAGTGGCAGGGGGTTAGTTTTGTTTTAGTTTATAATACTCTCTTTATGAAATCTAGTAGTGCAGTGGGTAAGCATTTAGCTGCCAGCTGAAAGGTCAGTGGTTGGAACCCAAGAGCCACTACACAGGAGAAAGATGTGGCAGTCTGCTTCCATAAAGATTATAGCCTCAGAAATCCTGGTAGCAGCTGTACTCTGTCCTATACGGTGGTCACTATGAGTGGGAATGGACTCATTGGCAAAGGGAGAGACAAATGGGAAGCAGGTCTGGCAATGAAATGGTCTTCCCAAGGATACAAGATTAGCCAGGCAGTCAGCCAGGGCTGGAAAGCTCTTGTTTCCTGCTGACTGCACACCTGCGTTTGAATGTCCCTCCAAGCTTGCTGCACTTACTACTCACTCCTGTTTACTACAAAGGCCACGATTCCAGGAAGAACGGGCGAAGGTTCTGCCTGTTACCCTGCACCATCACTGACCATTTGCATTTACAAAAGTGGCCACTTGGACTGTTCACTCCTGATTAAATAAATATTCACTTAACTGGGCCTCAGTTTTCTCATCTATGAAACAGGTTATGGAGGGAGAGGAAAGGCATGGCTAACCAAAACCAAAAAATCAAACTCACTGCTGTTGAGTCAGATTCAACTCATAGTGACCCCTCCTTGGGTTTTCGAGGCAGTAGATTGCCCAACTTTCCTTCCGAGGAGTGGCTGGTGGGTTTGAACTGCCAGTCTTCTAGTTAGCAGTCTAATGCCTTAGACACTACACTACCAGGCAGGGCTAACAGGCCTCACTGAATAGTCTCTAGCCCCCTGCCCTAGTGTGAGGAGCCCTGGAAGCACAGTGGGTAAGCACTCAGCTGCTAAAAAAGGTCAGCAGCTTGAACCCATCAGCTGCTCCATGGGCCAAAGATGTGGCAGTCGGCTTCCATAAAGATTTACAGCCTTTATGGGACAGTTCTACTCTGTCCTATGGGACCGCTATGAATCAGAATTGACTGTCAACAGCAGTTGACTGTGTCTTAGCAGTAACATTCCAGATTCTTGATACCAAAATCCTCTGCCTGCAGTTTGGAGACCTGCCACAAGGGGGCGAGCTGGGCTGGGATTGCAGCCATCTAGGCTGGTCAGCTGTGTCCTAGGTTTGAAGTTGCTTTTTTGGGATTCCTCACTGGTGACACAAGGATATGAAAGAAATAATGAAAATGGATCTGAATCAGTATAGTCAAATGCGGCCCTGCATGAATCGAAGGGGGAATAACTTTTGCAGTGCGTAAATGAAGGCTACTGAAGACCTGGTCCATGTACTCCCTTGAAGAGTAAGACTGGCAGTGAATCCCACCAGCGCAGGACCTCAGAAGCAGGAGGATCAAGGCTGTTGGAACACCACCTGGGAGATGAAGGCCTTAAGGCTAAAACCCTACGCATGCATTATTGATTGTGTAAGGTTACAACTTCTCCCTGCTCTGCAGTTGCAGGAAGGGAACGTCAGGTGCAACACTAAACATACATGAAGTTGACATTCTGCAGCGTCCTTCCAACCTACTTTCCCTAGGCTGATAAATATAATCTTCAGTGACAGAAACTGCTGTTGGTGCGTGTCTTTGGGAGGCTGGTGGCGTAGTGGTTAAGCTCTCAGCGGCTAACCAAAAGGTTGGTGGTTCGAACCCACCAGCCACTCCATGGCAGAAAGATGAGGCAATCTGCTTCCATAAAGATTTGCAGACTTGGAAACCCTACGGGGTATTTCTACTCTTTCCCATAGGGTCACCCTGAGTTAGAACTGACAGGAACAATGGGTTTGGATTTTTGGATCAGGCTGTAGGACTCATTCTGCAGACTGTCACTTCCACCTGCTGTGGTACGTAAAGAGCTCTGTCCACGCTGACATATGCAGATGGGGCTCATTCCTTCTGACGGCTGTACATCACCCCGCTTGTTCATCATCCTGCTGACATTTAGGTTGTTTCACTATTACAAGCAAGGCTGCAGTAAATGGCTTTGGGTGGGACTCCATGTGTGCGTGTTTGACAGTGTCTCCAGGCTACGGAGAAATGAAATTTCTTGGTAGCAGTGTGTAATTTCAGTTTTGCTAAATGCTTTCCCAAAGGAGCTCTGGTAGTGCAGTGGGTAAGGCATTCAGCTGCTAACCAAAAGGTCAGCAGTTCAAACTCAGCAGCCGCTCCGTGGGAGAAGGATGAGTCAGTCTGCTTCTGTAAAGATGTACAGGCTTGGAAACCATATGGGGCAGTTCTGTCCTATAGGATCCCTGTGAGTCAAAATTGACTCAATGGCAGTGGGTTTGGTGTTCAGAACTATTTCTCACTACTCTCTGAAATGGCTGCTCTTTTTAATCATAAATCACCAAGAAAAAGTCTGAGAGTCCCCACTTCCCTCATTCTCACGGACTCTTACTCCAATTTTTATCAACCCGATGAATTTGTTTAAATTTGCATCTCTCTGAACACTGGGGATATTGAGCTCATTTAACTCTTCCATGTGGCACCTTCCATAACCCTTTATGTTCCAGCCACACTGTGCACTCCTGGAGAGAAGGGTGGGTCTCACATCTCTCTCTCACAGGGTACAGCCCCATTTAAGTGTCAACAGTCTGCCTTTTCCATCTCACCTCTGTGCGTAGTGCCTAAGGCACTTGACTGCTAACCAGAAGGCTGGCAGTTCAAACCCACCAGCTACTTCTTGGAAGGAAGGTTGGGCAATCTGCTTCTGTAGTGACATCACTTCGGAAACCCAGGGAGGGGTCGCTATGAGTCGGGTCCGACTTGACCTGAGTCAGGTCCGACTTCACAGCACATAACAATAACAACAAACTTTCAAGCTACTGAGCCACCTGCAGCTCCCCAAAGATGCCATACTGGGGTTTCATTCACACTGTGCCTCTGTCTGCAATGTCCAGTGAAAGTACCTACTCATGTTCTAAGACTTAGCTCAGGAACTACTTCCTGTATGGGACCTGCCCATAAAGACCACTCCCCTATCCCATCTGCCTTAGTCAATGTTCTCTAGAGGAACAGAACCAGTGGTATATAAATACACAGAGAGAGAGACAGAGATTTACTTCAAGGAATTGGCTCTCACAATTATGGAAGGCTAAAACCCAAACCCTGCTGCTATCCAGTGGATTCTGAACCCATAGGGATCCCATCGGACAGAGTGGAACTGCCCCATAGGGTTTCCAAGGCTGTCAATCTCGAGGAGGAGACTGACTCACATTTCTCCCACAGAGGCTGCTGGGTTCAAACCATCGACCTTTCAGTTAGCAATGGGTACATTAATCACTGCCCCATAGGTCAGCCAACGATAAAAGTGAAGAGTAAGAATGTTCTAGCAAAATGTCTACTTATAGTGTGGAGGCAGAACATACTGTAGAGAAACTCCCATTTTTCTCTTACGGTCTTAAACTGATTGATTGAGTTCCACCCACATTATGGAAGGTAACCTGCTATGAAAGGAGCCATGGTGATGCAGTGGTTAGGTGCTCTGCTGTTAACTGAAGGGTCAGTGGTTGAAATCCACCAGCCCCTCCAAGGAAGAAAGAGGTAGCAATCTGCTTCCGTAAAGACTATGGCTTTGGAAACCCTATGAGGCAGTTCTACTCTGTCCTAAAGGGTCACAATAATTCAGAATCAACTCGACACAATGGGTTTAGTTTGAATGGAGATCTGCCTGACTTCTTGTTGTTAGGTGCTGTCAAGTCATCTCCGACTCATAGCGACCTCATGTACAGCAGAAAGAAACACTGCCTGGTCCTGCGCCAGCCTCACAATCCCTGCTATATCTGAGCCCTTTGTAGCAGCCACTGTGTCAATCCATCTTGTTGAGGGCCTTCCCTTTTTTGTTGACCCTCCACTTTACCAAGCATGACATCCTTCTCCAAGGACTGGTCCCTTCTGACAACATGACCAAAGTAGGTGAGACGAAGTCTGGCCATTCTCACTTCCAAGGAGCATTCCGACTTGACTTGACTTGGCCTGACTTGAGGCTAGCTGATTTAATCACACCTAGTTACTTTATAGGCAACAAAGCCTGGTGATCTACTTTAGAAAATCAGCCAGTGAAAGCACTATGGACGACAACAGTCCAATCCCATTGTCCATGGGTAGCTATGAGTTGGAAGCCAACTTAATGACAGCTAACAACAATTCGTTTATAACAGCAGCTCCACCAGGCACCACAGCCTGGCCAAGCTGACACAGACAAGTAGCCATCACACCAACCTGGGTAGAAGTCACTTTTTCCTCTGTGCTTCCACTGGCCTTGTAGGACCTTCTCACTCCACGAGTCAAACTTCTACACATCTACTCACTGATGTATGTT
>NW_006921670.1:464806-465555 GCF_000298275.1 Orycteropus afer afer
GTGTCTTATTCATCTCTGCATCCCCAGTTCATTGCTCAGGTGGGGCAGAGCATGGATGCCAAGGAGGAGCATGAGCTTCAAACCCAGCTTCTTCCACTTGGTCCCTCTGCATACAGCAAAGTCCTAGAGGACAAAGACTATATGAATTCACAGTGCTGGACCCCACAGTGCTAACTGGACTCAAGCTGGTGGTGCCCCATACACACCTGCTGGCATGACAGAACGATTGCCTGGGAGAACAGAATGTGGCTTTGCTCAGAAATGCCTGGCTTTGAATCCCACTGGTGTCATGCTGGGGCTTTCCAATGCTCGGTTTCCTCATCTTCATAAAGGGGATGGTAATAGCTGGGAGGACTGTGTTAAAGGATGGAAGGAGGTTGTGTGTGTAAAGCTTTTGACATGCTATCATTTCTAGGTCAGAACTGTGCTGGAGTCTTCTTTAGCCCCAGTTTCTGTGAGGCTCGTTTTTTTTTTTTTTTTTTTTCAATTGCCACATGGTGTTGGGCACATAGTTGCTCTCAATAAACATGAAGTCTGATTTTTCCGGCATCCAGAACAGTGCTTTGTAAAATTCAGGTACCCAATAAAGACACAGAGCTGAACTCAGTCCCCTCCCTGATCAGTTCTATCTTGAATCAGTCACTCCCTTTTGTGGTGTCAAAAAATAAACTCAGAATGCCATTAACAGACTACTCCATAGGTTTAATAGATCACTTCAGAGTCGTTGCTGAGTAACTCAGAGCTATGGA
>NW_006921670.1:466250-467581 GCF_000298275.1 Orycteropus afer afer
CATATATGACATGATTTTACAACAAATGTTAGAAATAAGGTTTCTATCATTTCATAAGATGACCTTTAGTGTCATGTGCAAGAGAACTCTGTTTCCATACAGCAAAACTTATTTTATTTCACAGTGGGAAGCGAGGAGTTGAGGAAGAAGTGGGGAGGCTTTCCCCTTTCGGGCAGTGATCGGCTTTTGATTTTTCCAAAGCAGGACAATCGCGTTGCTAGGCTTAGTGTGGTGCTCCTCAGCGGGGCACTCTTCCTGGATACCCTCTGGAGCTCCCTTCCACAATAAATCTGGGCTAAACCACGTGCTTAGGTTTGATCACAGACACATTTGTTCCTAGGTGCCATCAAGTCAGTTCCTACTTATACTGACCCCATGTACAACAGAATGAAACACTGCCCGGTCCTAGGCCATCCTCACAATCCTTGCTGTACCTGAGCCCGTGATTGTAGCCACTGTGTCAATCCATCTCATTGAGGGCCTTCCCATGTTTTTCTGACTCTCCACTTTATCAAGCATGGTACCCTTCTCCAGGGAATGGCCCTTTCTGACAACATGACCAAAGTATGTGAGAGGAAGTGACCATTCTTGCTTCTAAGAAGCAACCGGTTGTACTTCTTCCAAGACAGATTTGTTCATTCTTCTGGCAGTCCATGGCATTTTCAGTATTCTTTACCAACACCACAATTCAAATGCATCAATTCTTCTGTGGTCTTCCTTATTCATTGTCCAGCTTTCACATGCACGTGAGATGATTGATAATACCATGACTTGGGTCTGGTGCATCTTAATCTTTAAAGTGACATCATTGTTCTTAACACTTTAAACAGGTCTTTTGTAGCAGATTTGCCCAGTTCAGTGAGTTGCCTGATTTCTTGACTGCTGCTTCCATGGGCATTGACTATGGAGACACATAAAATGAAATAATTGACAACTTGAATCTTTTCTCCATTTATCATGATGTTGTTTATTGGTCCAGTTGTGAGGTTTTTTATTTACTTTATGTTGAGATGTAATCCATAGTGAAGACTGTAGTCTTTGATCTTTATCAGTAAGTGCTGCAAGTCTTCTTCACTTTCAGCAAGGAAGGTTGCATAGCACAGGTGGTTGATAAGTCTTCCTCCAATCCTGGTGCCACATTCTTCTTCTTACAGTTTATTTGCTCACCATACAGATTGAATAACTATGATTCAACCCTGACACAACCCTGATGCACACTTTTCCTGATTTTAAATCATACTCCATCCCCTTGTTCTGTTTGAACAACTGCCTCTTGGAATATGTACAGGTGCCTCATGAGCACAAGTAAGTGTTCTGGAATTCCCATTCTT
>NW_006921670.1:479589-480913 GCF_000298275.1 Orycteropus afer afer
GGATCCTTTCACTGCTTAAACAATGAGGCTCACATTCGGATATCCAGAGGCTTCAGCTGGGCTAATGGAGTGGTTGTATGTGGTGATGGAGGAATCAGAGATTGTGCTGCTATCCACAAAATCATTTACTTCTAAGGCCAATTCCTGTACTCATAGGACAACTGCCAGGAGCGGTCTAGGCTCCATGGTTCCTCATTCACAAGGAGATACGGATGCTCTTCCAGTTCTCCTAGCATAGAAAAGAGTTTCCCAGAAGGCCCCCCACACCCACATCTTTATTTGCATCTCATTGGCCCAAACTGAGTCACATGCTCATTACTGACCCAATCACTGGCAGGGGGAGGAGATTACCATGAGACCAATCACAGTGACCCCCTGGATTATAGTAAGGGGTGTGGTCAATTCCTCTGAAGCCCATGAGTTCATGGAGAAGCAAATGGATGTCTGGAAATAATTGTGGTTCTCCCAGGAAGGGCACACATTTAATAGTGTTAAAATGAATAATTTTTTAGAAGGATCAGCGTAAGGCTAGTCCCTATGAGGTGGAGGTTAAAGGTGTTCCAAATGTCCAACTTTTCCAATTCTTGTACCACTCCATCACCTCTAACGTCAACTCTTCCCCTTCTCTCAGTACTCTGCTTCCTGTCTTTGGGTTCCCTAATTTGCTGCAACGTCTCGCAGAATTCACAAACTGTACTTACAATTAAATGCTTTATTAGAGAAGTAACAGAGTACAACTCAAGATCAAGAAGAACTCAGAAGTTACAGGATACAGTTCTTGATCAGGACAGCTTCTTCTCACCTTCTGCTGCAGGGTCCTGCTCTAGGCCTTCACTGGCAAGTGTTACAACCAGGGCTTCAAACTGATTCATTCTGTTCGACCCCCTGCTGAGAATTTGCATTTCTACCTCAAATCTGCTGAATCAGAAAGTACTTTTTAATGAGAGCTTATGTGTCAATAAGAACCACTCGGGGATGCTGTTAAAACGTAGATTTTGATTCAGTCTACCTGGGGTGGAAAGGCAAGTTCTCAGCAGAAGGTTGACTGGAAGGACCTGTTCGAAGCCTTGGTTCCAAATCTTAGCTCCAAGGATCAGCAAGCCTCGCAATAGTCTCCCGTCAGTCTCTGGTTCCCATCATCTGGCACCATTATCGATCTTGCCACTGCTGCCCCACAGTCTCTTGCTGTCTTCCGGGTTAAAATGCACTACCCTCTCTCTCTCTCTTTGTATCACCCTTTAAGCCTGTTGTTGTTGTTATGTGCCGTCCAGTCGGACCCGACCCATAGTGACCCCGCCTTGGGTTTCCGAGGCAGTATCACTAC
>NW_006921670.1:481364-486402 GCF_000298275.1 Orycteropus afer afer
AAAAAAAAAAAAAAAAAAAACTCACTACCGTGAAGTAGATTCTGACTCATAGTGACCCCCTTTGTGTTTGTGAGATGGTACGTCTTTATGGAAGTAGATTGCTCAGTCTTCCTTCCGCAGAGTGGCTGGTGGTCTTGAACTGCCAATCTTCTGGTTAGCATTCAAATGCCTTAGGCACAAAGCCACCAGAGTTAGAAGGGCCATATTAAGTAATTCATTGTACTGTGAGCATCTACCATAGGGCCTCTCTACACTGGGCATGAGGAAGAAAGCAGGCACGCTGGCTTGAGACAGAGTCCTACTCAGCTCTCACACCTTTCCTGAAATAAGGAGAGAAGATACAAGTGTGGGGGGGTTCTAGAGAAGTACCTCCCATTGGTCTTCCCAGCACCACATGCTGTCCACCACCCCAATGTGTGCAGACAGCCCCAAGCAGAGAAGGATTCAGATTTGTGCTTCTCTTTATTGTTAGCACTTTCTCTGAGCAGAGGATACCCTTTTGTGCTGTATTTAGTTCTTAGAGGCCCTGGCTTTGCTCTTTTCTCCAAACTTCTCATCCAGTGCTTTCTGCAAGTTCATGTTCATAGCATTTTTCTGGTGCCACCGTCCTGCAGAGAATAGGGAAAGAGCTGTCACAGATCACCCAGAGGGCCTCTGGGGGGCCCAGGCCCCAGCAGTGACCCACACCCCTTCCAGAGCCTCCCCCAAGGCTCCATCTCCTGCCCTGGATTCCTTCCTGGACCTTGAGACCTACACACCTTGCCCAAGGAGGGCAGTGCTCACCTCCCATCACTGCCAGCTCCCCACCTACCCAGATCATCCGTCTTCCTGCCATGCCAGTGTTCGATGTCCCGCACTGACTTCTCAATCACCTCTGGGGTGTAGGAGGCCTTCATGAGGCTCTTCGTCTCCTGGGGGGCCCCTGCAGAACCCCACAAAGAAATCCCCAGATGCCCCAACTCAACAGAGGTCCGGTACTCCATGGTTTATACTTGGTTGTCAGTTTCCCCTATGGATGGAGGATCATGGATAAGTAGAGGGGTGGGGGCATGGTTTCAGAGTAAGGCAGATCTGGCTGCAAACCTCCACTGTGTCTGCTATGGGCAGTTAACCTCTCTGAACCTCAATTTCTTTATCTGTACAAAGGAATACAATTTTCCTGCAAGGTTGGGAAGATTAAATTACTGGACATTCGTTAGAGTAGCTGGTACATGGCAATTAATTAATACACATCTTTTCAGAAAGTGATCTCTATATGCAGAATTAAAACACACTCAAGTACTTAAATAACCAGACCAAGACTTGGCAGGAACACCAGGATTTAAATGACCAAATACAGAACATAAAATGTGCATATTTAATGCTTAAAGTTATTAAGGAGAAAATTACATATGAACAAGGAATAGAAAAGAATCTAGAAAGAACAAGAGATTGATAAATGAAGTAAATGGAACATTTAGAAATGAAGCCAATAATAATTACAAGTTAAGCTCAATGAATGATGAAATGCCTGGGATTTGCTTCAAAATAATCTATGGGGAGGATGGAGGGTTGGGTGGGATATAGGTGAAACAAGATGGACTGTGTAAGGCATTTGCTGCTAACCAGAAGGTTGGCGGTTCAAACCTACCAGCAGCTCTGTGGGAGGAAGATAAGGCAATCTACTTCTGTAATGATTACAGCTTGGAAATCCAATGGGGGTCGCGATGAGTAGCAATCGACCCGATGGCCGTGGGTTTGGCTTTTTGTTTTATGCCGTTAGGTGTTACCGCTGGGTGATGTGTACAACATCTGTTCATTCAACTATTTGCTCTCCTTGTCTGTGAGTTTGAAAATTACCATCATAAAAGCTTAAAAAGTGATTCAACCAATATGTAAAAATAGCAGGCCAGTTACAGCTGAGAGAAAGATGTGTTGAAAGTAATTAAGTAGAATGCAGCAAAGAAAAAATGATGTGGAAAATATGATCGAGATGTGAAGATGAAGGCTAAATGAGAGGACCTAGAGTATATCTAAGGAGTTCCCGGGTAGCACAAACAGTTAAGTGCTCTGCTACTAACTGAAAGGTTGATGGCTCCAGTTCACTCGAGGTGCCTAGGAAGAAAGACCTGACAATCTACTTCCGAAAGATCACAGCCACTGAAAACTCCTGGGGAGCTGCACCCTACCCTGACACACATGGGGTCACCATGAGTCGGAATCCACTTGACAGCAGACGGCACACGTGCCTAATAGCAGTTCCTAAGGGAAGAGACTGCCTCGGAAACCCAAGCAAGGGTCGCTATGAGTCAGGTCCCACTCGACGGCACATAACAACAACAACAAGGGAAGAGACCGGAGTGGGGGAGAGGCAATATTTGAAAAGACAATGGCTGAAATTTTCCAAAATTGATGAAAATGTGAATCTTCAAACTCAAGAATCATAATTAACTCTAATCTGAAAAGTAAAAAAAAAAAAGTCCTTACCCAGGCTCATCCAAGTAAAATATCAAAGACCAGACATCCTAAAAGCAGCCATAGAGGAACATACGTTCCTTACAAAGAGTAACAGCTTGACTTTAACTGTCGGAGCCAGAAGAAAGTAGATTAATATCATCAAAACACGGACAGAAAACAATAGGCTACCTAGAACTGTTCCCAGGAGAATCCTCCTCCAAGAACAAGGACAAAATAAAGAATTCTCTGACAAGCTGTGCCTAGAGTTTACCAACAACCTCACTTTAAAAAAAAAACAATAATAATACCTCAGAAAGAAAAAACTGATCCCACGATGAAGTTCTGAGATAGAAGAAGGAACAGTATGTGAAGATAATAGAAATCATGAGTAAATAATTGCAATGTCTAATTCATGAGGAAAAATGATGATGATCGTAGTGAACCATTGTTTAAGATTCACCCTGTGCAAAGCACAGTTATACAAGGAGTTCTGGTGTCACAGTGGTTAAGTACTGTGTTGCTAACCGAAAGGTCAGCAGTTCAAACCCCCTAGCCACACTGCAGGAGAAAGCTGTGGCAGTCTGCTTCCATTAAGATTATATTGGAACCTCTATGAACAGTTCTTTTCTGTCCTGTAGGCTTCCTATGAGTTGGAATCAACTCACTGGCAATGAGTTTGGGTTCATTTGTGTTTTTAAACACAGTTCTGAAAGCTTTATATAAATTTACTCACTGACTCTTCTTGACAACTCCAAGAAGTGGGTATGATTGTTATCCCCATTTTACTGTTGCAGACAAGAAGCACAGAGAGGTTAAGGAACTTGTCTAAAGTCACAAAGAAACTGAAATCATTCCAGGCCGTGTTCTCTAACGACGATGCCATCAAACTGTGAATCAATTTTTAAGAGCAATCTTTTTTTAAAAAAAAATGCATTTTATTAAAATATAATTTATGTACAGGGATATATACAAAGCTAAAGTGACATGACTCACTCACTGCTATTGAGTCAAATCCAACTCATAGCAACGCCTCCTTGGGTTTCCAAGGCAGTATCACTACGGAAGTAGATTGCCCAACCTTCCTTCTGAGGAGTGGCTGGTGGGTTTGAACCTCCAGCCTCTGGTTAGCAGTCAAATGCCTTAGGCATTACTTTTTTTTTTTTTTTTTTGGCAGTGTTCCCTCCCCTCCCCTCCCCCTACCCCTGGTAACCAATAAAAAATGTTTCCTTCCATATATAAACCTTTTCTTGACTTTTTACAATAATGAACTAATACTATATTTGTCCTTCTGTGATTTACTTATTTCACTCAGCATAATATCCTCCACGCTTTTGAGTTGTGGTACTGGCAAAGAATGCTGAAAGTACCTCGGACTGCTAAAAGAACTAACAGATCTGTCCTGGAGGAAGTGCAGACGAGATGCTCCTTGGAAGCGAGAATGACTAGACTTCGTCTCACTTATTTTGGTCATGTTGTCAGAAGGGACCATTCCCTGGAGAAGGATGTCGTGCTTGGTAGGGTGGAGGGTCAACGAAAGAGGGGGAGGCCTTCAATGAGATGGATTGACACGGTGGCTGTGATGATGGGCTCCAGTATAGCAGGGATCGTGGAGCTGGCTTGGGATTGGGCAGTGTTTCGTTCTGCTGTGCATAGGGTCGCTATGAGTCGGAAATGACTCAACGGCACCTAACAACAACAATATCCTCCAAGTTCATCCCTGTTATGCAGTTTTACAGATTCTACATTATTCTTTACTGTTGCATAGTATTCCATTGTGTGTATGTACCATAGTTTTGGTTATCCATTCTTCTGTTGATGGGCACATAGTTTGTTTCCATCTTTTTGCTATTGTAAATAGTGCTGTGATGAACGTGGGTGTGCATATATCTGTTCTTGTCATGATTCTCACTTCTTTAGGATATATACCTAGTAATGGAATAGCTGGATCAAATGCTATTTCTAATTTCAGCTCTTTAAGGAATCACCATACTATTTTCCACAGTGGTTGTATCATTTTACAGTCCCACCAGCTGTGTATGAGAGTCCCAATCTCTCCACATCCTAACCAGCATTTGTTATTTTCTGTCTTGTGAACTTTGCCATTAGTGCTGGGGTGTGATTGTGTCTCATTGCCATTTCAATTTGCATCTCTCTGATGGCCAGTGATCGTGAGCATTTCTTCATGTATTTGCTGGCCTTCTGAATATCCTCTTTGGTTAAGCGTCTATTCATGTCCTCTGGCTATTTCTTTTCTTTCTTTCTTTTTTTTTCTTATTGTGATTTCGGTGAAAGTTTACAGAGCAAATTCACTTTCCATACAGCAGTTCACACACACACATTGTCTGACATTAACTACAATTTACCCCAATGCAACAGCTCCCCTCCCACTTCCTCCTGATAGTTGTCACTTCCATGTGTCCATCCCTCCATGCACTCCTGCCCCCTGAACTGTCTCCCTGTGAATAAACAGCCCTTCTTTCTCCCATGATTGTTCTCTCCAAGGAGTGTATCTACCTCATGTAAATGTTCAACCCATATGTCTGTCTTCTGTTTGGCTGGAAGCCACAGGTGTAGGTTCAATTTCAGACCCGAAGGGCAGCTA
>NW_006921670.1:487647-488136 GCF_000298275.1 Orycteropus afer afer
GAGCTCTGGTAGCATAGTGCCTAAGGCACTCGACTGCTAACCAGAAGGCTGGTGGTTCAAACCCACCAGCCAATCCTCGGAAGGAAGGTTGGGCAATCTACTTCCATAGTGATAACACCTCAGAAACCCAAGGAGAGGTCACTATGAGTTGGTGCCAACTCGATGGCACATAACAACACAACTACAACAACAATTTGTTGCTATCATTTTGTTGTGTGCTTTATCATGGTGTTGATTTCTTTGTTCCATATAATTTTCTGTGCTGAGCTTGTTTTGTTTCTGAATCATGTTGTCACTTCCTTCATTACCATTGTTTTAGTATCTGCTAAATATTTGTGCTGGTCCTCTTTTATATTTTGATGTAAAAGTTTATCATTTTTCTTTGAGATTACCCTATGATTTATCACTTTCTTCCCAGGACTAGAACAGTCCATTCTATCTTGCAGTTGTCTTGACTTCTTTACCATTTAGAAGTTCTGTAACTACACA
>NW_006921670.1:491546-521028 GCF_000298275.1 Orycteropus afer afer
GAAGGTACCTAAATATAATTCTTTTGAATTCCTCATCAGGGAGTTCCAATGCTGCTTCTTCCTCAGGGATGTGTTTTGAGTCTGTATCCTGGTCCCTTGTTTCTCCTGCTTTATCTTGCTTCTTTGTGTGGACTGTGATGTTCTGCTGTCTCCAAGGCATTGTGACATTTTTGTGTTTTATTTAATTGTATGTTGGAGTGACTTGCCCATGATTTTCATTTTCTTTATTTTGTTTGGATGTAATCTACATAAGCAGAATACTGTGCTGTGCTCCTGTATTCACTAGATGGCAGCATTTATACACTCACCTCCTATCTCATTTCTCATTATCAGCCTATCATATGTCCCTTCCCTCTTTGGCAAACAGAGCCTATTCTTAGGTCCCTGGAATCTGAATGAGAATGTTGTCACTTTGAAATGCAAAAATGCCACCACTTGTAAACATTCAAAATGGCTGCACCTTCTGGACAACTGAAAGTCCACAGCTCAGGTTGTCTTCCTCTTTGCTGTTTCCCTCCCTAGTCATAGGCCACCAGAGAAGTCATCCCTGCAGCCCTTGGTGACCAGGGCTGATCTTTAGGTCAATTCTCAGGTGCCAGCACCACTTGGAAATATTCAGGCTATTAGTTCTGTCAGAGTAGCTGACAGTCCACTGCTCTACTGTCTCCGTACTCTCTGTTTTCATTCAGGTTTTTCCACTAGTTGGTGCCTAATCCACTTCTGTATACTTCCTTTCAAAGCTCAGGGCTCCAGGATTATCTTCTATGTCTCTATCAATTGGTTTCTCTTTTCTTTGTTGAAGAGGGTCTGTGTAGCTTGTCTGTCTATTCTGCCATCTTATCGGAAGCTTTAAGAGCAATATTGATTGTGTTTGGTTTTTATATCTTCTAAGGTTTAAGCAACAGAATGTTATATGTTAGAAGTTTTGCCCAAGGCCCTGTGGTAGGATAGAGATCAGACATCGAAGTGAACTGCGAAACCAACTCCTGTAATGGAAATTGAAACTAGGCATCTAAAAATCGGTTAGAGGACTTCCCACATCATGGGTATAACAACCATCAGATCTGAAGAAAATGGCAAGGGTTTTTAAGAGGATTTCTTTAACATTTTAGGGGCTGTGAATATCCTTCCCCAAAGTGTTGATGGGGCCACCTCTCACGTTAAATAGAATTACCAGTTACCATTGCCATTAAGTCTAGTGACACTAGAGGACAGAGTAGAACTGCTCTATAGGATTTCCAAGGCTTCTTCACAGAAGCAGACTTCCTCATCTTTCTCCCATGGAGTAGCTGGTGGGTTCAAAGAGCTGACATTTCAGTTATTAGTCTAGTGCTTCACCACTGTGCTACCCCCAAAATCCATTGCTTTTAAGTGGATCCTGACTTTTAGTGACTATGTAAGACAGAATAGAACTGCCCTGTAGGATTTCTAAGCTGTAATCTTTACAGAAGCAGACTGACACATCTTCCTTTGGAGGAGCAGCTGGTAGATTCAAACCACCAACATTTAGTCTAGTGCTTAATCACTCTGTGACCAGAGCTCCTTAAATATAATTCACTCAAAACTGCCATTAAGTCAACCCCAACCCATAGCGACCCCTCCTTGGGTTTCCAAGGCAGTATCTCTACAGAAGTAGATTGCCCACTCTTCTTTCTGAGGAGTGTCTGGCGGGTTTGAACTGCCAGCCTTCTGCTTAGCAGTCAAATTCCTTAGGCACTATGCCACCAGAACTTAGAGGGGTTTTAATGGGTCACAAGGTATTTGGCTGCTAACCAGAAGGTCGGTGCCTTGAACCCACTAACTGCTCTGCAGAAGAAAGATGAAGCAGTCTGCTTCTGTAAGGATTTACAGTCTTGGAAACATAATGGGGGTTGCTATGAGTTTAAGTTGACTTGATGGCAGTCAATTTGGCTTGGTTTTTGGTAATGGGTCACTAGAGAAGATTGATAAGTCCTCCACGATTTTGGAGGACATGAAGGCTAGAAAGGTGATGAGTCATAAACAGAGAAAGCCAGTGGGGAGTAGACCACAAAAACCAGGGAGTGAGGCAGGATTGGATGGAAGGAAAAATGAATCACCTGCATTATAGAAAATGCAATAAGATGTTCTCTTTGGGATCCTCTGCAGAACCCACAAAGTGCCCATGAGCTTCAAACACTGGCTAAGTAACTAGTGCAAAACAATCTTAAGACAAAACCAGTCAAATAAACTTTCTTGACCCTCTTAGTGTCTCTCCTTACCCCCACCATAGGCCCTGTGGTGTCTGAAACAGCAGAAGTAGAAGGGGGAAGGCAATGAATATAAAAGGGAGAGGAGAAGGCAATGATGATTAACATACTGGACTGATGATAATCAACTGCTGACTTATAACTTAATTAGCTTAAAGTAATCATAGAAACTCTTGTTTTCCTCCTTATTCTTCCCTCCTTCTTTCAACTAAGCGAGAGCCAACAATCATAGAGCCAGTATATGGTTTCTTCCAGGACCAGGGAAAGCCCCACCACCAGTAAGTAGGTTGAAAAGCCCACTGAGAGACAAAAGCAAAAGTGGCATCTGTGACATCTCATGAGAGCTACCTGTGCTGATTAAACCTGCTTTAGAAAAGAATAAAGGTTGAAAATCAACAATCTGAGCATCCAACAGGATGATCAGAAGAGAAAGAACCAGGTCTCACACAAAAGAACAAGAATCCAGAATCCCTTTGGACTTCTCAGTAGCATTACTGGAAGCTTGAAGACCAGGGAGCAACTTGTCCAAAAGTGGTTTCCAACACAGAATTCTTCGTGCAAACAAACTAATGATCATGTATGAGGGTAGAACAAAGATTATCTGTAGACATGCCAGGTCTCTTAAATTTATCTTTCATGTTTTCTCAAGTAACTACCCAGAGGTGGAAGCCAACCCAAGGACAAGAAAATAAATCAAGAAGGAGGGATACATAGAGTAGAGAAAGTGGAACGCCAACACCCAAAGGGTCCAGGACAACTAGGCCAACTGGTTTGGAGAGATGCCTGGATAGCACTGACTGAGGGAACCAGACAGGAGTAGCATTGACTCAAGAGCCGAACATGATCCCTGCTGCCTACTTTGTGACCCAAAGAGCAGGACACCCAGGTAAGGCCAGCCCAGATTTGGATTTCTACTTGGATTGTCTGACCACAGGCTACCATTCTTCTCTCCCCTCCATCTTCAGGTGTGTGGAGCAGATAAGAATGCTTTGACCTCCAAGAGGTGAAGCCATGGTGAGTTTGAGTGACAGTGGGCCACTTTCCTGGGCCGTATTCCTGCAAGACATCCCATTCTGGCCTGTCCACAGCCTTATCAGGCACTCCAACTGCAGGGAGCCTCTATATCCAGGATTCATGGCCAGGCCACCACTTTCTCCAGATGGAGCTCACTAAACTCTCAGGGAACCAAAGCCAGAGTAGGACCCATTTCCCTTCTTCTGCAATCCAGCACCTAACTGTAGAGTTTCCTTATACACATTACCATTGGTTTATTTTGTGTTTGACAAGTAATCATATAGCGCCTACTAGTGCAAGCTTCTAAACACTGTACAAATATTCAAACATTTTATCCTCTTTAAAAGTAGCCTTAACAATGGAGTCTATCATATCAAAGATCATGGAGATGGTACTGGACTGGACAACCTTTTGTTCTGTTACACAAAGTTGTCATGAGTTGGAGCCAACTTGACACAATTAACAACATCCTCTTAAAAGCCCTGTGAGGTTGTTAATGGCCGTGGGATAATTTGCAAAAGAATAGCAGAAATGGTTGCACAACTTGAAGAGTGTAATCAATGCCCCTGAATTATACATGTAGGAATTGTTGAATCCATGTATGTTTTATTGTGTATATTTTTACCACACACACACACATACACAAAATCTATGAGACAGCTGTTATTATTATTCATATTTTGTAGAGATGGTGCAGTGAAGTGAATTGCTTGGTATGGCCTTTTTAGCCATGGTCTTTGTTACTCTCTCCAGATGATTAGGTGGGACTATGCAAATGTGAGGTGCTTGTGGACCACCAAGGGAACTGGATAGCTTGCTAATAATGTAAATATGATGCATAGCACCATTGTGGGGACAGGATCATGTAAATAAGGTATATGGAACCCTAACATGGAGATTGGTCAGTTTTGCCATCTCACTAAGCTTAAAATGAGTCATCCCAGAGATGGAAAGAGAAGATCTCACTACCATCAAGAAAGAAGAGCCAGGTGTGAAGTGTGTTCTTTGGACCTGAGATCCCTACACTGAACCTACTCACCCAGGAGACAGAGAGCTGTGACACCAGAGATGGCGAGAAGCAGTGGCAGAGAAACAGCAGCAGAGACCACAGACCCAAGAGACCAACACAAAACAGAGTGGTGAGCTTCCTGGTGCATGGAGCAAGAAAGCTGAGTGTCTTTGTGCAAGAGGTTTGCTGGTGGAGTGGGGTGCCCCTGAGCATTTATCTGTGGAGCTAGGCTTGTTGACCCACAGAGTGAGAAAACTGAGTGCCTTCTGGCCAGGGCTCACTGGCAGAGTAGGCATTTATTGGCAGAGCTGAAAGAGCTTAATAACACTTGCCCAAGCAGGGTAGAGGCCAAGCCAAGAGGCTGAGGGCCAGAGACAGACCTGCCTTTGAGCAAAGCTGAGGGGAGGCTGCTCCTGACTAAAGTACTGTATCATGAGCATTCCCAATCCTGCATTGTAACATATTACTTCCCAAATAAACCCCATAATTTTAATTATTGCCTATAAGTTCTATGTGGCTATTGCAACAGATTACTGAACTCAGCTGAGTAGAGTGCGTCATGGGAGGGACAGCTGTTGTCAGAATTGGCAAAAACATTGGAGGGTGGAGGCATGTCTGACCTCCACCTCATAGAAATCAGCCTTGTGAAGTTAGAGGAGGTCAGATGCCACCCCTGCACCATTTTGCAGATGGAAACTAAGGTACAAAGGGGTAGTTGTTTCCTGTTGAGTCTGTTCCAACAGATAGTGCCCCTATAGGAAAGAACAGAACTACTCCATAGGGTTTCTTAGGCTGTAGTCTTTATGAAAACAGATGACCAGGTCTTTTCTCCTATAGAATGGCTGGTGGGTTCAAACTGCCAGCTTTTCAGTTAACAGCTGAATGCTTAACCATTGTGCCACTCATAGGCCTGTTGTTGTTGAGTCAATTCCAACTCATAGCAACTCTATAGGACAGAGTTGAATTGTCCCATGGGCTTTCCAAGGCTGTAATCTTTATGGAGGTGCCCTGGTGGTGCAGTGGTTAAAGAACTGGGGTGCTAACCAAGAGGTTGGCTGTTTGAACCCACCAGCCACTCTGTAGGAGAAAAATGAGGCAGTCTGCTTCTATAAAGATTTATGGCCTTGGAAACCCACTGGGCAGTTCTACTCTGGTTGCTTAGTTTAAATTGACTCCACTGTACTTGTGCAGCTGTGAGAGGTACACAAGGGCCACCCTTAACCTTGGAGGAGGCACAGACTCTTGGATTTGTGGTAGATAATCTTTATGCAAGCAGACTGCCACATCATTCTCCCACAGAGAAAGTGGGTTCCAATTCTAACCTTTCAGTTGGCAGCCAAACACTTAATCACTGCACCACCAGAGCTCCTCAAGGTATAGGGTACCTTGCTGTTAGGGTCAGAGCCTGGATTCAAACTCCAGTTGAAGGGCTTTTAGTCTGGGATCCTAATCACTGCAACACTGCCTGTCTAACTCAAGTGTCCCACACTGAGCTTTGAGCTCCTGAGCTCCCCTACACCCACCTGCTCCACCTGGGGTGCCCCATTACAACCCCATCCTTCCCACTTTCAGGCCTTGAGGGCATCTTTGACTTCCCTTTTTCTTACCCATACCTAATCTATTAAGAAATCCAATGGTTCTACCTGCTATGTTCACACAGAATCTAACCCCTTCCCCCACCTCCACAGCCACAACCATGGTCTGAGACACTGTCATGTCTCATCTAGATGAGTGTATTAGCCTCCTCACTGGTTTCCCTGTTCCTGCCTAAGGCACTTGACTGCTAACCAGAAGGCTGGCAGTTCAAACCAGGCACTCCTCAGAAGGAAGATGAGGCAATCTACTTCCATAGTGATACTGCCTTGGCAACCCAAGGAGGGGTCGCTATGAGTCGGGTCCGACTCCATGGCACATAACAACTCCTGCACAACTGCGTTCTGTCCAGTCCCAACCCAATAATCAAATGGATCTTATTATTTCTCTAAAATCCTGTAATACAATGCCAAAACAAACAAACAAACAAACTCACTGCTGTTGAGTCGGTTCCAACTCACAGCAACCCCTCCTTGGGTTTCCAAGGTGGTATCTCTATGGAAGTAGATTGCCCAGTCTTCCTTCGGAGGAGTGGCTGGTGGGTTTGAACCACCAACCTTCTGGTTAGCAGTCAAATGCCTTAGGCACTGCACCACCAGAAAATCCTACAACGGCTCCTAATAAAGATACAAGTAAAAGCCAAGGTCCTCTCCATGGTCCCCTTACCTGACTGCTCTTCCCCAGACATCTACAGTCCTACCCTGCCCCCCTCCTTCAAGTCTTTGCTCAAGCATCACCTTCTCATTGAAGTCTACTGTACCTGCCTCTTTGACATTGCTTATGGGTTCATACAGAGTCCTTGTTGTTGTTGTTGTTATGTGCCGTCGAGTCGGCCCCGACTCATAGCGACCCCTCCTTGGGTTTCCGAGGCAGTATCACTACAGAAGTAGGATTGCCCAACCTTCCTTCCGAGGAGTGGCTGGTGGGTTTGAACCGCCAGCCGTCTGGTTAGCTTAGGGGGTGCAAAATGGCTCATATGTGACTGCTAACCAAACAGTTGAAGGTTTGAGTCCACCCAGAGGCACCTCGGAATAAAGATCTGCTTCTGACAAAATCAGCCATTGCAAACCCTAGGTGCATCTGGAAGAAAGGCCTGTCAACTTCCTTCTGAAAACTCAGTCATTGAAAACGCTATGGAGCACAGATCTGCTCTGATGCCGGTGGAGCACCATGAGTCAGATTGGATTCTCTTTTTTATGGAGTTTATACACAGGGGCTAACACTGAAAAGCAAAGCAAAGGATTATTAGCACAAGTCAAACTAAAGTCAGGATGGTGTTTTGTTGGCAGGAGGAAGAATGATGTAGCTAGGAGAGGTACACAGGGGCCTCCCTTAACCTTGAAGGTGGCACAAGCTATTGGATTTGTTATATAGATTTTATGCACTCTTCTACGTGCATGGTAGTTTTCATAATTAAAAAAAAAAAATTAAAAAAAAAAAACACCAGCTACTCCTTGGAAGGAAGACTGGGTGATCTACTTCCACAGAGGTAACGCCTCAGAAACCCAAAAAGGGGTCGCTATGAGTTGGATTCAACTTTATAGCAGTGAGGGTTTTTTTTAATATAACTAAAAAATGCAAATTTGGTTTCATGGTAGAAAATCAATTCATGTAGTTCACCATATTAACAGATGAAAGGATAAAATTATATGAGCATCTCAATAATTGCTATACAGTCAAAACTCAACACCTATTCATATTTTTAATTAAAATGTAAATTAGGAATGAGGCACCTCATTAACCTGGTAAATGGTTCTTCAATTCCATTTTAAAGTCTGCTGAGTTACCCCATGGGCACCATGAATGCCATGGCCATGTGGAAACTCAATTGATGCAGAGGTGGCCCTTATACATCACTGGGGAAAGGATGAGACTATTCAATAAATGGTGCTAAGACTACTGCTAATCCACATAAAGAAGGAATTAAAAATGAAACCCTCCTTCACACCAAAACCAGAAATCAACTCCATGTGGATTAAAGACTTCAATGTGAAAAGCAAAACACAATGTTTTAGAAGAATGTGAAAGATTATCCCTGTGACTCAGCATGGGATAGGATTGCTTCAACCTCTTCCTCCTAAAAGCTTCCCTCTACCAGTAAACAGCAACTCCATCCTTCCAGGTCTCATGGCAAAAACCTGGAAATCAACCTTCTTCTCACACCCCAAATCCATTCATTAGCATATTCTATTTGCCCCATCACACCGGTAAACCATTTGTCACCGAGTCAACTTGCTATGTGCTCCATAGAGTTGTTTGGTTTGAATGTTTGGTTTTTAAATATATAATGTATTTTATTTTGGTTGCTGTTGTTGAAAATATACACAGCAGAATATACACCAATTCCATAGCATCTTCAATGGATGGTTTTTCGGAAGTAAATCTTCAGGCCTTTCTTTCAGGCACCTCTGAGTGGACTCGGATCTCCAGCCTTTCAGTTAGCAGCTGAGTGAGTCAACTACTTGCCCTTCTACCTTACAGAAACACCCAGAATCCTGCATCAGGCCCTTCACTAGTGCCACCTGGGCCACTATATCGCACAATGGTGCCCTCTGGAGTCGTGCACTAGTCTGGCTCCCTACTCCAAGACGCCATCATCATCTACCCCCTACCCCGGGCTTTTCCAGTTGCCTCCTCACTAGTCTCCTTTTCTGCCCCAGCTGCCCTGCAGCCTGTTGTCAACACTGCAGTTGGACTGAGCCTTGAACCCAGTCAAATGCCACTCTCCTGCTTAAAACCCTCCGTCAGCTTCCCATCTCACTCCCAGAAAAGACCTCACAGTGGTCCATAGCCCCTTCATGATCCAGCCCATTGCCTCTCTGATTTCACTGACTGATAACTCTCCCGCTAACTCCTGTCCAGACACCCGAGCCTCACTCACCTCCAACAGCAAGCACAGAGGCTAACCCAGGTAGGTGGAGGCAGTGGGGAGCATGGGAGGGGCACAGTGACAGTGGTGTTCTAGAGGCGGTAAAGGCCCACCTTGTACTGTTTGCCAATTTCTGGAGTATAAGTACTACTACCAGGGCTGATGGGAACTCTGGTGGCATAGTGCCAAAGGCACTTGACTGCTAACCAGAAGGCTGGAGGTTCAAACACACCAGCCACTCCTTGGAAGGAAGATGGAGCAATCTACTTCCATAGTGATACCGCCTCAGAAACCCAAGGAGGGGTCGCTAAGAGTCGGGGCCAACTCGATGGCACATAACAACAACACCAGGGCTGATGATAAGATACTGTGATAACGCCCCCTGAAACTATTGCTCTGAAAGAACTCTTAAACTTTAAATCAAAATATCCCCTGAGGTTTTCTTAAAACTAAACAATAGTTTAGCTTAACTGGTAAAGAATGCCTGCACTGAACAAGGTACTCTTTGGAGATCTATCTACATGAGATCAAATCAACAACAGCAACTGGAAAGATTAGATGGGAACCTGAGGAGGCAGTGAGTTTATGTTAATGGGGCAGGGACAACTCACAAGAAGAGGGTGAGGATGGTGCATAACTCAAAGAATGTCATCGGTGTCACCAACTAGTACATGGAGAAGTGGTTGAGTTACTATATATTCTGCTATGCATATTGTCAACAACAATAAATAAACAAAATACTTAAAGAAGAAGAAGAAGAAGATATGATGATGATGCCAATCACCTCAGAAAAACCTCACAACTGACTCTTGTAAGCTCGGGCATGCTGGTCCAAGCTGGCACCAGCATGCCCAGGGCACAGTTCTGTTTCTGAGGTTAGCGATGGGCACACTAATGTTTTTTACATTATTCTTTACAGACACATATGCATTACCACACAAGGTTGTAGGTGAGAACTATTTTGTGATAATTGTTGCAGAGAGAACAAGAAAGCAGAATTCCTAAGACCCAGACCAGAGGAGAATCTGAGCTATATTCTCCCCACCCTACACCCGTCTACAAGCTCAAAGGAAAACCCAGAAAGCCTTCCACAGGGTGTCAGGTTCCTCGGGTGACAGGGATCTGTGCCAGGCAGAGGAGGCTTGCCAAGAGGGAAGAAGGAGGAGTACCAGAAAGTTGACCCACTTTAGTGAGGTTGAACCGCAATGTGGGGGCAGAGAGAATCCTCTGTATGCTGGCCACAGAGTCCCATCAGAACATTCCAGAAAACCCTTGGCACTAGAGTCATCACTAGGGAGGTGACCTGTTGCCAGAGAAAGATGATAGTGTTTGGAAACAGAAGAAAACCCTGAATTAGAATCATGATCCCCTTCATAGATGGAGAGGTCTTGGCAACCTCCCTCCAATCTGCCTGGGAACAGAGCTAATAGCACTTCCCCCAACCAAATAGGACCTTGCTACCCACAGGAAACACTGTAGATGTTGGAGTCTCCAGCCCACCCTTCTTTTCCCAGGAGGCACTGCAACTGGACGCTCAAGAAGAGAAAGAATGATCCAATGATTCCTGAGCCTTCACTATGTGCTTCAGGCCAAACACATAGTGAATTCTACAGACTCCTGCCCTCCACCCATAGAGGGCCATCCTAGCATTAGGCTCGTTACTGAAGAGGTACTGAGGCTCAGAGAGTTGCCAAAGGTCACCGACAAGTGAGTGGCAGAGCTGAGCTTTGAACCCAGGAAACCTGACATTGTCACTCTGACCAAAGGTGCCCAGGCCAGTGATGCCCAGGCCTCCTAGTGGCAGATTAAGAAGCCAGAGGTGTCCCGGGAGTGAGGGGCTGACTGCCAACTGGGCCTCATGTACAATGTGACCAACTTGTCAAGGGAACTGGATCTTTCCAGTTCAGGGCCCAGGCCTAGCATAGAGGAAGCCCTTGGTGACTGCAAAATAAATGATCCTGTAGTGTGCCACAGGGCCCCTAAACCCCATATGAGGTTCAGGCAGGGTGAACACCCCACCCAATGGTCTTCCCTAGCCAATGCCATGGGGACCATGGGTCTTCACAGCCTTCACTCTGCCCTTTGGCCTGACCTTGAAACAAGTTTGACCGCATGTTGTAGCCCAGATCATAGTAGTCTGAGAAGATGGAGGAGATTTCCACGGGACTCTGGATGCTGCTGGGCCATGAACTTGACCTCTTCTGGCACTCCACGACTTCACCAATGGCCCTTTGTGCCTGAGCAGGGAGGAAAGGAGTAGGGACAAGGGATGGAAAAGCAGGGTCAAGATCCACATCTCCCCTCTAACTCCTTCTCCCTCTGACCCTGCCCTCACCACCCTCCACACCACCCCTAACCTGCAACCTCTGGGGTCTGAGAGTTAGGAAGCCACACACAGACACAGAGACACACACACACCATGGGCTGGGGGCACCACAGATAATCATAATCATAAAACCTCCCCACACACATTGAACTTCTACTCTGGGCAGAATCAGCACAGATCCTTCTTGTTGTTATTGTTGTTATGTGCCGTTGAGCTGAACCCAACTCATAGCAACCCCTCCTTGGGTCTCCGAGGTGGTAGCACTATGGAAGCAGATTGCCCAACCTCCCTTTCAAGGACTGGCTGGTAGGTTTGAAGCACCAGCCTTTTGGTTAGCAGTCAAGTTGAACATCTACTCTGGGCAGCATCAGGACAGATTCTGATGGGGGGACGTTATCCCCACCTTCTATAAATGAGGAAACTGGTCCTCAGTGAGGGCAGGGCCTCTCCCAGGTCACACAGTGAGTAAAGTACAAAGCCCTGGCTTGCTCCCAGAACAAAAGTATCATTCAATGTCTGCTCCAGGTGGGCCCTTAGATTTCACCAAAACCTATTAATTTATTCCACCAATGGGGAAACTGAGGCCAAGAGAGGTTGAGCCGAGGCCTATCAGTCAGGGAACCTGGGTTTGAGTCCTTTCTCTGCTGTTGATTTTGGGCAAGTCTGCACCTCTCTGGGCCTCGGAGGATAAACCTGAATGGTCTTTGAAGCAGCTTCCAGGTCTGACATTTGCTGGCTTGATGACACCCATGACCTGTGTCACAGCTGAGCAGAAAAGCTAGATATTTTGATTCAAGCCCAGAACAATGGTGGCTGAGGTGACAAATGCCATCTCCCTAAGACCAAGAGGGGCAGGGAGAGGTCATGACCATATATCCCAACCTCAAATTGGGGCAAGAGGTTCCAATGGGCAGGGCAGTTAGGATTGTGACCTCCCAGACTTACTGGCAGGTGAAGTCATCACACTTTAAGATGATAAATTGGAAGGGGACCCTGGTGTGGGGGTGTTTTATAACCCTGGCTCTTCCACTTGCTCAGAGTGTGACCCTGGGCAGATCATATCAACTCTCTGAGCTTCAGTTTTCCCATCTGCAAAAAATAGGAGGATAGCATTTGCTTCCCGGCCTATTGCACAATGAAGTTGCTGAGAGTGTTGAGATGGTGGCCTTGAAAATACGTCTGAGAATGCCTTAACATTTGATCATAAATGGCAGATCACAAATGGTCAAGTTCAATTGATTAGTAGTGACTGCCTGAAATGGTATATAACAACAACAAACAAACAAACACAAAAACCAAACTCACTGCCGTGGAGTCAGATCTGACTCATAGAGACCCCTCCTTGGGTTTCCAAGGCAGTATCACTATGGAAGTAGGTTGCCCAACCTTCCTTCTGAGGAGTGGCTGGTGGGTTTGAACCACCAGCCTTCTGGTTAGCAGTCAAATGCCTTGGGCACTACACTATCAGAGCTCCTAAAACGGTATATACCATATAAAATGGTTTATATCAGGTGGGAAAAACCACCGGGTCTTCTGAATCCCAACCAATGCTGTCCACTCACTTGATGCTGCCTCCCTTAGAAGACTTGATCAATTTGTAAACATTCAGTTCAAATACAAGACTTATAACTACAAAGGCATTAAGGACCAGGACTCTGTTTGGATCCTGGTCCCACACAGCTGGGTGATTTGGTGAAGTTATTGAACCCTCTAGGCCTCCAGTTTCTTATCCATAAAATGGGGATGATAATCGTACCTTCCTCATAGGGTTGTTGGGAAGATTAAGTGATTTGTTACATATAAAGAGTTTAAGCAGTGCACAGTGCCTGCACATAGTAGGTGCTCCATAAATATTAGCTCTTACAGGGACTCTAATAAGAACAGATTTCTTTTGGGTCCTCATTTTAAGTCTTCATGGGTAACCCTCCTGCTGCCCCTTTAGCCTCCTGTCCCTCTGTCTGACACCTGCTCCTCAGTGACCAGCTGGTCCACCATGTCGCTCCCAAACTTGTGGCGAATGTTGTCAGGAATGACGCTCTTCTCCTGGCATGCAGGTGAGCCCCTTCGGTCCTGGGTCTCCAAGCTGGCACCTCCTTCCAGTCCCTCGCCTGGCACAGCCCCCTCTCGGAAGGTGTCCCTGCTCTCCCTCCAGGAGAGTCTGGAGCTCGCCTTACGCAAGGTCCCGGACTGTGGGTCCATCCCTGGAGAGTCCCTGTGAACAGCCGTTGGGGGTGGAGGCTGCACCTTCTCCAGGTGGGCCGAACTTAGCTGGTTGCTTCCAGCGCTGCCCCCCGGGTTTGCAGGCGGCTGCAGGGAGAGCGGGGCCTGGCACTTGGACTTGGAGGTGTCCAAGGGGCTGTGGGTGGTTCGCCAGGAGTCTGAGTCCTGCTGAAATTCCTTGCTGCTCAGGCAGGCTCTGGGCAAAGTGGTTGTACCTGAGTTGGGGGAAAGAGATGGGCTGATAGACAAACTCAGCAAGTGGAGGGCAGCAAGGGGCCACAGAGGTGGGGCAGGAGGAAAGATAGAGGCCTGGTGAGGTGCTACTGAAAGGTCACAGCCTCGAAAACCCTGCGGGCTCGACATGAGTCAGAATCGACTCAACAACAGTTAACAACAACATGGCCGCTGCTAACACCTTGATTTCAGACCTCTAGCCTCCAAACTGGGGAAGAAACAATTTCTGTTGTTTTAAGCCATCAGGTTGGTGGTACTTCGTTACAACAGTCCTAGGAAGCTAATCACTGGCCTTCAAATACAGCCGCAGCCAGAAGTGCCCCCTGACACCCCACCCCCAAGCTGGCAAGGGCAGCTTCTGCTTGTCATCTGCTCAACACTTGACACATCTCTCAAGACGCTCAGTTTGTGAGTTACAGACTGTCTCGTTGTCCCTCCTAGATGGGGAAGGTAGGATGTGGGGCAGGGTCCACACAGAGGAAGTCCGTCTGGGCCCTCACAACCCCACCAGAGGTTTGTGTGTATGACGATGGTGAGGGAGGGGATGGGGGGCTACAGGCTATCCGATCCAGAACACTACCTCATGGGTTCTCATTCCAGCATCACTTCTCATTCTGGCATCTCTGACGTCAGCCTGCCTCTGACCCATCCATGGGCTAAGAAAACACTGGGTGGTGGCTCAGCTAGCAGTTCCCTCTTAGTGAACATAAGTGATGGTGCATCTCACAACTTGTCCCGACTTGGAGCACAACTTAGGACATCCAAGGAGTAGGTTCTTTTTTTTTTTTTTTTTTCCTCACCGGGAAAAACTTACCAACAGCACAGCCTGCCCCATCCTCAATCCGGGTGACAGGTATGAAGTGGCTTGGTAGTTTCTCTCCAAAACATTCTGGAAGGGTCCTCCATCCCTTTCCAAGGATGTATAGTTTTGTTTTACCTTTGTTTATGGAGATTAGATTCTATGTATTGATTTGTAACTTTCCATTAAAACACTGGGAGCTCTGGTAGCATAGTGCCTAAGGCACTTGACTGCTAACCAGAAGGCTGGCAGTTCAAACCCACCAGCCACTCCTCAGAAGGAAGACTAGGCAATCTACTTCTGTAGTGATACTGCCTCGGAAACCCAAGGAGGGGTCGCTATGAGTCAGGTCCGACTCCATGGCACATAACAACAACAACAACATTAAAACATTTAACACTATATCTTGGGGGTCTATTCAAGGATCATTCCTTTCAGATAGGAGCTCTGGTGGTACAGTGGTTGGGCTGGTAACCAAAAGGTTGGCTGTCCAAACTCACCAGCTGCTCCATAGGAGAAAGATGAGGAGTCTGCTTCTGTAAAGATTTACAGCCTTGGAAGCCCTGTGAGGCAGTTCTACTCTGTCCTATAGCATTGCTACGAGTCAGAATCTACTCCATGGTAGTGGGTTTGGTTTTTTCTTTTCAAACTGCTCAGGATTTAGCTCCTATCCCACATTCAGCTGCCTTCAGCATCAGGCTTTGGATTTTTCATTTAACTCCCCCTGAATCCTGTTTTGCTGTGGCCGAGTGGTGGTGCTCTGGGAGAGCCCCCTCTACCCACCTCATGGGAGGCTGCAGACCCCTCCCAGGGAAGTGGGAGGCAAGGAAAGCTGAGGCCAGGCCTGTCTGCAAGCTGAAATCAGATAGCCTTATACTTTGTCCCCTATACAAAAGGCACAAGTGAAACCTGTCCTCCCAGGTGGCCCTCCCTCTGTCCTCACCCAGGTTTCTGGCCCAGCAAACAGGAAGCCAAGCAGAGGTGGGGATGGTGGGAGAGCACCTGCTCAGAAGAAGGAGCAGAGAACAGGAAGGGCACTCAGCACCCAGGCAGCCAACCCCAGCCCCTCAACCTACATTTGGGGAGTCTGAGGCCCAGCACAGGGGTAGGGCCCCCCCTGGCCCCAAAGGACTCAGGGCTTGACCTCCTCAAACTCCCCAGGCTATGCTCCTGGCATCTTTTCTCACAACCTGACCACATTGTCACCACATAATTGCCTGCTCACATCTGCCTGTCCCTTGAGGTCATGAGCACTTTAATGGTGGGAACCTTGTCTTGAATCCATTGCCTCAAAGAACCGATATATTCTTCTTTTCATTCATTGAGGGACTACCATGTGTGCAAGGTGCTGTGCCAGGCACTGGGGTTACAGCAATGACCAATCCCTGTCCTCTTAGAGGTAAATGTATGTGGAATGAAGGCATGAATGAATGAGTGAATGAAGGTCTGCATCTGTCATTTCTGGGATATCACTGCAACTCCACCTTTCCTCCCCTCATTCCTCCAGCTATACAATGGGGAGGATGAAACCCAAGGGGAAAAACCCTCAGGGAGGTGGTGGACACAACTGCCACCAGCATGGACTCTAACAGACCAGTGAACCTGAAGATGGTGCCGGGCCAGGCAGCCTTTCCCTCTGTCACACATGGGGTCACCATGAGTCCCAGCAGACTCATGGCAACCAACCAAACCAAAACCACATCGTCATCAGGTTAATTCCAACTCATAGCATCCCTATAGGACAGAGCAGAACTTCCCCGTAGGCTTTCCAAGGCTGACATGTTTCCAGAACCAGATGCCGCAGCTTTCTCCCATGGAGTGGCTGGTGGGTTCAAGCCACTGACCTTTTGGTTAGAGCCTACCACTTAACTACTGCACCACCAGGGCTCCTTAGTTAACTACCAGCAATAGCAAATCCCACTTCACAAGCTATCATGAGCATCAGAAGACCAAGTTTTGCAAATGTAACGTTTATCAGAATCACCTGGGGTACTCGTTAAACATACAGATTCCTGGGCTTCTCCCAGACCAGCTGCAGCAGAATCTGTGGGGGTGGTCAGGGATCCAAGGGTTTAACAAGGGCCCTTTGGAGAAAGATTCTAGCAGGATTCCCACCCAAGCTCACTGGGGTCCCAGTCCTGACCCCTCCCCACCTACTGGCCCAGCCACCCTCCACTCCTATGTAGGGAGCCTTCCCAGAGCTGACCTGACCCAGTCACTGCTTCACTGAAACCCTTAGCTCTTTCCCAGGGCAGAGGCCTGCCCTCAGGGATTAGGCTCAAGACCTAGCCTGGCTACCTCTCCACCCTCAACCAAGCTGCCAACTCTGTTCTATCTTTTTCAGCTACCAGCCCTCTCCTACTTCCAGGCCTTGCCCTGGCTGTACCCTGCCTGGAACACTCTCTCCTCCCCTCCTCAGGCTATACCACCCCCGGCTTGGCTTACTTGTGACTTACATGTCCCTCCACTCACACCAGGCCAGGCTTGTGGCCATGTTCTCCCACAGCTATGCTGTGTCCCACAGCCCTGCCCTGATGCAGAGTCTGTTTCCCCTCTTAGCTCTGAGCCCCCTGAGTGGGAACTGTGCTGGGGTCATAATCCTCAGGCCTGCCATGATGAGTGGGGGTGCTCACAAATATTCCTTCCCCTCCCTTCTGTCTGCAAACAGAAGTCTCCCAGGAAGTAGGGAAGATGGTGGGTCTGGGGACCAAAGTGAGAGTGAGGGCAAAGGGGAAAGGGCTCCTCCTTGTTGTTTCCAGGGATCCCCTCCTGAGGCCTTGGGTGTGTATTCTTCATGTCCCAGGTCCCTGATCTGCCCAGCCTACCTGCTCTGGGGCCAAGCTCCATCTTCTCTCCTTCTGGAAAAGGTAATTCCAAGCTTAGTCTTGCAGACAAAGAGACCCACTCATCGTCTCAGATGACACAGAGTCCAGGTGATTGAGGATGGGCTGAGAGCTAAAGAGAAAGGCCTGCAGCCGTCTGTCTGCCCAGCCCTGACCATGGTCCTTCCAACTTGTTCCGGGTGCTCTCTAGCCCTGCCCAGATCTTCAGAGCCCCCTGCCCCGCCCACCTCTACCACTGGGCTCCAGAACCCTACAGGCTCTGCCCTCTCCCGAAATCCCTGGTCACCCCATCACTGGGATCTCAAAAGCCTTTCTCAAACAGCCTTGGGACTTAGGATCCCTTCCTCCTTTGTAATTGTTTGGACTGAACAGTATTCCAACCCCAAAAAAAGATGGAATTCTAACCCCTATCCCTGTGGATGCAATCCTGCTTGGGAATAAGGTTTTCTCTGATATAATCTAATATGACATGAGGCCATTTCAGTGGGTCCTAAACTTAATCCCTTCTGAATGAGAAAAACAGCAGCTTGTGGTTGTGTGGTTGCCCTGGGATGAATTCTGACTCACACAGGACCCTAGGACAGAGAAATGCCCATAGAATTTCCTAGGCTGTGATCTTCATGGGGAGCTCTGGTGGCATAGTGCCTAAGGGATTTGACCAGAAGGCTGGTGCTTCAAACCCATCAGCCACTCCTCGGAAGGAAGCTTGGGCAATCTACTTCCATAGTGACACTGCCTCAGAAACCCAAGGAAGGGTTGCTATGAGTCAGATCTGACTCGATGGCAGTGCATTTGGTTTTTGATTTGTGTGATCTTCATGAGAACAAAGAGATCATCAGATCTCTTCTCCCACAGAACAGGCTGGTGGTTCAAACTGCCAACCTTCCAGTTAGCAGCCAAACATGTTAACATTGAGCCACCAGGGCTCCTTAAGTAGAACCATAGACACAGAAATGCTCTCCCTAGGTGATACAAACTGTCTCCACTCAGTTGGCAGCTGGAAGTTTGCAAGGTGAACCCACCCAGTGGCACCACAGCCCAGAGAACCCCATAGAGCACAGATCATGCATGGGGTGGCCATGAGGAGGAATAAACATGGCAACTGGTTTGGTGTTTGGATTTGTATAGACACAGAGGCAGTCATTCAGATAGAACAAGGAGATAACGCGTGCTTTAAAATCAGGAAGGGTGTGTGTCAGGGTTGTATCCTTTCACCACACTTATTCAATCTGTATGCTGTGAATCCAAGAAGCTAGACTAAATGAAAAAGAACGTGGTATCAGGACTGGAGGAAGACTCATTAACAACCTGTGATATTGGCCAAAGTACAACTGGGAGCTCTGGTGGCATAGTGTCTAAGGCATTTGACTGCTAACCAGAGGGCTGGTGGTTCAAACCCACCAGCCACTCCTCAGAAGGAAGATTGGGAAATCTACTTCAGTAGTGATATTGCCTTGGAAACCCAAGGAGGGGTTACTTTGATTCACATCCGACTCCACGGCAATGAGAGTGAGAGCTAGAGTGGGGAAAATATGGAACAAAACTCAAAATCATTAAAAACACCAGGCTTACTGGTCTGATAGAGACTGGTGGAATCCCTGGGACTATGGCCTTTAGACACTCTTCAAGCCTGGAACTGAACTCACCCACATGGCTCAATTCTCAACTATACAACAGACAGGTCTATCAGGTGAACAATAACACCAGGGAGGTGCACATTCCTTAGAATAATCAAGCACAGGAGATCAAAAGGGCATCATTTGCCCAGGGGTGACCTCAGAAGGCAGGATAGGACAGGAAAGGGGAAGAGAAGGAAATGGTAAACATGGGGGAAATGGGAAGGGGGCTGTTACATTGTGGGGATTGCAATAAATGTCATAAAACAAAATGCATACAAATTGTTGAGTGGAAAACCAATACATTCTGTAGACTTTCACTCAAATAATAATTTAAAAGAAAAAAGAAATTAAAAGAAAACCTACAGGGCAGCTTTACTCCGTGCTGTAGGGTTGCTATGAGTCGGATGGACTCAGTGGCAATGGATGTTGGGGGGTGGGGGATGGAGCAACCTGCAATATGCAGATGATACAACCTTGCCTGCTGAAAGTGAAGAGGACTTGAAGCACTTACTGATGGAGATCAAAGACTATAGCCTTCAGTGTGGATTACACCTCAACATAAAGAAAGCAAAAATCCCCACAAGTGGACCAACAAGCAACGTCATGATGAACTGAGAAAAGATTGAAGTTGTCAAGGACTTCATTTTACTTGGATATACAATCAACACCCATGCAAGGAGCAGTCAAGAAATCAGATGACATATTGCATTGGGTGAATGTGCTGCAAACAACTTCTTTAAAATGTTCAAAAGCAAAAATGTCACTAAGGTGCACCTGACCCAAGCCACAGTATTTTCAGTTGCCTCATATATGCATGCGAAAGCTGGGCAATGACTAAGGAAGACCAAAAAGAACTGATGCATTTGAATGGTGGTGTTGGCAAAAAATACTGAACATCCCATGGACTGTCAGAAGAACAAACAAATCTGTCTTGGAAGAAGTACAGCCAGAATGCTCCTTAGAAACGAGGACAACTGAAGATCTTGAATAGAGTGGGAGGAAAAATGTGGAACAAAATCCAAAAACACAATAATGACCAGAATTACTGGTTGGATGGAGTCTGGTGGGACCCCCAATACTATAGCCCTGGGATACACTTTGGGCCTAGAATAAACTCACTCCCAGAGGCTGGCTCTCAGCCCAATAGTAAATAAGACATACACGCAGACCACTCAACACTTTAAGACGTACACACAGACCACTCAGCCCAAGGTGACATACACACATACTCTATGGAGATGCATCCCTTGGAGCAATTGACCACAGGGCACAAAAGAAAAAGAAAAGAAAAAGAAATGAGGACGCGAGACTTCATCTCATGTACTTTGGACATGTTATCAGGAGGGACCAGTCCCTGGAGAAGGACATCTTGTGTAGTAAAGGAGAGGGTCAGTGAAAAAGAGGAAGACCCTCAATGAGACGGACTGACACAGTGGCTGCAACGATGGGCTCAAACACAGCAACAATTAGGCTGGTGCAGGACCGGGCAGTAGTACTGTCTAGTAAACTAAGACGGTCATCTTCTTCTTCCATCTCTTCCTCCTCCTCTTGTCCCCACGCCCTATGCACCTAGAGCTCCCCTAGGAGTCCCAGCAGATCTCTGGCTGTGGGGTACATTGCCCTAGGCCCCTATTCTGGTGATTTCACTCTTTTGTATGGAGTCACAACGGATCAGAAGCAACCGGATGGCCCCTAACAACAACAACAGCACAGACAAGGAAGCACAAATGGGAGGAAGATAGGTAGATGTCATACAGTGACCACCAAGGAACTGACCAATGCCAAGATACAGAAGCTGAAGCAGAGAGCTTTCTTCTAGAGCTGAATGCAGATTTCTAGCCTCCTAAATGTGAGAAAATAAATTTCTGTTCAGAAGAGCCACTCACTTGTGGTACTTCTGTTACAGCAGCATTATGAGTCTAAGACAGTAATCTTTTTCTTCCTCTTGTCCCCACCCTCTACACACCCACAGCTCCCCAAGGAATTCCAGCAAGCCCCTGGCTACAGGGTACACTGTCCTAGGCCCCTATTCTGGATGATTTGCCTTCCTGCAAAGAGAATTGTGTCCATTTTACCGGCCAGTTAATCAAGATCATGGATAAGGAACCAGCTTGGCCAAGATGGAGGGGAGTCAAGGGCAGGAGGTCACTCTGGGGTTACTGCACTTTCCCTTCTAAGGAACAGTTCTTTGTTCCAAATTTGAGGGGCAGCTCTGGCATCTTTGTGTTCCTCTTTCTCAGCTGATCTTTTTCTTATTCATATTCTTTTATCACATGAGGTGTTTTGTTTTGTTTTTGTTCTGTTTTGTTTTTAAGGTTTTGCAAGCATTTTCATCTAAGTCAAAAAAACTATTGGATAATGGAGGCTTAGCAGCTGGGCCTAAATGTTAAGTGTCTTTGTAATAAAGGAAGCATAGAAGCAACAAGTCAGAGCTGAAATGATCTTCGAGATCTTCATCATAGATGAAGAAATAGAAGCCCAGAGAGTGGAAGTGACTTGTCTAAAGTCACACAGCAAGTTGGCATGATGATAGGCTCAAAGCAAGTAAGAAACACTATGGAAAGGCTCATGTGGCAAGGAACTGAGAGAGGCCCCTACCAACTGCTCATGAGGAACTGAGGCCCTTGGTTCCATAGTCTTTGAAGAACTGAATGAATCTCCCACATGAATGAGCTTGGAAATAGATCCTTCCCCATTTGAGCCTTGATATGAGAATACAGCCTGGCTGACACTGTGACTACATCCTTGTGAGAGACCCTGGCCAGAGGGCACAGATAAGCCATACCTGGGATCCTGGCTCATAGAAACTGTGAGATAATAAATGCATATATATTGTTTTAAGCTGCTAAGCTTTGTGGTCATTTGTTATGCAGCAGTAGATAACTAAGATATACCTTGATAACAGGGGGGGGGGGGGGGGGGCTGCTGCTGTAACAAATACCTAAAATGTGGGAGTGGCTTTGGAACCAAGCAGTGAGCAGAGCTTGGAAGGATTTTAAGAATCACGATAGAGATAGCCTAAATTGCCTTGAACAGACTATTAGTAGAAATCTGGACTCAGAGAATGCTTCCAGCGAGGACTCAAAAGGACATGTTGTTGTTGTTGTTTTATGTGCCATCGAGTTGGCTCTGACTCATAGTGACCCCTCCTTGGGTCCTTGCCCAACCTTCCTTCTGAGGAGTGGCTGGTGGGTTTGAACCACCAGCCTTCTGGTTAGCAGTCAAGTGACTCATGCACTATGCTACCAGAGCTCCTCAAAAGGACATGAGGAACATATTATTAGAACACAGAGGAAGAAGGATCCTTGTTATGTAGCAGAAGTTAGCAACACCATCACCTGCAGTTACATGGAAAGAAGAGCTTGTGATGATGAACTGAGTGATTTAGCTAGGGAGGTTTACAAACAAAATATTGAGAATATCACCTGGTTTCTTCTTGTGGCTTATCATAAAACTTGAGAGGAGGAAGATAAGTTGAAGGAAGGACTGCTGAGCAAAAAGGAACCAAGACTGAATAGTTTTTGAAAATTCTCATCCCCAGATGACAAAAGATGATAAAATAAGAAATAGGTTCTTAACACTATCAAGAAAATGTGATGTGGAGATAAATCCAAGGGTATGGGTATGACTATACAATCTTTTGTTAAAAAGATCAAAAATAGAAGAATCACTGAATCACACAAATGGACCTTTAAAGAGATTAAGGATATGCCTCACATATCCTCATGGAACAATAGGGCTTTAAAGGGAAGCGTAAGGGTATATACCTCAGCAGAACACACAAGCAGAGAAGGGTGTGGTTTATGTTCAATGGAGTGAACCTCTATAAGTTTCACATGTTTGAGAGAACTATGCTGGTAGAAATACTGTCAATTTTGAATAAAAAGGGACAAGACAGCACAAAATGAAGGAGATCATTGGACTCCCAAATATCCGTTGGCAGAAAACAGGCTGAGAAAACTACTCAGCTTGCAAACACAGGCTACCTTCCATAAAATAAAAATAAATAAGACTCAGAGAGGTAAGACAAGAATCCAGAGGATGGAGCCAAGAGCCATGAAGAATTGTCTCCAGCCTGAAACCTAATCATAGAACGTTCACCATTTGTCTGGATATATTTCAAAATTACTATGGACCAGTAACTCCATTGTACCTCCATTTTCCTTGTTTCCCAGTAGAAATGTCTCTAGCTATTATGCTATGCTTGTCACACCATTGTATGTTGTTACATGCTAGAGGCATGCTACTTAGTTTCCCAGATCTACAGATGGAGATGAACTGTACTCAAAAAGCCAAACTCGAAACTGACACCCGAGGAGTCTCACCCACACTTGAACTTGATTTATATAACAAGATTCTAGATTTTAAGCTAATTGTGTAATGGGATGAGACTTTTGAAGACCTTGGGAGGGAATGAGTATCTTTTGCATGTGAAAGCAATGTATACCATTGGGCCAAGGGCCAGACTGTGGTAGGAAGTTCTGACATGGTTCCCAACGGTTGCTGTTTTTTGGTATCCACACATGGGTGTGATTTCCTCCCATGAGTGTGGGATGGACCTAGTTACTTGATTGTAACCAATAAAGAATTGCAGAAATGATGGGGTGTCACTTCCAAGATCAGGTTATAAAGGACTGTGATTTCTGTCTTGTTCACACTCTGATTCTCCTCAGCTCACCCACTCTGATGGAAGCCAGCTTCCAGGCTGTGAGTTGCCCTATGCAGAAGCACACATGGCAAGTAACTGAGTAGCCTCTGGCCAACATCTCCTAAAGAACTAAGACCCTATCCAACAACCCAAAGGAAATTGAACCCTACCGTATGAGTGACCATTGGAGAAGCCTTGAGATGAGAACAGTTCAGCCAACACCTTCGTTAGAGCCTTGGGAAAGACCCTGGCACAGAGAATCTAACTAAGCTTCATCTGCATTCCTGAGCCACAGAAACCATGAGATGATAAATGTTGCTGTTGGAAGCCACTGTGGTTTGGGGTGATTTGTTATGCAGCAATAGATAACTAATACAACTTACATATCAAGCACTCTCACATCTGGTAGATTAGTCTATCTTTATAAGTACCCAGGGAGGTGTTGAGAGTGTTGAGAGAAAGTATTAACTCACCATCCTTCACAGGTGGAAAAACTAAGGCTCAGAAAAAAAAACAGGACCTTGCCAAGCAGAGCTGAAATCAGGCCCTACATCTTCTGTCTCTTACAAGTTAGCTTTCTGCTCTTGTTCTTGTTCCACAGATGTGAGCCCAAATACTGCCCCATCCCCAGCCATCCAATATGCCCACAGCAGCTCCCTGTCTGCCCCAATGGCACCACCAGCCCAAAGCAACCTGGACCAGTTTCAAAGGGTGTGGACTCACTGCCAGTTTCTGACCTGGAGAGGAAGGTCCCAAGAGACGTTGATCAAGGAAGGAGGATAGGTAAGTCCAGTTGCAGTCTGAGCACACTTCACTCACAAGCAGTTCTGAATGGGCACAAGAGAAATTAGATCCCATATCCTGGCAGACCTCTGGCCCACCTCCCAAGTCCCCACCTCACCTTTCCAATCCCTTTCATAGCATCATGTAACATGTGAACCACACTGGTGTGTGCTGAATGAAGCCCAGCAACGCAGATCAGAACAACTGATGAAAACCAACGGATGATTACCAGGCAGCACCCCTCCCCCAGCTGTTTATGTGAGTTGCCATGACAACCACTATACTCAGGGCTCTGTTACCTCAGATGGCTGATAGGCCTACCCTTAGGGACAGAGGCCAAGAGAAAACCAGTACTAAGAGGTCAGAGGGGTCTTCGTGTTTGTCTTCTATCTCATTCACTCAGAATGTTCACTGAGCACCCACTACATGCCAGGTTCATGACAGAATGGGGATGAAGAAAGAGCTTAGATGTGACCGAGGACAAAGGAAGTTCTTGGGAATACAGAGGAATAAATGGAGAGAGTGACAATCTCTCTCCAGGTCAAAGAAGGCAGGGCTCACAAAAGGGCCAGTTAAGCTGGGTCTTGAAGGATGCATAGGACTTTAACAGTTTAGAAGGGACTAGAATGTTAAAGGCACAGATACATTTAAAAGCATAAATGTAAGCCACAGGAAATAGGGGAAGAGAGGCAAAGATGCACTTGGAGCTGTTTGAGTTGGAGATGAAGAGATCAGGGCCAGGAGTAAACTTAGAGCAGGTTTGGGACAATGATGGTCTTCTCTTCTGCCCTTGAACAATAAGAATTACAGGAGATTAGCAGTTATGTGGCTTCTTTTTTGCAAATTAAAGACGTAGAAGTCATTGGTGCTGGCCCTGACCCTGTCTGGTCTGGCTGCTCTCAACAGGAGATGGACAGATAGGGGCAGGGTTTAATAGAATTGTCACCTAATGGTGCTAGTGAAACTGGATATCCATTTGCAGAAAAATGAAACAAGATCCATACCTCACACCATATATAAAAACTAACTCCAGATGATCGAAGACTTAAATGTGAAACCTAAAACTATAAAGTTCCTCACAGAAAAACTAGGGGCAAATTTAGGGGCCCTGATTTATGGCATAAATAGACTGTCAAGCATAACTCAAAATGCACAAACAGCTGAAGATAAACTAGATGGAGTGGGACCTTCTAAAAATTAAATTGTTATGTGCTTCCAAAGACATCTCTAAAAGAGTGAAAAGAGAACCTACAGATTAGGAAAAAATATTTGGCAATGACATATCTGACAAGGGACTTTCTCTAAAATTTATAGAAAGCCCCAACACCTCAACAACAAAAAGATTAACACTCTAATTAAAAAATGGGCAGAAGACAAGGATAGACACCTCACCAAAGGAGATATTGAGGCAGCCAGCAAATACATGAAGAAATGCTCACAATCATTACCTATTAGAGAGATGCAAATCAAAACAACAATGAGATACCATCTCACCCCAGCACTAGTAGCAAAGTTCAACACGGCAGAAAATAACAAATGCTGGACAGGATGTGGGGAGATTGGGACTCTCATACACCACTGGTGGGACTGTAAAATGATACAACCACTGTGGAAAGCAGTCCAGCAATTCCTTAAAAAGTTGGAATTGGAAATACCATTTGATGCAGCAATCTCATTACTAGGTGTATATCGTAAAGAAATGGGAACCAGGACAAGACAAATATATGCATACCCATGTTCATCACAGCACTATTTACAATAGCAAAAAGATGGAAACAGCCTACATGCCCGTCAACAGAAGAATGGATAACCAAACTATGGTACATGCACACAATGGAATACTATCCAACACTAAAGAATAATGTAGAATCTGAAAAACATGGCATAACATGGATGAATTTGGAGGACATTGTGCTGAGTGAAATAAGTCAGTCACAGAAGGACAAATATAGTACTAGTTCATTACTGTGAAAAGTCAAGGAAAGGTTTATATATGGAAGGAAATTTTGTTGGTTACCAGGGGTGGGAGGGAAAGGGAGAGAACACTGCAAAATAAATAAATAAATAAGCATTGACACATGTCACGTTAGTTTTGTGTATTTCACTGTACATAAATTATATTTCAATTAAAAAATAGGATTGTCACCTGCTTGTCCAGCCTTTCAAGGTCTTCCCAGGATGCAGAGAGCCTGATGGTTAAACCTAGGGGCCCAGAGTCTGGGTCTGTCACTTATTAGATGAGCAACATTGGCCAAGGTCTTTAGCTGATTTTCCTTGTATGTGAACTTTCCTTGTATACCACCTCTACAAGGAAGGGTTAAGTGAAATCATTTTTGTGAAATTTTTAGCACATTGTCTAGCACAGAGAAAAATATCATGTAATACTCTGAGCTCACCCCATAAACAATCCATCAGCAAGACCTTCAAAACATACCACACTCAGATCCCTTCTTCCACCTCTATATCTCCCCTATCCTGACCCTGCAGTCCAAGCTACCTCCATCTCTTGCCTAGGTGATCACAGTTGCCTTCTCACTGGTCTCCCTGTTTTTGCTCTTCTCCTCTGTATTAATTACCTGTTGCTGAATAAAATTAGTACCACAAACTTAGCAACTTAGCACATGTTTATTATCTCACAGTTCCTGTGGGTCAAGGGTCTGGACACAGCATAGTTGGGTTCTCTGTTTCAGGGTCATAGAGGGTGCAATCAAGGTGTTGGCTGGGGACTCTTGTTGGCATGGTGTGTTGAGCTGAATTCTCTAGAGAAGCAAAACCAGTAAAGCTTATATATACATATAGAGAAAGAGAAATTTATCTTAGGAAAATTTATAGAAGCTGGCAAGCCCAAAGTTCTTGGATCAAACGTCAAGCTGGTATCTTTTCCCAACTCACGCAGCTGCAATGGCTGAGGAGCTCAAGGTTGGCAGGCAATATACTGGCTGTTGACTCCAACAAATGATGAATCCAAGATCTCCAGGCCAAATGGTGGATTGTTCACTCACAGACAGGATTCCAATCCACAGAAGAGAGTCTTATTTTCCCAGGATGTCCATAAATATATTGGAAGCAGGCCACACCCCTAGGGAAATTCCCTTTCAATGGATTGGCTGCTCAAAACATATACATCCAATCCCATCGTGGGAATAACCCACATCACAACTGCTTAAACCACACAGAATTGTGGTCTAGCCAAGCTGACACACAACTCCAACTATCGCACATGGTGTCCACAAAATCAGTTGTACCATCTGTGGAGAGGTGGTAGCAAGGGTCAGTTGTTTTAGAATCAGATATCTTAAAGAGGTGTGGTGGTTATGTTTGTGTGTCATCTTGGCTGGGCCTGGTTGAGTGGCTGGGCAGCTGGTGGTAGTTATTCCCCATAATGAGAATGGCAATCAACTCCATGGTGGGATCTACCACAAGCAGCTCAGTAGCTGCTTTGGGTATGTGGTCTGTTTCCCATATAAAAGCAGAAGATTTGGGAATGGTCTCTAGCCTATGGCATGCTTGGACCCTGCATATAGCCATGTCATTGTTCAGCAGCCTACCATGTTCTGCCAACCTTGGGACTTAAAAAATGAACTTGAATGAATGGCCTGCCATGTGGTTTGGTAACATCAGGACTGTGCCTTTTTACTTGCCAACCTTGGGCTTCTCAGCCTCAGTAGCCAGCTGCTGTCTGAGTGAAGAAATGCCTCTAGCTCCAGTGGGCCAGGAGCAGGAGGCAGAGCTAGACCCCGAGGTTGAGGGGCTTTCACCCAGCCCTTAGAGCCTGGCACTTTGAACTTGGACTTAAAGCCTCCAAACTGTAAGAGAATAAACTCCTGCTTGTTAAGGCCATCCCATTTGTGGTATATTCCTGTCAGAGCAGCACTAGGTAACTAGAACAACAAGGATGTTTAAAATGAAATGGAAAAAAAGATTGGTATAGAAAGTTGTATTAAATTCCAAGAAGTCAGTGGATGAATATCTCTCAATGGTTCAGCACTCTTTGCTCAGTTTCTCAAAACTGATGTGAAAAGTTCTATGAGGTTTATCTCAAGTCATCAAGATTTCATGTTTAGTACTCTTTGGACACTGGGGGAAGCCCGGGAGAAAGCCAACTGCAAGATAAGCTAGAGTGTCAGTAATGATCTGGGCAATCAAGTTTTAATTCTCAGTGATGTCAACTCCAGAAGGAGGGAGACGATAGTGTAAGCTGTTGGAGCCAGATATTGAAGGGAACAGCAAGAACTGAAAAATTGGTCAGAGTTGACAATGTGTGAAAGATGATAGTTCCAGCCCATTTATAGGTAGATAACAAACTACAGTTGCCTGGAGTTTACAAAGAGCAGCAGGATAGCTCAAAGACAATGAATAGCACCAGAATCTGCTAACCCACAAAGGTGTTGCATCATAGTGTGAAAATCCTCAAAATGTGAGGATCACTCAAATCCCCACTTTTACTTCTCTGTTCATTTCAGACACCAGCTGCCTACACAGCATTTCTCTGACCCCCAGCCACTCTAAGTCAGATCTCACAAATTCAAAGGACACTATCCTTCAGACTGCCATATGGCAGATGCCAGCTGCAATTTGGGAATCACATGACACCCTCACTTCTGACTTGCTGGCTACAAATTTGGGGATCCCTCTACCCCTTTATGATACCAGCCACAGCTCGAGAGTCCTTCCTGGGCTCTCTCTTTCTGACCTGCTAGCACTATAAAAACCAAACCTACTGCAACTGAGTTGATTTCAATCCATAGTGAGCCCTGTTGAGTTTCGAAGGCAGTAAATCTTTACCAGAAGTAGATCGCTCCATCTGCCTTCCACAGAGGGGCTGGTGGGTTTGAACCACCAACCTTCTGATTCACAGTCAAATGCCTTATACACTGTACCACCAGAGCTCTTTATCAGAGCTTAAATTCTAAAACACTTGGTTCATGGAAGGCTGCAGTGTACAGTGGGAGCCCTAACTCCATTTTGAGTCTTGACAGAAGTTCAGACTCCATTTGAGTTCTTTTTGACCTTTAAATCAGCAAGACCTTTAAAACAAGGCCAGGAGAAACCTAGGGAGAGGCAGTTTGTCCTCCAGAAGAGTGTGGTTGAAACTAGATTATGCTCATAAAAAGAACTAGGGAACTTGCTTGGATGTGTCTTTGACAATTTATTGAAAATAGCCACATTATCTGATTTAAATTAAAGATTGAGGTCCTGGTATTATCTTCTAGTCACCTTATGGCTATGACTCAAGGCCACATAGTCATAAGTCATACCCAGACCACCATGTAGCCAAGTGGTCAAGCCCCCACCAA
>NW_006921670.1:521671-530813 GCF_000298275.1 Orycteropus afer afer
AGCTCTCATATGCATATGAGGCAATTGAAAATACCATAACTTTTGTTAGGTGCACCTTAGTCTTCAAGGAGGTATCTTTGCTCTTCAGCACTTGAAAGAGGTCTTTTGTGGCAGATTTGACCAGTACTATATGTTGTCTGATATCTTCACTGCTGCTTCCATTCAGGCACTTGACCACTAAGCAGAATCCTGGTGGTTCAAACCCTCGAGCCACTCCTCGGAAGGAAGGCTGGGCAATCTACTTCCGTAGTGATAGTGCCTCGGAAACCCAAGGAGGGGTCGCTATGAGTCAGATCCAACTCAATGGCAGTGAGTTTTAGTATATGTTATCTGATATCTTGACTGCTGCTTCCATTGGTGTTGATTGTAGAACCAAGTAATATGAAGTCTTTGACAACTCCAATTTTTTCTTCATTTATCATGATGTTGCTTATTGGTCCAGTCATGAGAATTTTTTTTCTTTTTATTGAGGTGTAATCCATACTGCAGACTATAGTTTTTAATCTTCATCAAGAAGTACTTCAAGTCATCCTCACTTACAGTAAGCACAGCTGTGTCATCTACATATCACAAGTTGTTAATGACTCTTCCTCCAATCTTGATGCCACGTTTTTCTTCATATAGTCTGGCTTCTTGGATTATTTTCTCAGCACACAGATTGAATAAGTATGGGGAAAGGATAAAACCCTGACGCACTCCCTTCTTGATTTTAAACGATGCAGTGTCTCCTTGTTCTGTTCAAACAACAGCCTCCTGATATATGTACAGGTTCCTAATGAGTACAATTAAGTGTTCTGGAATTCCCATTCTTCTCAATGTTATCTAGAATTTGTTATGATCTTCACAATAAAGAAGACAAGACCAGTGTCCAGAACAGGTAAGGAGGCTGAGGGACAGCCCCAGGTGGCAGGTAGCAGGGGCAGACAGGCCAACAGGAATAGGTAAGGGGAAGCCCAGGAAGTGAGCGAAGTGGTTGGAACAGCTAAGGAGATTAACTTGTTTGTAGGTTTGCTGTACTGTGGTGGATTGCATGTTCCTGTGAGGCTGGAGGCTGTTCCAACAGGGATGTCCATGGTGGACTGGTTTCAGTGGCGCTTCCACACTGAGACAGACTCAGAAGAAGGAAGAGGCCATCCACTTCTCAAAGAATTGGCCAGTGAAAACCTTATGAATAGTACTGAAACACTGTCTGATATATTACTGGAAAATGTTACGAATAGCTCTGAAATATTGTCTGATACTGTGCTGGAAGATGAGCCTCTCAGGTCAGAAAGTACTGAAAATATGACTTAGAGAGAGCTGCCTCATCAGAATAGAGCCAACCTTAATAATGTGGATAAAGGAGATCTTTATCCATATCATCAAATGGGCCTCCATTTGCTGAAGCGGCATGACTTCAGTATGAGAAGAAACAGCTGCAAACATCCATTAATAATAGGAACATGAAATGTCCAAGGTATGAATCAAGGAAAATTGGAAGTTGTCAAAAATTAAATAGAACACATAAAGATTGATATCTTAGGCATTAGTGAGCTGAAATGGACAGGGTTTGGCCATTTTTAATCAGATAACCATATGATCTACTATGCCAGAAATGACAAATTGAAGAGGAGTGGAGTGGCATTCATCATCACAAAGAATGTTTCAAGATCTATCCTGAAGTACAATGCTGTCAGTGATAGGATAATATCCATATACCTAAAAGGAAAGCCAGTTAATACTACTATTATTCAAATTTATGCACCAACTACCAAAGCCAAAGATGAGGATATTGAAGATTTTTTTACCAACTTGTGTAGTCTGAAATTGACCAAACATGCAGTCAAGATATGCTGATTATCACTGGTGACTGGGATGCAAAAATTGGAACAAAGACAAATCACTGGTAGTTGGAAAATTTGGCCTTGGAGATAGAAATAATGCTGGAGATCACATGATAGAATTTTGCAAGACCGACAACTTATTCATTGCAAATATCTTATTCCAACAACACAAACAGCAGCTATACACTTGGACTTGAACCGCCAGCCTTCTGGTAACTTTAAATCTTTAGGAAATTCCAAGAGTTTAGAGTTCTCTCTCAAGAATCTCTCTGGTACCATAGTACCTAAGGCATTTGACTGCTAACCAGAAGGCTGTCAGTTCAAACCCACCAGCCACTCCTCGGAAGTGGGCAATCTACTTCCATAGTGATACCACCTCAGAAACCCAAGGAGGGGTCGCTATGAGTCAGGTTCGACTCAAAAGCAGTGTGTTTGATTTGGTTTGGTCTCAAGAACCAAGGACTCTGAACAAAACAACAAACAAACAACAACAAAACCTCTGAACAAAACCATGATTCCTTACAAAATGCTACCTAAGCTACAAAGCATAAAACGATGAAAACAAATAAAATGAAATAAGTTCAACTGCAGTCTAAAGTAATGTCTACTGAGCCGTTGGTGGGGCTTCTCTTTAAAACACTTAAGTTCTTCCAATGGTGTTGCCTCTCAGTGTCCTAAGGGACTGTGCCAGACAGTCCCTGCAGAGTGCTCTCTGGTGCAGGGGCAGTCTTAACCCTGGTGTGGTGTATTCATCCTCCTTTGCCACTCACTGTCACCACAGTAGGCGTGGACAGCAAGGCTTCATAGGGTCCTTTCCACTTTTCTGTGAGGTCCTTAGGATTCCAGGCTTTCACATAGTCCCAACTCCCAGGTTGCCCATGTGCAAAGGGGCCCCAGGAAGTGGACTGTACGGCTGAGAAAGAGCATTAGCCTCCCCCAGGGTCTGTAACATCTGCCCTGTTATCTGTAAATATTATTTATAAACAGGCTACTTTTTCACGAGTATTCCTGGCCCCTAAACTCACATCAACGTTGGTATAATTTTTAAAACATTTTATAAGTATTTACACATTTAGTTTTCATCATAATCATATAAGGTAGGTACTAATATTATCCTCATTTCATAAATGAGGAAATTGAGTTACAGAGAAATTTACTGACTTTCTTAAGGTCACAAAGCTGGTAAGTGACTGAGTAAGACTTTTTTTTTTTAGCATTGATGCAATTTAAATCAGTGACATTTAGGTTTTGCACTAGGTATGCCTGTACACCAACTCAAAGGGACTTCTGTTTTGTTTTGGGGACAACTCTGATTCTGAACAGGGTCATGGGGAGGACTTTTTACCCAATTATTTCTTGACATAATTTAGCTATGTGAGTCCTTAAAGTTTGACTCGTCCTTTCTACTTTACCACTAGATTGGGGTCTCCAAGTGGCATAAAACTTTCACTCAATATCCAAATGTTGGGTTATTATGCCAGTGAAATGGGGTCCCTTGTTGACTGCAAATGTCTGGGGAATTTCAAGCCTAGAACTAATCTCTTCTAATAGTCTTTTGGCCACTTCCATGGCTTTCTCAGTGGTGTAAGGGAAGGCCTTTCAAATCCATGTATACTGTTACCTTCTGACCCTGCGCCATTCTCAATGTCTAGGTCATGGTGATTAGCTCAGCAGTCTGCACTGATGTTTGGTGAGGGAGCATCTGTGCTTCCAAGACCTTGGTAAGGCCGATAACTGCAACTTCCATTGTTCTCCAAGAAGCCACTTCCATCTATGAAACAAGTGACATCTGAACCACACAGTGGCTGGTCAGAGAGATCTGGCCTGTTGGCGGCCACCAGGTTGAAGTTCCTGACACAATCATGATGAACAAGGTCTGCTTGGGGCAAAATGGGCAACAGGGTGGCCAGATTTGTGCTAGTTGGTGGCTAGATCTGCACCCTTGGCTTGTCTCCTAAGGAGGCCTGATATTGAGAAATTCTTGCTCAGGACAGTCAGTGGGTGGTTCTTGGGTCTAGGACTGCTAGGACTGAATGAGCAGCGTAAACACGGATGGTCTGTCCTAACGTTAGTTTGTTAGCAGCTTTCAGCATCTTCAGCATTGCTACTATCACTTCCAAGCACAAGCCAGCCCTGTGTCACTGGATCTAAAGTTTTGGAAAAGTATGTCACTAGTCTTCTCCAAAATCCCAGGAACAGGGTCAGAACTCTGGCGTCCATGCCTTGGTGCTCACGCACAAACAAATCAAAAGACTTCTGTAAATCTGGCAGGTCCTAAGGCCAGGACCTCCACTAGGACCTGCTTTAATTTATCAAAGATCTGTTGCTCTGATTTTCCCCACAGAGAAGGGTCATTCTCTTTTTCCTTTCAGGAGGGAGTACAAGGGTGTGTTTACAAGTCCAAAAGTAGGTATTCAAACCTGACAAAACCCTGCCATATCTATGAATCCTTTAAGCTGTTTGCATATCTGTGATTGGGCTAGCTGGCAAATGGCTTGCTCTCTCTCCAATTGCAATTTCCTTTGTCCTTTGTTGATGACAAACCTCAAGTATGTCACTTTCTTTTGGACTGTCTGGACTTTAGTCTTAAAGGCTTGATAGCTCTTCACTAAATGTTCAATGCCCACCGTCAGGCTTCCTTCAATTTTCTGAATTTTCTTCCTACTGTCAGAAGCACTCTGTCTAATAAGCATAGTATTATCTGGGCTTTCAGGATCCAAATCTGTATACTGTTTGAAGGCTTTGAAAATTCTCTGTAAGAGGGTGGAGGGATCCTCATCCTTCTTTTATCGAATCTTATATTCCTTATTCAGACTCTTAAGTTTGGGAGCTCTATCTCTAATTCTATTAAAATACCGTCTCTGTAATTTAAAAGCTTTGCATAACGTTCACTGTCATTTGAGTCCTAGCAGGGGTCCTATAGTTGGTATGTCATTGTTCAAAGTACCTGCCACCCGCTATAACTGGGCATCTGTGCACTCCTGTGCTTCATCACCAGCCTCTGTTCCTCTGGAGTTAACAGAGTAATCAGGAGTCACTGACTATCAGCCCACCCTGGGTCAAAGGACTTAGAATAAAAGTCAGCACTTCATACCTTTTGCCTGGATTCTCCCAGTACCCTGGAGTGTAATTCTTCTAATTGTATAAGTCAGCTGTGCTAAAAAGGCACATGCATCCTAAACATTTCTCCCCGTGAAGGGATCTAAAAAAGCGGGTATTGGCATCCCTGTGGCCTGGCCCAGTCTCCAGCCCTTTCTGAATCAAATCAGGTTCCTGATAGGGCATCCCTTGCCTGGTGTGTTGTTGTTGTTGTTGTTGTTAGGTGCGTCAAGTTGGCTCTCATTGTAACCCCATGTACAACAGAACAAAATACTGCCCAGTCCTGTGCCAGCCTCACGGTCCTTGCTATATGTGAGCCCATCGTTATAGCCACTGTGTCAATCCATCTCATTGAGGACCTTCCCCTTTTTTGCTGACCCTCCACTTTACCAAGCATGATATCCTTCTCCAGGGAAATCCCTTCGGACAACATGCCGGGTGTGGGAAAGGGAAATTTGGGAGCCTTTTGTCGGTTCACCTCTCCTCTGTTGTTCCCATTTAAAAGTAAAGTCTGGTTCTGGTGAATAAGGAGGAGGGGGGCTTAAGAAATTTAAGGGGTCATAAGGATCCTCTCCTCCAGTTAAGACCAGAGAAGGAGCTAAAGGCTACTTGCCCTTACTGATAGTTTGAACATAAATCTTACAAGCTTGTTGAGTTTCTTTATCATTGTACAAAGATACAAAGGTCTCTTTATACATTTTCTCATTTTATTTGCTAATGCAGGAATAAAACAAATCCAATTGCAAAATGCTATTACAATTTACTGACCCATAAGGCAGCCAGCATTTTTGGTCTCCTAATTCATATTGTAGGAGCTCTGGTGGTATAGTACCTAAGGCATTTGACTGCTAACCAGAAGGCTGGTGGTTCAAACCCACCAGCCACTCCTCAGAAGGAAGACTGGGCAATCAGAAACCCAAGGAGTGGTCACTATGGGTCGAAATAAACTCAACAGCAGTGAGTTTAGTTTGGTTTTGGAATTCATATTGTGGTCACACAACTGTGCTTAAAAAGACCACCCTTTTCCTTTTCATGGGTTCATAACTAAATTTATTTCAATGTTTTAAAATACATTCTAGAGATGTGCACTCTGGTATACTCTGGCTGTTACCCATCTGAAAACCAGTTACAAAAGAAACAGAATCAGAAAACAAGAACAGAAAAGCCAGCAAACAAACAGGTTAGTGTAATGATCTTAACACAGCAGTAAATATTGCTTTCACTTCACCTGGTCAGATACCAGGTGATGCCACCCTCCATGCAGACAATCTGCTTGGATACTGGGTGCTGCCACCCTCAATGCATACTGAGCAACTTCAAGTTTGGCTGATAATAACCAGATTACAAACTAAAACCTCTGACCAAAACAAATGTAAGCTTACCTGAAACAAGGTTCCTTCATTGCCTCTCAAGGAGATATTATTATTGGATCCAGGCCAAGTCCTCCAGGTCACAGGTTGAAAGCTCTCTGGAGAAATCTCAGGGAGGTAGAGGGAGTGGCATGTGTTCTGCCCTGCCCCGGCAGGTGTGGACTGGCCACCAAATGGCACCCCTGGCTGACTAGCCAGGAAAATGCAATCATGAAACTGGGTACGGGTTCTGTTTGGCACAGCTGACAGAAACATAAAGTCAAGCTGAGGCAAGGAAAGAAGCTCTATTTGGAAGGTTAACCCTAAGGAACTGGGACTGCTGTCACCAAGAGCATTCAAAGAGTACAGGTTACTTTTACTTTTAAACCTCCAGTAGAAACAATAAAGGAGGAAAAGAAAAGGTGGTTCTGAAGGTGAACCTCCAGGGAGAAGGTGGGTAAGGTGCAAACCAAACAGCTCTGTTAAAAAGGGCTGGTTTTGAGGAGTTTAAACATTTCTCTCTCTACACATGAGAGCCCCTCTGACAAATGAAAAAATGTCCTTTAAGTGTAATGCTTGGGAAGGTCAGAAAATAGCAGTATGAGCTCACTATGCTTGCTTTCAAGTTATCAAGAAGTAGTAAGGACATGAGGTAGTGAGGACATAAAAAATGACAAATGGACAATTTATACTTTATACATAAAAAGGACACACAAACTATTTCAACAAAAACAAACCACACAAACTATTCCAACAAAATAAAACACATGAACTATTCAAACAATGACAAAGCCACACTCACATACCAGATGCTCCAAAGACCCTGATCTGAAATAGTATCCTCTTGAACCAAGTCAGCCTTCCTCTCCCGAAGAATGATACAAGGCAAGGTTCGCTCATGAGATGGTCAACTAAGCTGCCCTCCTCCCACAGAGGAGTGGGACTATTGTGACTAGGGTGAGCCTCTCCTGCACTTTTAGTCCTGGTCTTGTGGCACCCAGGAAAAGGGTAAGGGAATCCCCAAGAGCCTGCTCCTGACATTGGCCTTTTGCTTTTTTCCTCTTCTATGCAAAATGGAATGGTGATGCCACCTGTGGACATAGGCAGTGGCCATCTGCCTGGGAAAGAAAATTCCAGCAGCTGTTTTGAGTAGACCACCCATTCCTCAGTCAGAGACGGGGCCACCGCATTTCAGGGAGCCAAAAGCCCACCTGGGAATGCCTGAAATCTGTTGTAGAAACAAGGCCCTTACCCCTGTTGTGAAGAGCCAGTGATCACAACATGTTGAAGTGGGGAAGCAAAAGGATTTATGGAGCATCAATACCCAAGGAGACAGACATTTTAGAGAAGGGATTCTATCTGCCTCCTTTGGTATCAATACTCGATAAATCCTGTTGCCTTCCCACTTCAACCTGTTGTGATCATTGGACCTTTTGAGGTCCTCAAAATACTGTACTTTTCCTAGACCTGCCAGGAAGTTACTTTTCTCACTCATGTGTAAGCCAGGTAGCAGATCAGTTTTCCATAAAGTCAATCTTTCTTTTTTATAAAATGTCTACTCATATTTGAAAGGAGCTCTGGTGGTGTAGTGGTTAAGGCCTTCGACTGCTAGGTGTGTAGGTATTGTCCTGCATTTTCCTCTTTCTTGTTTTGGAACAACCAGTCATTTGACTTTAGGACAAATTATCTTTTTTTTCTTAACAAAAACATCCTGTATACCTTGCATATGGAATCTAGTCTAAATTCAAGATTTTAAATTACCAAAAAGATCTTAACCTGTCTTCAAGCTGGCATTCCACAAAATGTAATTGCTATATAAATAAAATTTTGTCAGAACAAATTTATTTTCATTAATTTCTGGGAATAAAGACTATTTGATTTAAACAAATACTTATTTATCTCTAAACCAATCAGAATAGAGCTCCTTACAGGAATGTTGTTGTTGTTGTGTGTCATCAAGCTGATACCATCCAGAAGTAAGAAAATATTACATGTATGTACATATATGACATACACATACATACATAAGCATACAGACATTAAGAGAGAGTCCACAGTTTCTATTCTAAAATCCTAACCATGAATCAGGAATAAACATAGATATATAAATTTCACTGGTATCATAGATTGAATTGTGACCCCCCCCCAAAAAAATATGTGTCAACTTGGCTGGGCCATGATTTTCAGCGGTTTGGCAGTTACATGATGATGTAATCATCCCCCATAAGGTGATCTGATGTGCTCAGCCAATCAGTTATAAGGGTATGTGAGTGAGATGCAGCACCTTTAATCAAGTCACAGCCCTGATCCTACATAAGGGGAAATTCTCCAGGGCGTGGCCTGCATCACCTTTTATCCTACAAAAGATGAAAGGAGAGAGAATTGAGCAGAGAGAGAGGGAACTCAATACCACCAAGAAACAACAATGGAGTGGAGCACACCCTTTGGACCTGGGCTCCCTGTACTGGGAAGCTCCGGGACTGAAGGCAGGACCAAGTCACATAGAGATTTCCAAAGGACTCTGGATCCACATACACTGAAAGGCGACAAGGACATTCCCCAGAGTCAACACTGACAGAGAGAGCTGTCGCTCCTCTAGAGCTGCCACTCTGAATTTAGACTCCTAAACTGTGAGAGAATAAATTTCTATTTGGTAAATCTATCCACTTGTATTTCTGTTATATCAGCACTAGCTAACTAAGATAAATGGTATCTATAAGAGAAGTCACTTTCATCATTGTTGCATCTTTACATTTTCACCAGGGCTATGTTTCTGACAGATGGGGCGAGTTGAGGTTACCTGTTCAATATAAGGGCTGAAATGTCCCCATCAACACTTGTGCAAGAAACCATTAAGATTATCTTCAGCAT
>NW_006921670.1:532243-542439 GCF_000298275.1 Orycteropus afer afer
GGGCAGCTGGAGGTAGTTATTCCCCATGATGAGACTGGTAATCATCTCCATAGTGGAATCTATTGGAGCAGCTGAATAGCTAGCTGCCTTGGGGATGTGGTCTGCTTCTAGTACATAAGAAGATGTTTTGAGAAAGGTCTCCACAGCTTTTTGGCATGCTTGGACGCTGCATATATTCCAGTCTTTCAGCAGCTTACCATGCCCTGTTGATCTAGGGATGTTTTCTGAACTTGAACTAGTGGCTTGCCATGTTGTTTGATAGTCTTAGGACTGTGTCATTTTACTTGTCCATCTTGGGTTTGCCAGCCTCAGCAGCCAGGAGCTGCCTGAGTTAAGAAAAGCCCCCAGTTTCAGTAAGCTAGAAGCAAGAGGCAGAGTTGAAGCCCAAGGTCAAGGGGATTTCACCCAGCCCCTAGAGCTTGGCACCTTGAACTCAGACTTTTAACCTCCTAAATTGTAAGAGGATAAACTCCTATTTGTTAAAGCCACCTACTTGTGGTATTTTCTGTTAGAGAGGCACTAGAGGGCCAAAACCCACCAGGCACTCCTTGGAAGGAAGGTTGGTCAATCTACTTCTATAGTGATACCATCTCAGAAACCCAAGGAGAGCTCACTATGAGTCTGGCTGACTCGAGGGCACCTAACAACAACAACAGAGGGCCAAAACAGAGGTCATGTACCTTATGTAATTTTACTGAAAAGCTATCCAGTTCCCTTGGTGGACCACAAGAATCTCACATTTACATAGTTTCACCCAATGGGTGGAAGTTGCAAAGAAGAGGCATATTAAGTAATTCACTGTGCTACAAGGAGGTCAAGGGATTCAAGGTGAACAGATCAAAGGATTTAAGTGAGCTGGAAGGAAAGTGTATGGTGGTAAAAAGAAAGAACAAGTAGGGGGAGGATAATGGCAGGGAGAAGTCCTAGATAAGCCAGTTTGGAGAGATCTCAAGTTTCCTAAAGAGGTTATTAAAATTCTAAATTACCTTTAGTAAATTTTTACATGTTTTGAGACACTGGGCAGAATAAGTGCCATATCAATAGAGCATATAGTCAGTAAGAGAGAAGGAGGAAGAAGGGGCCGTCCAGAAGATTGAAAGTAATCCATGGGATGGTGTGGTAGTTAAGATTATGTGTCAACTTGGCTGGGCAGCTGGATGTAATTATTTCCCATGATGAGACTGGTAATCACCTCCATGGTGGGATCTACTGGAGCAGCTGAGTAGCTACCTTAGGGATGTGGTCTGCTTCCAGTCTATAAGGAGAAGCTTTGAGAAAGGCACACTTCGACCTTGCATGTATCTGAGTCTTCATTTAGCAGCTTGCCATATTTCCTGCTGATCTTGGGACCATCCCTGGACATGAATTAGTGACCTACCATGTTGTTTGATAATATTGAGACTGTGCCATTTTATTTGTCAACCTTGGGTTTGTCAGCCTCAGAACCAGCAGCTGCCTGAGTAAAGATGCCTCTAGCTCCAGTTGGCCAGGAGCAAGAGGCAGAAGCCCAAAGTCAAGGGGCTTTCACCCAGACCCTCGAGCTTGGCACTTTGAACTTGGACTTCTGGCCTCCAAAACTGTAAGAGAATTGTGGTATCTTCTGTTAGAGCAGCACAAAATAACCAAAACAGATGGGAAGAACAGAATCAAACAGAAAAAGGAGCCAGATACAAAAAAAAAAGTCAGCTGCATGCACAACCCCTGTCTAGGAACCAAAGGAGTTCCTCATACAATCCTCTTTGAAGAGATGAAGGACTCACTCTGTACAATCCCTGGACAAGGAGGCAGGAAAGACCATATGACCTCACAAAAAAAGAGCCAGGTAAGAACTTCTCAGGCAGAAAAGAGCCAGGAAGAGCCCTGCTAAGACAGAAATGAACTTGGAAGTTGAGTGGACTTAATGTAACCCCTTATTGGGCTACTATAGACCAACGTCTGGAGCACTGGATTAGGAGTTGTGACTCACCACTATGGGGTCCCAATTTCCCCATCAGAAAGAAGACAATGGGGTGTGAGGGCCAGTCAGCACTCCATCCAAGTCATGGGACCATTAACCACTGTCATGGATTAAACTGTGTCCCAAAAAATATGTGTCAGCTTGGCTAGGCCATGATTCCCAGTACTGTGTACTTGTCCCCCATTTTGTAATCTGATGCAATCATCCTCTATTTTGTTGTAAATCCTAACCTCTATCTGATATGAGGGAGTTCTGGTAGCATAGTACTTAAGGCACTTGACTGTTAACCAGAAAGCTGGCGGTTCAAACCCACTAGCCACTCCCCAGAAGGAAGATTGGGCAATCTACTTCTGTAGTGATACTGCCTCGGAAAGCCCAGGAGGGGTCACTATGATTTGGATCTAACTTGATGGCAGTGAGTTTGGAGTTTGGTATATGTTATGAGGCAGGATTCAAAAAAAAAAAAAAAAAAAAATCACTGCCATTGAGTCAGATCTGACTCATAATGACCCTCCTGGGGTTTCTGAGGTAGTATCACCACAGATACTGGAAGGAGCTCTGGTAGTTTAGTGCCTAAGGCACTTGACTGCTAACCAGAAGGCTGGCGGTTCAAACCCACCTGCCACTCCTTGGAAGGAAGACGGGGCAATCTACTTCCATAGTGATACTGCCTTGGCAATCCAAGAGAGGGGTCTCTATTAGTCGGTCCGATTCGACAGCACATAATAACAACAAAAACAATCACTACAAAAGTAGATTGCCCAATCCGAGGAGTGGCTGATGGATTTGAACTGCTAGCCTTTTGGTTAGCAGTCAAGTACCTTAGGCACTGGAGCTCTGGTAACATAGTGCCTAAGGCACTTGACTGCTAACCAGAAGGCTGGCGGTTCACTATGCCACCAGAGCCCCGAGGCAGGATTAGGGTGGAGTTTATTTTGAGACACAGCCTTACTAGAGGGTGTGACTCGAGTCCCACCCTTACTCAAGTCATCACCTTTCTTCAAGTACTCAAATTCACACCCTAACTCAAGTTACCTCCCTTACTCAAGTCCTCAAGGTTACACCCTTACTCAAGTCATACCCTTGGTGGAGGCACTTTTTATCTTACAAGAGGTAAAAGGAGAGAGAAGCAATCAGAGAAAGAGGGACTTAACTACCACAAAGAAAGAAGAGCCAAGAGCAGAGCCTGTCCTTTGGATCCGGGGTCCCTGTACTGAAAACCTCCTAGACCCAGAAAGATTGACACCAAGACACATGGAGCTCTCTAAGCAAACTAGGCTCACAGATGTTGAAAGGAGACAAGGACCTTCCCCAGAGGTGACAGAGAAAGAAAGACTTCCTCAAGAGCTGGTGCTCTAAATTCAGATGTCTAGGCTCCTAAACTGTGAAAGAATAAATTTGTTTGTTCAAGCCATCCACTTGTGGTGTTTCTGTTATAGCAGCACTAGAGAACTAAATGACAACCAAATTTAAAAAAATCCACTTTCAACAAAGAATTATCTAATATAATAACAAAAGCACAAACAGCAAAAAGCAAAATAATTAAATGGGACCTCATAAAAATTCAAAACTTTTATTTATCAAAAGACTTTACCAAAATGTGAAATGACAAGCTGCCAACTGGGAGATTATTTTTGGAAATCTTATATCTGACAAGAATCTAATAACATATATAAATATGTATATAACTTTGGCAACTTAACAACAAAAAGACAACTCAATTGTAAAATGGGCAAAAGACTTCAATAGATATTTTACCAAAAAGGACATTCAAATGGCCACCAAACACATGACAAGATGTGCAGCAACACTAACCTTTAAAGAGATGCAAATCAAAACCACAATGAGATACCATTTCACTCCCTAAGTCTAACATAAAAATAATAATAACAACAACAAATGTTGGTGAGGATGTAAGGAAATGAGAATCCTTATCCACTGCTGGTGGGAATGCAAAATTATACAGTAGTTGTGGAAAACAGTGTGGTGGATCCTCAAAAAACTAAAAATAGAACTACCATATGACCCAGCAATTCCACTCCTAGGTTGTGGTAGTGAAGGTTGTACGTCAGCTTGGCTGGGCTGTGATTTTGATGGTGTGGCAGCTGGATGTAGTTCTTCCTGGTGGTGAGACTGGATGTAGTGTAATTGCTTTCATGGTGGAATCTGCTGTGAGAAGTTAATTGGTGGGAGAGGAGTTGCCTTTGGGGTATGGCCTGCTTCCAGTATATGGAGAAACTTTGGGAAAGGTCTCTACCTTGGTGGCATATTTTGGATCCTGCATTTGGCTGAGTCTTCATCTCTAGTTCCTGGACTTGAACCAGTGACCTGCCATGGCCTCCTGATCTTGGGATTATTGCCTTCACGGCCTGTGAGCCAACAATCTTCCATTTTCCCTGTTGATCTTGGGTTTACCAGCCTCAGCAGTCAGCAGCTGCATGAGTTAGGAGAAGCCTCAGCTCCAGTGGGCCTGGAACAAGAGGCAGAGCCGAAGCCCAAGGTCATGGTGCCTTCACCCAGCCCCTAAGCCAGTGCTCTGAATTTGGACTTCTAGCCTCCTCAGTTGTAAAAGAAAGGAGCTCTGGTGGAATAGTGCTTAAGGCATTTGACTGCTAACCAGAAGGTTGGCAGTTCAAACCCACCAGCCACTCCATTGAAGGAAGACTGAGTAATCTACTTCTGTAAAGATTTACTGCTTTGGAAACCCAAAGGGGGTCACTATGAGTTGGAAGCAACTCAATGACAGTAGGTTTGGTTTGGGTTTGGAAACTGTAAAAGAATAAATTCCTGTTTGTTCAAGTCACCACTTTTGGCATCTCTGTTAGAGCAGAACGAGGGAACTAAGACATAGACATATACCCTAAAAACTTGAAAGCAGAGACTCACAAAGATACGTGGACACCAATGTTCATTGCAGCACTACTCACAATAGTCAAAAGGTAGAAACAACCTAAATGTTCATGAACAAATGAATGGGTTAAAAAAAAATGTGATACATATATACAATGGAAAACTACACACCCAACAGGAGAAAGGAAGTCTTAAGACATGCTGCAGTGTGAGTGGAGCTTGAAGACACTATGGTGAGTGAAATAAGCCAATCACAAAAGGACAAATATTGTATGACCTCACTTATAGAAAAAGATAGGAAAAGGTAAATGTATAGCGAGCAAAGTTTATTAGCAGTTACCAGGGGTGGGAGGAAAAAGGAAAAGGCAGTTAATGGTGATGGAAACATTGCATTGATTAAAAGTAGGGCTGCACAGTTGATTATTGAAATTGCTGTCAGTAAATTGTACACCTATAAAAATTTGAATTGGCAGAAGTTGTGTGATAGATACGTTTACAATAATGACAGAAAAAAGTATTTTAAAAAAACTAGCAAAAAATATCTGCCTTGAGGATTATTCTCTTTTAAGAACTATCTATATGGGATCAAAGGAGCTCTGGTAGTATAGTGCCTAAGGCATTTGACTGCTAACCAGAAGGCTGGCAGTTCAAACCCACCAGCCACTTCTCAGAAGGAAGACTGGGCAATCTACTTCCATAGTGATACTGCCTCGGAAACCCAAGGAGGGGTCGCTATGAGTCGGGTCCGACTCAATGGCACATAACAACAACAACAACAACAATATGGGATCAAATTAATAGCAACTTGAAAGATTAGATAGGAACATTAGGGGGCAGTGAGTTTATGTTAATGAGTAAGAACTCAGAAAAGAAGGGGAGAATGGTTGCACAACTCAAAGAATGTAATTAGTGTCACTAAATCGTACATGTAGAAATGGTTGAATTGGTGTATCTTTTGCTTTGTATTCTTAACAACAAAATAAAAAGAAAAAATCCAGACTGTGATGGAGAAAAGCTTTATTCAGAAAGAAAAAAGGCCAACAAAAGAGACCACTGTAATAGTGATGTGAGGCACTGCTATAATAAGGAGAACACTCTGACCCTAAGATGTGCAAGCATCTCAGAGAGTTAGGGGGAAAGCATCTCCTATACAGAGACTGAGCTGGTGGTATAGGGGGTAAGGCATTTGGCTACCAGTCAGAAACTCAGTGGTTCAAACACACCAGCTGTTCCATGGGAAGAGGAAGAAATTTACTTCCATAAAGATTTACAGCAGTGTTTTTTTTTTTTTTAATGTGGACTAAGCATAAATAAGTTTAGAAAAAAACTCAGGTGTGGGGAAGTGAGATGAAAGGGTGCCGTCATCACATAAACCAAAAAAACTCACTGCTGATGAGTCGATTTGATTCATAGCGACCCCTCCTTGAGTTTCCAAGGTGGTATTTCTAAAGAAGTAGATTTCCCAATCTTCCTTCTGAGGAGTGGCTGGTGGGTGCCTTAGGCCCTACACTACCAGAATAAATCAAAATGTATTACACTGAGGCCAGCCTGTTCTCCAGGAGAGGACTTTAAAGAGTGGTGAAGCTACCTAAAACTATAAAGTTCAAGGAAAAAATAGGGGCAAACTTAGGTGACCTAATTTATGGCATAAATAGACTGTCAAGCCCAACCCAAAATGCACAGACAGCTGAAGATAAACTAGATGAATGGGACCTTTTAAAATTAAATTTTATGTGCTTCCAAAGTCTTCTCCAAAAGAGTTAAAAGAGAACCTACAGAATGGGAAAAAAGTATTTGGCAATGACATACCTGACAAGAGACTTATCTCTAAAATTTATAGAAAACTCCAGCACCTCAACAAGACAAACAATCCAATTACGAAATGGGCAGAAGACATGAATAGACACTTCACCAAAAAAGATATTCAGGCAGCTAACAAGCACATGAAGAAATGTTCGCGATCATTAGCCATCAGAGAGATGAAAATCAGAACAACAACGAGATACCATCTCACCCCAGCACTAATGGCAAAGTTCAACAGGACAGAAAATAACAATGCTGGTATGGATGTGGAGAGATTGGGACTCTCATACATTGCTGGTGGGACTGTAAAATAATACAACCACTGTGGAAATCAGTATCGCAATTTCTTAAAAAGTTGGAATTAGAAATACAATTGGATCCAGCAATCCCTTTATTAGGTATATATCCTAAAGACGTGAGAGCCAGGAAAATAACAGATATATTCACCCCAGCAGTATTCACAATCACAAAGAGACAGAAACAACCTAGGTGCCCATCAACAGAAGAATGGAGAACCAAACTATGGTGCATACACACAATGGAATACTATGCAACACTAAAGAATAATGTAGAACCTGCAAAACACCGCATAACATGGATGAACTTGGAGGACATTATGCTGAGTGAAATAAATCAATCACAGAAGGACAAATATTGTATTAGTTCACTATTATAAAAAGTCAAGGAAAGGTTTATATGTGGAAGGAAACTTTCTTTGTTGGTTACCAGGGATGGGTGGGGAGTGGAGGGAGCACTACTAGATAGGTAGAGACAAATACTGATTTGGGTGAAGAGAAGGGCAATGTACCAAAAGTGAGCAATCAACATGGTGGCATTGAGGAAGAGAAAGACATAGAGAGGAACATGGGAGGTATAGGCAACAAAGATGAATGATTTTGCATGTTCAGTACTGCATTGTCAGTGATGGTAAGCATTGATCTATGGGTGGACAGATGAGTGGACAGGCTGAATGATCAGGTATGTCTAGGCAGGAAGGAGTGTGCCCATGACCACATATAGGGTTGGCAGATGATGTTTCTACACACGTATTTATATGAGCTATAAGAATGTCTGGGTGTATAGTACAGCTGACAAGGGACAAGGTTGTGATGGCTTCTTGGCCACAACCAGCTACCCTGAGGGAGTGAGTAGTTGGACCTGTGGGACATCAAGCTCAACTGCCATAACATACTATACAAAAACATTGTTCTACATCCTACTTTGGTGAGTAGTGACTGGGACCTTAAAAGCTTGCAAGTAGCCATCTAGAGACAATGATGGGTCTCTCCTTGCCCAGAGCAAAGAAGAATGAAGAAAACCAAAGATGCATGGAACAATTAGTCCAAGAGACTAGTAGACCATGTGATCCTCAACCTATATGACCATGAGACCAGAAGAACTGGATGGTGCCCAGCTACCACTGTCAACCAATTGGAGGGGGATTGGTGCAGAAGATCCTGGATAGAGTGGGAGAACAATGTGGAATAAAACTGAAAATCATTAAAAAGAAGAAGAAGAAGCAAAGACCATGTTTGCTGGTCTGATAGAGCCTGGTGAGACCCCTGAGACTATGGCCTCTATTTACCCTTCAGGTCTGGAAATGAAGTCACTCCTATGGCTTCTAGCCAAACAAAAGACAGGCATATGGGGTGGAAATTTACATCAGATAGACACACTCCTTGGAGCATGGGTGAACAGAAGGGTAGTGTTTGCACAAGAAGATAGCTTGGGGGCCAGGAGTGCATGGGAGGGAAGGACACAGGAAAGAGGTAACTATGGAGAGAAAGTGGGAAGAGAGCTGTTACATTGTGGGGAATTTCAATGTCATGAGACAAAATGTGTATGGACTGTTGTATAGAAAATAAATTTGCTCTGTAAACTTTCACCCAAATCACAATAAAAATTAAAGAAAAATAACAACAACATAGGACAGTTCTACTCTGCCCTATGGGATCACTGAGTCAAAAATTGACTCAAAGGCATCTAACAATTTTAAAAAAAAAAAGAGTTGTGAAGATGTGCCAAAGTTCAGGGACTTGGAAGAAGAAAAGTTTCCATAAAGATTACAACCTTGGAAATCCTATGGGGCATTTCTACTCTGGGTTGGAATCAACTCAACAGCAATAGGTTTGGTTTTATGTTGGAGCCATGTCCTTAGTTCAGACTTTTAGCCTTCTGAACTGTGAGAAAGAAAATTTCTACTTTTAAAGCTACTCACTGTAGTATTTTTATTGGAGCAGCACTTGGTAACTGTAAAGTCACTATTCTCTAGTGAATCCTGCCAACTCTGTCAATTGGGCAAATTAGTTCAATGAGACTAAGCTCACCCACTTCTGATGCCCAATTGTGTGGTGGATAACAAATCCAAGCCTACATGCCCGGTCCATCGTATGCAAATCTCAGCTTCCCTTCTATCTTCAGTTTAGACACTGATTGTCCACATTGCCCTTCTTCCTCTTATGTCTTGTGACCCAGAGAAAAGTCAGCAGGTAGCAATCACAACCTTGGGAGTCCACATGATTCCCTCTACTTCAGACCAACTGGCCCTAAATGTGGAGTTCTCCTCTACCTCCTTAGGATACCAGCCATAAGCACAAGAGTGCATATGACTTCTTTCACTTCAGCCTAGCCAGCTTCCACTACTCTTTTGGGTCCTATAATTCACTGAATGACTCACAGAGCTCACAGGAAACACCATACCTGTGATAACAGCTTTAATATAACAAAAAAAGGATATAAACAAAAAGATGCATAGGGCAAGATCCAGGTGAGGCCCCAGCATGGATCTTCTGTGTTCCAAGGTAGGGTGACACCCTCCCAAGAGCAAATGTTCACTCTTACCATCTAGGAAGCTCCATCTGATCCTCATAGTTCAGGATTTTTATCAACTTCTCCACATGGCCATAATAGATTACATCATACCTCATGAGGCTTAGTTAGCACCCCCAGGTTGTCCCTTTTGGCCTGGTCAGCCCCTGTTCATTAGCCCTGTTCATTAGGTGTGGATTGGCTCTAAGGAACACAGCACAAAAGGCCAAATTGTTTTCTGCACCTCACAGTAGCTAAGACACCAATGGTGGGTGATCTCATTAACTGTAACTGTTTTCCAGTATCACAGGGTTCAGGTAAAATTCAACGTTAATGAATTGTGGACTGTTTTGTTCACAACTGTGTCCTCAACACCTAGAATAGTGCCTAACTTGTGTTGTTATGTGCTGTGGAGTCAAACCTGACTCATAGCGACCCTTTCTGAGGTGGTATCACTATGGAAGTAGCTTGCCCAACCTTCCTTCTGAGGAGTGGCTGGTGGGCTTGAACCACCAGCCTTTTGGTTAGCAGTCAGGTGCCTTAGGCACTACACTACCAGAGCTCCCCTGCCCAACTCATAGTAGATCTCAATAAACATGTTGACTAAATGAACTTGGGGATTAGAGGAGGAGGAAGATGAAGAGGAGGTGGAGTCATCACCACTCCCTAAGGCTGGCTCTTTGGCCCATCTCTCAACGCCTATTCAAGGCTCCTGTAAGGGACCTAAAGCTAGTGTGAGAAGGTGCATGGATGTGAAAGGTGTCAGCTGTCCAGAGTG
>NW_006921670.1:555240-556000 GCF_000298275.1 Orycteropus afer afer
CTAAGGCACTTGACTGCTAACCAGAAGGCTGGCAGTTCAAACCCACCAGCCATTCCTCAGAAGGAAGGTTGGGCAATCTACTTCCATAGTGATATTGCCTCGGCAACCCAAGGAGGGGTCGCTATGAGTTGGATCCGACTCGATGGCACATAACAACAACAACAACATGCCAATTGAGCTTAATGTCTCCTGCGACCATGATCACAAGCCCACAGGTCCACCTACTCGCTCCCTCCAGGTAGCCAAGGCTGTAAATTTTTATGGAAGCAGACTGCCTATCTTTCTCCATGGAGTGACTAGTGGGTTTGAACTGCTGACCTTTTGGTTAGCAGCCAAGTGCTTTAACCGTTTTGCCCTCGGAGCTCCTTTCTCACAGTTCAGGAAGCTGGAAGTCTAAGTTCAGGGCGCTGCCTCTAGGGGAAGGCTTTCTCTTTCTATCAGCTATGGGGAAAGATTTTTGTCTCTTTTCAACTTCTGTTCCTTGGTTCCTTGGTGACCTTCACATGTATCTTCCCCGGCATTTCTGTTTTCTTCTCTGTGTATAACCTGCTCTTTTTATATGCCAGAGAGAATTGGCTTTAAAACACACCCGACGTTAATATGGCCTCTGTTACTAACATATCACAGAAAACCCTATTTCCTAATGGGAGTACACGCACCACAAGTATTGTTGTTGTTGTTGTTATGTGCCATCGAGTCAGACCCGACTCATAGCGACCCCTCCTTGGGTTTCCGAGGCAGTATCACTACGGAAGTAGAT
>NW_006921670.1:556935-561554 GCF_000298275.1 Orycteropus afer afer
GGTCCACAGAGAGGCTTCTTCTGAGTTGGGAAGGGCACCCAAGACGGGAGGCCACCAACCTTTTTCTCTTCTTAGAGGCCCTAGGGCCTGCATCATACCTCTTTGGATGCTCTGTTGTAAGGCCAGTTGTCCCCTATTCCCTATGGCACTGGGTCTATGGCAGGAAGGGCCAGTGCCCTGGCAAACCCTGGTTTTATCTCTGGGGCTTCTGGCACCCCCTCCTAGCTAGCCTTCCAGGAAGGTCCCAGCATGCTCAGGGTGGGGAGGAGGGGGGTGGGGTTGGTGAAGTATACCTGACATAGGACAACAGACATCTTCCTTGGGTCCAGCTGGAAGTCACCTGGGAAGGTGCTTTTCCTTGGTGGATTCTAAGATACTTGGAGGAGATGGGCCAAGGATGGGACCCAGGGATATACAGGCAAACACAGCTTCTCAGAAAAGGCAGATTTTATTCCAGTGTTGTTGGGGAAAGGGAACGTTTTAAACAGCTATTTTAAAAACTGATTAATCTCCTTCACCAGAGAAGTATAAACTAGCTGCAGGTCATGCCGGGGCCACTAAACTTGCCAGAGTTACAGCAGGTGACAGACGGGGCCCTGCTCAGGCCTTCTCACCGTTCCGCTGGGACATACGCGTCTCCGGGGGGGCCCGGTGGAACCACTCATACCAGGAGCCGTCATAGACAGCTACATCAGGCTTGCCGCAGAGGTAGGCGGCCAGGGCAATGTGGCAGGCGGTGACACCCTTTCGGCAGGTGGCAATGAGGGGCTGCTGGAGGTCCACCTTCTTGGCCTCAAACATGGCACGGAGCTCCTCAGGACTCTTCTCAAAGCCTTCTTCCGTCAGGAAGTTCATGAATGGCATGTTGATGGCGCCACGGATGTGCCCTGAGTCCAGTCCTGGGGTAAGGGCAGAGGACACAGGGAAGGACAGGGTTAGAGACAGTGTGCAAGGGGTCGAGTGGCACCTGGAGGCTGCAACCAGCAAGGTTTTAAGGATAGAGAGTTTTGCAAATAGAAATAACCTCTTCATCCTGTCCAGTATTCAATCTATCCCCAGCCCTACCTACATTCAATGCTTATGACTTGAGACACTTAACTCCCAAAAAAATCTGTTTGAAGTAGGAATGGCTGCAGGAAATAGGACTATGAGTCTCACCTCCACCATTTATTAGCTGTTTGCCTTGGGGAAACATTTCTCTGAACCTCAGTTTTCCCAGCTGTAAAAGGACTCAGTGGTACATACCTACCCCATGGGGTTGCTGATAAGAGCAAATGAGATGAAAATGCCACCTGTTGGGGCAGTTGCTGCGGGCACAGTGCTGAGAGGGAGAGACACATCGCAGGCCTTCAGGTTACAGTCTAACAAGGACGATAGATGTTAAACCACAGGATTCATTAAATATGATAACACCCCAGTTATAGGGGAGCTCTGGTAGCGTAGTGCCTAAGGCATTTGACTGCTAATCAGAAGGCTGGTGGTTCAAACCCACCAGCCACTCCTTGGAAGGAAGATGGGGCAATCTACTTCCGTAGTGATAGTGCCTCGGAAACCCAAGGAGGGGTCACTATGAGTCGGATCCGACTTGATGGCAGTGGGCTTGTGGGCCAGTTTACAGGCTTGTGAAATGGTTCACCTAGGGCTACACAGAATTAAAGGCAGGCCCAGGATTGCACCGGGTCCCCCTCATTTCCCAGTTACACACATGATTGTGGAAAGAGTATGTGGGTTGTGTTAGAGGTAAATTCAAATCCCAGCTCTATCACTTACCTGCTGGTGGCCTTAAGCAACTTATATCATTTCTTTGAGCCTCAGTTTACCCATAAGAAGGAGCCATGGTGGCACAGGGATTAAGGGCTTGGCTGCTCCCGGAAAGGTGAGCAGTTCAAACCTGCCAGACGCTCCAAGGGGGAAAAAATGTGGCCATCTACTTCTGTAAAGATTACAGCCTTGGAAACCTTATGGTGCAGTTCTACTCTGTCCTATAGGGTCGCTGAGAGTCAGAATTGACTTGACGGCAGTGGGTTTGGTTAATGGGGGTTTTCCCCATGGGTACAATGGGAATGAGGGTACCTCCTGTGTGTGGGCTACAATGGGGAGCATATAGCACATGGAAACACTGGCTGCAGCAGAAAGTGTGTTTAAAAACAGTTGTCATCAAGTCAGTTTCAACTCATGGTGATCCCATGTGAATCAGAGCAGACCTGCACTCCACAGGTTTTCAAGATCGTGACCAATGGGAAACACATTCCAGGCATGTCTTCTCCAACAACTCTGGGTGGGTATGGACAGCCAACCTTCCAGTTAGTAGTCAAACGTTCAACTGTCTGTGCCATCCAGGGACTCCATGGAAGACGTGCAGATGCTCAATAAACATTAGGGATCCCTGGGTGGTGCAAACCTTTAGCATGCTCACCTGTTAAGGTTGCAGGTTCAAGTCTATCCAGAGGCACCTCAGAAGAAAGGTCTGGAGTTCTATATTCAGAAACTCAGCCGCTGAATTCCCTACGAAGCACAGTTCTACTCTGACGCTTGGGTCATTGTGAATAGGAACTGACTTGAAGGCAACTGGTTTACCGCCTACCTGTAGATGGTGTTGCTCCTATCACTTCACCATATGCGGGTGGGGGGGGGAGCAGTGTGGTCCCATCAGACACATCCTAGAGCTGCTGGGTACTAGATAGAAGCAGAGTGAGGGTCCAGGCTGGCTTCCTGGGTCTTTTCCAGAATTGTCTCTGCTCCCAGTGTGGCTCCTCTGCCACGTCCAGTCACAGAACAGCACAGAAAGTAAAGCAAAGGGGACCAGGCCACAACCAATGCTGGAGGCCAGGCCTTGGTCCAGCCCCCAGCATGCCCCAGGATGCTCCCATCTTCCTCAAGCACCCCACACCTCGGAAGGCTTCAAGCACTGAGAGTAGGGCTGATATCCAGGTGATCGCAACTCAACGATGACACTATGTGCATCAGAGCAGAACTGTGCTCCATAAGATTTTCAATGGTTGACTTTGGGGAAGTAGATTGCCAGGTCTTTCTTCTGCATTGCCTCTGGTGGACCTGAACCACCAATCTTTTGGTCAGCAGCCAAGCGTGTTAACTGTTTGCACCACCCCAGTCTCCAAGAGTAGGCAGGAGTCAATGTTTTGTTTTGTTTGTTTGTTTGTTTGTTTTGGCTCCCCTTTATCAAAGAGAAATAGACAGCTGAGAGCTTGCTTTGATTTTGGAATTTCCTGACTCAGGAAACCAAATATTCACTCTAAAAAAATTCTTGACCAAATTAATCCTGCCAGTGGATTTTCTTATACCCAAAGTTGCATATCCTTTCTTTCCTGCTTGAAGCCTGGCTTGCTGAGTTTGAATTTCAAAAGATGTGCCTGAAGGGCCCAACAAAGATGCAACAATTGGTCTCTCCTCTTCAGGAGCAAAGAAGAATGAAGATCATGAAAGACGCATGGAAACAATTAGTCCAAGGGACTAGTGGACCATACACACCTTAGCCTATATGACCCTGAGACCAGAAGAACTAGATGGTGCCCAGCTACCCCTGTCAACCACCCAGAAAGGGATCAATGCAGGAGATCCTGCATAGAGTGGGAGAAAAATGTGGAACAAAACTCAAAGTCATAAAAAAAAAAAAAAAGACCAGGCTTACTGGTCTGGTAGAGACTGGTGAAATCCCCAAGGCTACAGCCCCTAGTCTCTGTTTGTGGCTGGAATTGAACTGACTCCTGTGGTTTCCGGTCAAACAACAGACAGGCATGTAAGGTGAACATTTACACCAGGTAGGTACACTCCTTAGAACAATCACTCATGAGAGACCAGAAGGGCAGCATTTGCACAGGGAGATACCTCAGAGGGCAGGAATACACAGGAAAGAAGGACACTGGGAAAAGGTAACCACAGGGAGGAAGTGGGAAGAGAGCTGTTACACTGTGGGGATTGCAGTCGATGTCATGAAACAAAATGTGTACGAACTGCTGTGTGGAAAATGAATTTGCTCTGTAAACTTTGACCCAAATCACAATTTAAAAACTAAACAGCTATGACTGAATAGAGGGCCAGAGACTGTCTAATGACCTGGTACTAGTTGATGTCAACAAAAAGGGGAGCCAAAACCTAACCCAGTGCCATCGAGTCAATTCCAACTCACAGCGACTCTACAGGACAGAGTAGAACTGGCCCAGAGGGTTTCCAAGGCTATAACCACTACAGAAGCAAACTGCCTCGTCTTTCTCCTGCAGAGAAACTGGTGGGCTCGAACCGATGACCTTTTGGTTAGCAGCCAAATGTTTTAACCACTCGCCATCAGAGCTCCTTAAAAGGAAGAGGGTAAGGTTCAATTATGTTATGAATAGACAGGCTTACAAGGTGAAAAATTACACCAGGGCGGTGCACTCCTTAAAACGATCAACAACAGAAGATCAGAAGGGCGGCACTAGTGCAAGCAGAAAGCACAGAAGGCGCGGACGTGCAGGAAGGACACAGGGAAAAGGTAACCACAGGGAGGAAGTGAGAAGAGAACTGTTACATTAAGGGGATTTCAGTTAATGTCACAAACCAAAATGAATGAATTTACTCTCTAAACCCCAATCACAAAAAGTTTAAAACATAAAAAAAAAAAA
>NW_006921670.1:562534-563530 GCF_000298275.1 Orycteropus afer afer
GTTACAGTTTCATCTTTTTGTCTGGAAACATTAATACCATGTGCCCTGGCCCTACCAAAAGAGAAACAAGTTATCTGTTGGCTTCAAGGGTATTCTTAACCCAGGAGTCCAAAGGGAAAGTGTTTTCAGGCTGCAGCCGGTGGACTGGGTTTTAGAACTTTGAAAGCTGGGGTGTAGAGCTTTGAAGGCTGTTTTGTTTCTTTTCCCTGCCCCCATCAAATAGCTTCATTGTTTCCTTCTGATGCCACTAGGCACCTCTTCTGTTTGCATTTGAATTGACATGCAGGTACAGTTGGGGGGCTTCTGCAGACCCCAGCCTCCCACCCAGAGCCAGACTGAGGAGGTGGGGCTATCTTCTTTTCATCCTGCTGACCCTGACTCAGCACCCTGCAAGGACTCAGGGCCACAGGGCGGAATTTCAATGAGCAGAACTGACTGCCTGTGTGTAGGAGGGGCAGCCAAGCTTGGAGAACAGCCAAGTAGAGAACAGAGCCAAGGCAAGGGAAGAGGGCTCCTTGCTTCTCTTTTCCAAAGTCCAGCCTCTCCCTCCAAGCTTTCCCTTCCCTACCAGGCTTGCCACATTCTCATAACCTCTGGCACCACAACTTTTATCTCCTTCAATCCTCACAGCAGGGAGATTACCATCCTGACACTAACACAGTGAGCCCAGGCTCAGAGAGGGGAGGTAACTTGTCCCAGGACACACAGGGGTGTGTGGTGTCAATCAGGTCTGTCCAACTCCAAAGCCTGTGTTCACTGGCCCCCTGGGCCTCTCTGGCAAAGGGCACTGAGGCAGGGGAATAGACAAGATGGCCTCTTGTTCTCCTCTGCTGCTCAGAAGGTCTGAACTCTGTGCTCCAGTTTTGGTCAAGAAGATGCCCTTTAAGGCAGGGAGGCTGGTGAGTTAATACCCCTCAGCCCACTACCAAAAACCAAAAAAACAAACTCACTCCCATCGAGTCAATTCCGACTCATAGGAACCCCTCCTTGGGTTTC
>NW_006921670.1:564750-567179 GCF_000298275.1 Orycteropus afer afer
CACCTGCCATCTTTCCAGATGGTTCTGACACTTGTACACCTCTATACAAGATGGGGCATCTGTAGTGATACCGTCTCGGAAACCCAAGGAGGGGTCGCTATGAGTCAGGTCCAACTCTACGGCACATAACAACAACAACACAACATACACTCCTCACGTTCCAGCTCTGGCCACTGCAGTCGAGTAAACACGTACCCAGGGAGCAAGGTGGGTAGGCCTGATATTTGTCTTCTCATTTTATAAAAGGGGCCCAAGGAGACGGACAACTGGATTACAGTCACACCACAAAGGAGTGGCTGAGCTAAAATTAGACCCCATGCTTCCTGGTGGCCCAGATGGAAACTGGAGGAGGTGGGAGTACGGCCACAGGGGGTGGGGTGGAACTTCTGAATCCAAGGCTTTCCCGGAGGCATTACTGTTTCCGCTCCCCGGAGTCTCAGTGTCTCCCCCTGTAAAATGGGAGTGAGGAGCTTAAACCTTTGAACTTGTTTACTTCAAATTCCCCCCTTTCATTTATTTCCTGGTTTGCTTCTGGATAGTTTGGGAACAGCTAGGACACCAACTCCATCCCTTCCCTCAGGGGCAGCGTAAGTCCCAAGGAAAGAACACATCTTGAAACAGGGCTGCAGACTTTCTGGGCCAGGAGTCTTTGGAAGGTGCCAAGTGCACCTGAATCTGTAACTCCAGGCCTTCAGGGAACCAGCAGGCCAGAACAGGGGACCAACGCAAAGCCACGTAGGGAGGACTCAGCCCCACACTCTTCTGGCTCTGCCACTGACCAGCCAGGGGCCTTGGTCTGCTGCTTCCCCTGAGTGCCTCAGTCTCTCCTCTGCCCAGTGAGGTGACCTTTCAGGACCTCTAGGTCTAAACATATGAAGTGGCTTTCACACCTTTCTCTCCCTCCAAGGCACAGAAGGGAAGAGACATTTTTCAACACATTAGGCAAAATGTTGCACAGGAGTTGGCTTCCGCAGAGGAAGGGCTCTGCATGAGGGAAGAACAGCCCTCCCAGTGTCCCAGTGGTGCGGGGCCACACTGCAGCCTCAGGCCCCAGCGCAGACAGATCTAGGGAAGTGTTCAGGCCAGGGCTGGAGGACACCCAGCAGGAGTGATGGCCAGGAGACTAGGAAAGGCGGGGCCTTTGTGGTTCTCTCTGGTTCACAGGTTCTAGAGCTCAGGGATGCCTCTCCCGATGCTCTCCCCCAGCAGTGAAGAAGCCTCCTGGCCTCCTTCCATCTGCAGGCAAGAAGTCAGGAGCCTGGGGGCACCTAGGGAATGGGGCAGAGATGGTGCCACATCCTGGTTTAGAACACAGGCTTTGAAACTAGGTTTAGACCCTAATTCTGCCACTTACAGAGCAAGCAGCTAAGCTTCCTGGCACCTCAGTTTTCTCCCCTCTAAAATGGGGTTGTTGAGCATCACCGGACGAGAAAATGGAGTGTCCAGTGCTGAGCATGCAGTGGCAGCTGCTGTTACAGCTCTGTAACCAGGCTGTATCCTTTGTAAAGGTTATCAACTGGGTTGTCTTTGCAAACACCAGTCAGGGGCCCAGGTGGGCTAGAAGGAGGGAGGCGGGCAAGGGCAGGGCTCTGGTTGGAGTCTCCAAGGGTTTCTGGGGGACTTGAAGCTGGGTGTGGCCTTGAGAGGTCTCTGGACAGCAATGCCTGTGTTAGCTCATGTGTGCGATGCTCTTTGGTACAATCTAGAGTGCCTGGGAGTGAATGCGGGTGGACATGTCACTCACCACCTGTACCAATGCCACTCCACATACATGCTGGGTCATTTGCAAACCTTCGATTTGGCTCCACTCTCTCATTTTACAGATTTTAGAGAGATGGAAAGACCGAGATCCACATGTGGAGAGCACCCCGTCTCCTTCCTGCCCATCCATGGTGGTCCTTCCATTGGGCAATGCTCCCCAGGGACCACCCACCCATCAGAACGACCTACCTACTGCATCCGGCTCTGGCTCAGTGCCCAGGTAGCGCCCTTGGGACCGTGAATCCACCAGCTGGAACCTCTTAGATTTGAGGTTCTCCAGCACCTGCTCGTAGGTCTTGAGCAGGGAACGGTCCAGTTTGGCTTTGAAGATGGCCGGCTCTGGGCGTGAAGGCTCCGATGTTACTGGGTGGCCCTCCTTCAGCCAGTTCCGGAAGCCACCATTGAGCACGGACACGGTGCGATGGCCAAACACACGGAACATCCACCAGGCCCTGGGCGCATAGAAGGAGCCCAGGTGGTCACCATCATACACCACCACGTGTGTACTGTTGCTGATGCCCAGGCCGCCCACATAGTCGGCGAAGCGCGCCTCACCGGGCAGCATCATTTCGTAGGGTGAAGACGTGTCCTGGCACTCTTCGATATCAAAGAAGGAGGCCCCAGGCACGTGGCGCTCCAGATACTCCCTGCGAGCCTCACGGGTGCCC
>NW_006921670.1:568314-571440 GCF_000298275.1 Orycteropus afer afer
GCGCGTCCCCCGGGCCCGGTCGGTGGAAGGCGCGGGCAGCGGCGGGGCCGAGTAGCCCTAGCAGTGGGTTGTGCCCCAATCTCCTCCCTTTGGCTGCCGCAGGTTGGTGGTGGGAGGAGGGGACGCAGCTGCGGGCGCGGGGTGGGGGCGTCCTACCGTGAGGGCTGTGGCCGAGCCGGGAAGCCGGAAGCCCGAGAGCCGGGTGACGACGGCGGCGGCGCGCTAGCTTTCTTTTAGGGGAAGGTCACTCTTTGGGGTGCGTGGCGCAATGACCCTACTCTGAGGAGGCCGCGGGGTCTGAGCGGAGAAGGGGGTTGCAGACTTGGAGGGAAGGCGCGCCCCTAGGTTCGCCCTGGGGATCACTTGTCGGGGTGGCCTGTTTGCTGCTTGGTCCTGGTCAGGCAGGGTGGGGAGCCGTGAGTAGGGGTGAGGTGACCTGGAATCACCAGAGAGGGAGGAGGGAGGGCTAAGAAAGCTGAACTGAGAAGTAAGGGAGATGGGAGGCGGGGAGCAACCCAGAGGCTGAAGGAGGAGACACTTACAAAGAACTTCCTGGAATTAAAGAAATTAACATTTGTCAAGGCCTGCCCTGCAGACACTTTGCTGAGTACATCAGCCAGTGTTACTTAATTCCTACAACAAACCAGCCAGGTAGACCAGAAACTTGTTGAAAGCCTGCTGGAGAGGCCGGTCCAGGTCCCTGATGGCTCAGGTAGGTTTGGCTGATGCTGGGTCCTGGGACTGAGGCCCAAGTGGCTGGAGCTGCCTTTCTTTATCTTCCTTCTGCCCGGAGCCCTAGGCTGGGCTGAAGCCACATACTCCTTTGGACTGCCTTTGTTTTTAATGTGGTTTATTTAATTGTAAGAAGGAAATGTTGTTTTTAACACTGACATTTGGCTGCTAATCAGAAGGCTGGCGGTTCAAATCCACCAGCCACTCCTCAGAAGGGACGTTGGGCAATCTATTTCCGTAGTGATACCGCCTCAGAAACCCAAGGAGGGGTCCCTGTGAGTTGGAGCTGACTCCATGGCAGTGAGTTTGGCTTGTTTTTTTGTGTTTAACAACCAGCTGGCAAAATTCCTGAAAATCTAACAGTTGGCTCTTGCAAGCCAGTAGGTGACACACCTCCATCACCTGGGATACTTTTCTCACGTCCCTCTCCCTTTTAGAACATTTTTATTCTGAAATAATTATATCCTCACAAGAAGTTGCAAAAATTCATACTTGGGTAAACATTGACCCAGAGAGTCTTCCAAACCTTGTGCATGGCAGTGAGTAACACACCACCATGGTGACCCGGCAGGGAAGTCCTTGGGAAGTGCTCACTCTCAGAACAGTCCTGCTCTTTAAGAGCCCACCCTGGAAAGGGGCCGGGGCCACACTGTAAGTCCGGAGTCCCTTTACTCCCAGAACACCCCTACCCCCAGTGGTCCTGTCCCCCCCAGGCACTCAGTGACCTGGTCTCTGTTCCTGGTGGGAGACCTTCAGTGCGATAAAGACAAAGCCTGCACTCCACACCCCCCTATACGGCCTACGGTCCCCAAACTGTCAATCCTGAAGTTGTAAGATTGTAGATTTGCTGCTGTCAGTTCAAAGACCACAGGTGAGAGTAAATTATAAGAAATAATAGATACTTATTAAACCATTTTTAATGTTTATGGAAACCAGCCATATACCATGTAGCCCCTTGTCATTCGTTAGTATATCTTCTTTCTAAGAAGCAGAGATTGGAAGCATCATTATAAGGAACAGGAACAGCCTAGGGAGTCTAACATATGCCCACCATCACGTGACGAGTGTAGCCATGGAGTGGGCTTTGCACTGGCTTTGGGGAGCGCCGACTCCTACACCAGTGTTCTTTCCACTCCAAGTGAATCCTTGGTGAGGAGGAAACTAGGAGCCCCAAGAATAGGGGGGACAGGAGCTGCTGTGGTTGACGGTGAGATCTTCAAGAAGCCTGCAGCGTCCCCAGCATTTTCCAGTTGTGGTGGAGCCCACAGATACAGGGATCGTCCCTTAGCCCAGGCCTCCACGGCAACCTCCTTAACCTGAAGGTCAGGGTTTCCTCGGCCCCAGAAAAGGTCAAGTCAGCTTGTACACCTCTCTCTCCAGGAAGCCTTCCCATCCCTCTGCTTGCACCCCAGAGGGTGTTGTGTTGGGGGCCCCCTCTGTGCTCTGGATTCTGGACATTCCTCAGTTGTCTCTGAAGCAGGCCCATAGCTTGGCTGAGTCAAGAATGCATAGAGATGCTGGCCACGTGGGCATAGTGGGTTCCTAAAAGCCAGCAATGATGGCACTGGGGGAAAGGGTGGGTACAAGGTGGCCATGGGAGTGTGCCTTGGGTTAGGGAAAAAGTGGGGACTGATGGGAGCTATGCCCCCTAGTGGGAGAGCTCAGCCTCACAGAAGGAGCGATCCACACAAAGGCACTTTACAGACTAGTGGCTGCCCAGCAGGAGGTCAGTGTGTTTGGAGACTCTGGGCCCTGGAAGGCCTTGACTGTTGAGCACTCTGCTCAAATGTACTCTTAGCCCCTGACCAGCAGGGGCAGTGGAGAGAAGAGGCAGTAAGGCTCTAAGTCACTGTAATTACTGCTAGAAGCACTGAGGAAGGTCAGGTCAGAAGGGCAAAGCCTGGGTTCCCCAAACTCCTGTGTCAGTGAAAAGTCTGTAGTGTCAGATTGATGGCCCAGTGTGAAGGCTGGTGCTACCACTTCTTGGCAGTTGCCCTCAGTCAACTTAGTGAACTTCTTTGAGCGTCAGGAGCCCCAGTGTCCTCCTCTATGAAATGGGAGAATGATTTCAAGCCACTTGGATTTATTCAACAAATAAACCGTGTGAGGCATTGTTCTAAGGCATTGTGAACTTGGCACCTAGCAAGCACTCTGGGGAGAAAGATGAGGCGTATGCTTGTAAAGATTTACAGCCTTGGAAACCCTATGGGGCAATTCTGCTCTGTCCTACATAGTCCTGTAAGTTGGAATCAATTTAACAGCCATGGGTGTGGTTTGGTGAGTTTAGCAAGCACTCAGTAAATTACAGCTACTGTTAGGATGCTTAAGGAGCTTTGGTGGCACAGTGCCCAAGGCACTTCATTGCTAACCAGAAGGTTGGCAGTTCACACCCAC
>NW_006921670.1:571550-573347 GCF_000298275.1 Orycteropus afer afer
TTTGGTTTTTTATTGGGATGCTTATAAAAAATGCTGAATGAATGAATGAATTCCACCAGGTGCCTTGGTGTGTTTGTTTGCAAAGGAAGCTGAGCTGTGTCTTGGGGAGAGGCTGAGACTTTGCCCCTGCTCATCCAAAAGTGCCAACAAGGCTTTTTGGCCGGCTCCTCCACTTACCCACTCCCCATGAGGTGTCTGTGAGGGGCTGCTTGGCCCTCTCCCCAGGGGGTCCTGGTCACTTGGCCCTGGGTTTACACTCAGGGCTCTGTAGGGGGTGGCTCCAGGTCACCACAGCTGGATTTCTGCTCTGGCTGGACTCTGATCTCCCCGGGCTCCACCTCCACCGCAGGGCCTTGCCCCTGCCCCAGCCGCGGGGCTGTTTACTGCCCAGAGGCCCGACACCTCCCCACCTCCCTCACCCATCCCTCCTCACCCCCTCGCTGTCCCCCAGGCTCTCAGCCCCGACGCGGCTGCCATGGCCCCGCAGCAGCTCTTCCGCGCGCTGGTGTCTGCGCAGTGGGTGGCGGAGGTGCTGCGAGCGCCACGCACCGGATCGCCCCTGCAGCTGCTGGACGCCTCCTGGTACCTGCCCAAGCTGGGCCGTGACGCGCGCCGTGAGTTCGAGGAGCGCCACATCCCTGGCGCTGCCTTCTTCGACCTAGACCAGTGCAGCGACCGCACGTCGCCCTACGACCACATGCTCCCCAGCGCGGCGCAGTTCAGCGATTACGTGGGTCACCTGGGTGTGGGCGCCACCACGCACGTCGTGGTCTACGACGCCAGCGACCAGGGCCTGTACTCGGCGCCCCGCGTCTGGTGGATGTTCCGCGCCTTCGGCCACCGTACAGTGTCGTTGCTCGAAGGTGGCCTCCGCCACTGGCAGCACCTGGGCCTCCCACTGGGCTCCGGCAAGAGCCACCCAGTGCCCGCCGAGTTCTCCGCCAGGCTGGACCCTGCCTTCATCAAGACGTTCGAGGACATCAAGGAGAACATCGAGTCTCAACATTTCCAGGTGGTGGATGCCCGGTCCACTGGTCGCTTCCGAGGCACCGAACCTGAGCCGAGAGAAGGTAACAGCCTGGGGAGAGGGCCTGGGAGGTCACCCCGTATGTATGTGTGTGGTGGGGGGAGAGGGGCTCAGGTGCGTGTCCTATGCCCTGGGCAATGCCTGGGGTTTGAAGGATAAAGTGGAGGAAATATTGAAGGGAGGGAGATTGAATGGGGGCCAGAGATGAGGTTTCCAGTGGCCTCACTCTCTTAGCCTCACTTGCTTTATTCATAACCAAACCCACTGCTATTGAGTAGATTCTGACTCATAGATACCGCATAGCACATAGTAGAACTGCCCCATAGGGTTTCCACATCTGTCAGTCTTTGGGGAAGCAGGCTGTCACATCTGCCTCCCACAGAGCGGCTGGTGGAAGAAGGCAATACTACTTGCCCACCTCCAATTGTGCTTGGGGCTGTGGGTGCCCCAAGCCCATTTGTGACCCCAGGGTGCCCTGTATTAAGTGTGAAAAGCTGTTACCAACCCAGAGAACCTGCACCCCAGTCCTGTGCGTGTCTTGGGTCACTGCCTTGGGGGGCTCAAGTCTGCCCCCACCTCTGCCGATGGTGTAGTGAAGGAGGAGGGAGTCTTCTGAGGACTGAGTCTCGCTTCCTAAACCATGAGAAAATAACTCTCTGCCTGTTAAAGCATCCGCGTGTGGTATTTCTGTTACAGCAGACAGCTAAGGCACGAGGGAGACCAAGGCAGAGGCAGCCCTAGAGCTGGGATTTGAGTCGTTAGCCGTGAGC
>NW_006921670.1:591112-634547 GCF_000298275.1 Orycteropus afer afer
CCCTTTATGAGGACATCAGGCATGGGATTTAGGGCCACCCTAATCCAGTATGACCAAATCTTAACTAGTTACAGCGGCACCACCCTATTTCCAAATAAGTCACATTGGGAGGATCTGGGTGGACTTGAAGGAGTCCTGGTGGCACAGTGGTTAGGCACTCGTCTGCTAACCCAAAGGTGGGCTGTTTGAACCCACTAGGTGCTCTGCTAGAGAAAGATGTGGCAGTCTGCTCCCATAAAGATGTGTAGTCTTGGAAATCCCATGGGGCAGTTCTACTCTGTCCTCTAGGGTCACTATAAGTCCAAATTGACTCAATGGCAGTGAGATATGAATCTGAGAGAACACTATTCCACCCAGCATAACACCTCATAGGGTTGCTATGAGGATAGAAGTGATTTGTTTAGTACAAGACACTAAGAACCAAATCCAGCACAGTGAGAACTATGTCATGTTTGCATTGTTTTGTATTGCTTATATTCTTGTATTTCTAGGCTTGTATTGTTTGCATTATTATAATCATTAAGGTCCTGTCCTAGACTTCTTCTGCCTCCTTTGGCTTGACCATAAGCTCTTGAGGGGTACATTTTTTTTTTCTTGGTACCAGCACAGTGACTGACATGTGACAGGGGCTTAATGGATGCTTGACATATAAATATAAAGGAACCCTGATGGCACAGTGGTTAAAGTGCTAGGCTGCTAACTGAAAGGTCAGCAGTTTGAACTCACCAGCAACTCTGCAGGAGAAAGATGTGGCAGTCCGGTTCTGTAAAGATTACAGCCTAGGAAACCCAATGGGGCAGTTCTATTCCATCTTACAGGGTAGTCATGATTCAAAACCAACTCGACAGCAATGGGACATATAAATAAATGCACTGTAAGGGCAGAGAGAGACTTAAGAGTCATTCTATGTGTCAAGGAGTACAGACAATGTGCTTAATAGCCTTTCTAGGTACCGGGGTGCTGCTCAGTGCTCTACACCATTTAATCTTCACAGCAACCCTGAGAAATTGGTTATTAGCCTGGATTTTACAGACGAGGAAGGTGGAGGCTTAGAGAGGTCACATGCGGTGTTAGGACTGGGGATGGGGTTTGACTACTGGACGGAATGACTCCAGGGCTCTCTTCCGATACCTGACAGAGAAGGGATGGGGCTTCTCTCCAGGTGGGGAAGAGGGTTTAATAAAGGAGATGATGGTGGGGCTGAAAAATTGAAAATAAAAGCCCCCACAAGCACCCAGTCACTCATGCTCACACACGTGCTTGTGCCTTTGTTCACAGGTGAAGAATGAGGGAACCAGAGGCTAATTCGCTGGGCCAGCTGCTGCTGCTGTTAGCTACTGTCAAATTTGGGGCCAGCTGTGGACTCTGGAATTTCTCCAGGATTCTTGCATACAAAATGAGCCCTTTCTTGTTAAAGAATTTGGCCAAAAATATCAAAGAAGAAGGAAGGAGACAATTAGTAGGTGCTAAAGACTAGGCTAGGAGCTCTGGTGGCATAGTGCCTAAGGCACTTGACTTCTAACCAGAAGGCTGGCGGTTCAAACCCACCAGCCACTCCTTGGAAGGAAGGTTGGGCAATCTGCTTCCGTAGTGATACTGCCTCGGAAACCCAAGGAGGGGTCGCTATGAGTCAGGTCCGACTCGACAGCACATAACAACAACAACAAAGACTAGGCTGAGGAAGGGGCTGGCCCCCAGCTTGGGAGGAGCCTCCAGTAGCTCTAGGTGAGCAGGGTGTCAGGGAGGCTTCATGGAGGTGGTTTGGCCAGGACAGCTGATCACCCTGGTGGGGCTTGTTCGTGCCCACTATCTTTTCACCATCAAGTTGATTCAAACTCACAGTAACCCCATAGGGGATGTGTAAGATAGAGTAGAACTGCCTCCATGGAGTTTCTAGGGTTGTAGTCTTTAGAGAAGCAGACTGCCACATCTTTCTGTCTTTGAGTGGCTGGTGTGTTTGAACCACTGACCCTTAGGCTAGCAGCCAAGAGCTTAACCTCTGTGCCACCAGGGCTCCTTCCCACCCCCCTGTTACCCTCCACTCTTTTCACCCCTGCCACTCACAGCATTTCCCCATTCTTGAGCCTTGAACGGCTTGGAAACCAGCTACCAGCTGGTCAGAAGAGTGAGTCAAGAAAGACTAAAGGGCCTTGAGTGAAGGCTCAAGGGCTCCTTCCAGGCGTGTAAGCTTTGGTGCTTATGTAATGCACAGAGTGAGTGATGAAAACTTCCTGTTGCCACTCAAGGAACGTTTTTAATGCTGTCTGGTTGATTTTAAAATAAAGGAAGCAAGAAATCATGGTGATATGAATTTTGCTCACCTCAGTTTCATGTTTTTCCCTGGGGTGCTGGCCCTCTTAGTGGCACTTCTTCAGGAAGCCCTCTTCCCCCTGCCCCCCGGGTCTGGGGTGGTATGTGGCAGGTAAACAGTGCCCCCTCCCCAAGCACACGTGTAGAGAGTGAGTGAGGAATTCTGATCCAGACCTCTGCTTGCTCTTCTGACTGGCTTGGGCAACATGCCACCATCCGGGACTTGGGAAGAGGGAGCTGAGCAGCCTCCTTCTGCAAAGATTACAGCTCAGGAGCTGGGACCTGTGATGGGCAGGGCCAGGCAGAAATAGAGACAAGAGCTCCTCTAGGCCTGCGCAGAGCCCGGGGCCAGAGCTGCTCTTGGCACTTTGGAGGTGGTCTGGGCTCGCCCTCACGCTGTCTGCCCGTCCTCATGATACACAAGCTCTCTGCACTCCCCTGCCTCTGAAATCTCTGGCTGCCCGACTGCCCTTCATAAGTCCTTCATCCAGCCTTTGCTATCTTGATTCAGTGGCCCATGGTGTGACCCATTATGGCATCTGCTCTGGCCGTGCCAGGTCTCTCCTGACCCCAGGCGGTCTGTGGGCTGGCAGCCCAACCTCCTAGACTTCCAGAAGCTGACCTCTTCCTCCTCTCCCACAGCATGGGCCATCCCAAGAGCAAGCAGCAGTGGGCAGTGGGAGAGAGGAGCTGTGGTAGCAAATGGGCAGAGTACGGCTTGGCAGAAAGGACCCCTGGTAATCCCCCATGGAGGCCTGGAGAGTGATTGGCCAATAGTCAGCTGAGCTGGTCCCCAGAGGTGGGAGGTAGGCCAGGACTGCCAACATGAGGTCAGCTGGGACAGAAAGAACCCGAAGTGGGTGTTGAGCTGAGATCCTTCCAGAGGGCAGGAGCAGGAAGGAGGATGGGAGACTGTGCACTGGAGCAGCAAGGGAACTGGAGCGAGCCAGGAGCAAAGGGAGTGGAGAGTGGCCCAGGAGGCTGCCGCTGCCAATGTCCAGCCTGCCCTTTGGGTACACTGGGTGTGGTTGTGTCCAGCTGGCTGTCAGAGTCAGACTTCGGACCTACAGATTGCAGTAGAGACAGAGTGTCATCAAGGGAGGTCACACGCTTGCCAAGTGAGGACAGCAGAGTCCAAACAATAGTTGCAATAACTGGACTCTGAGTTACCCTCACACCCATCCATTTTCATGACAACCAACTCCACTGCCACCCCCCTTTTTTAGATTTTCAATTGGCCACAAGAAAGATTTATTAAATCCCAAAATAAAATATCAGCATAAGCAACTAGAGGAGGTTGCAAATTCACTGTTCATAATAATGTGGTTTTTGTTTTTAATTATAATGTGTTGTTTGAGGAGACAATGCAGGCACTCTGAATAAATTCAGAAGGTGCCTGGGGGTCTCCCTGCCATCCCTGCCCTTGCCTTGAGCCATTCCCTCCAGGTCATACTGCTGTCATCTCCTTTGTGTCCCTCCAGAGATGATCTGTGCATAGAAAATACAAACACATACGTGTGTGTGCATACACGGCCTCTACCTTTTTTTTTTTTTGCACCAATGGTTTCTCAGCTTACACAGAGTTCCTCACATGATTTGAATGTTACCAATAGGCCTCGGTGATTGTCCCATGTCAGGATGGCATACCATGTCCCTTTGAAAGGCTGGGGCATTCCTGCCATGCCTGTCTTATTCTGCAATTAACCAGGTCTCTGTAGATGGGCATCTGGTTCTCATCAGCATTTTGCTACAGATGATATTGCCATGGTTAACTCGATGCTGTTCACCATGGAGGCATCTCTGTGTGTCTTAGTCTCCCAATGCTGCTGTTGCAGAAATACCACAAGTGGATGACTTTAAAGAACACACAACTGTTTTCTCACAGTTCTGGAGGCTAAAAGTCCACCTCAGGGTCTGAGCTGTGTGGATTCCTTCTTATCAGTAGCCTGTGTCGTTCCTCATGTGGTGTCTGTTAAAACACCGCACGTGGCTAATCTGTTCTTGTCTATTACTCAGAGTGATTACATTTAGAACCCACAGTTCTGACTATGATCTAATTAACAGAGAACACCTGATTTCCAAACAGGATTGTACCCACAGGGACAGGGGTTAGGGTTCCAACACAGATTTGAATGGAACACAATTGAATCCGTAACACTCTTCCTCTTGAGGGAAGGGTTTGAATCTTATTCATGTTGGGTGTGCCAGCACTTAGCATGTTGTGGGCACACAGTTGGTGTTCCACCAATGTTGAAAGCGTGACAGGATGTTAAACATGGGGCTTCTCCCCAGGCTCGGATGGTTTCACAGGGGAAGTCTACCAATCTTCCAGGGACCAGATAGTCCCAAGGCTTCCTAAAACACAGAACATAAAAGCAAGTTTCCTCAACCTTTTTATGAAACAAGGAAAACATTGATATCTAAAAAAAAAAAAAAAAAAAAAAAAAGATTACAGACCAGCATCACTTATTTCTATCAATGAAGAGGTGCTAAATAAAATATTAGCAAACAGAGTCCAGTACAACTTGAAGACAACCAGGACCAGTTAATTTGCTCTAGGAATGCAAGATTGACTGAGAGCACAGAATGCCAGAAAGATGTTGTCTTGTTCTCTACTGCTGCTGTCACAGAAATATCTCAAGTGGATGGCTTTAAAAGAACTTTATTCCCTCCCAGTTTAGGAAGCTAGAAGTTGGAATTCAGAGTGCCAGCTCCAGGGGAAAGCTTCCTCTTTCTGTGCCTCTTGGGCCTAGGAGGATACCAGCTCAGGGAATCTGGTCCAAAGGATGTACTCTCAGCCCTTTCTTTCATTCTTGGTGGTAGTGGGTCCCTCTCTCTCTGCTCCCTTCTCTCCTATCTCTTGTAAGATAAAAGGTTTTGCAGGCCACACTCCAGAGAAGCTCCCCTTACATCACATCAGGGCTGGGATGGGATTAAGGGTATTGTATCCCACCCTAATCCTCTTACAACTGATCGATTTATCACATCAGATCACATCATGTGGAATCATTACATACCTGTTACATCAAGACCTAACTGTCAAACCACTGAGAATCAGCCCAGCCAAGTTGACATGTTTTTGGGGAACACAATTGAATCCATGGCAGATGTTTACCTGTGTTTTATTGACAATGCAGAAGTATTTGATTGTGTGGATCATAACAAATTATGGGTAACATTGCAAAGAATGGGAGTTCCAGAACACTTAATTGTGCTCACGAGGAACCTGTACATAGATCAGGAGGCTGTCCTTTGAACAGAGTAAGGGGATACTGCGTGATTTAAAATCAGGAAAGGTGTGCGTCAAGGTTGTATCTTTTCCCCATACTTATTCAATCTGTATGCTGAGCAAATAATCTGAGAACCTGACTATATAAAGAAGAACATGGCACCAGGATTGGATGAAGATGACACAACATTGCTGGCTAAAAGTAAAGAAGACTTGAAACACTTACTGATGAAGATCAAAGACTATAGCCTTCAGCATAGATTACACCTCAATATAAAGAAAACCAAAATCCTCACAACTGGATCAATAAGCAACATCATGATAAAAGAAGAAAAGATTGAAGTTCTCAAGGATTTCATTTTACTGAATCCACAATCGATGCTCATGAAAGCAGCAGTCAAGAATTTAAATGACATATTGCATTGGGCAAATCTGCTCAAAAGACCTCTTAAAAGTGTTAAGAAGCAAAGATGTCACTTTGAAGACTAAGTTGTGCCTGACCCAAGCCATGGTATTTTTGATCGCCTCATAGGCATGTGAAAGCTGGAACGAATAAGGAAGACTGAAGAAGAATTGAGACCTTTGAAGTATGGTATTGGCGAAGAATACAGAATATAGCATGAACTGTCACAAGAAAGAACAAATCTTTCTTGGAAGAGGTACAGCCAGAATGCTCCTTAGAAGGGAGGATGTGAGACTTGTCTTCCATACTTTGGTCATGTTGTCAGATGGGATGAATCCCTGGAGAAGGTCATCATGCTTGGAAAGGCAGAAGGTCAGCTAAAAAGAGGAAGAACCTCAACGAGATGGATTGACACAGTGGTGCCACAATGGGCTGAAACAAAGCCATGGTTGTGAAGATGGCACAGGACTGGGCAACGTCGTGTTCTGTTGTTTGTTATGAATCAGAAACGACTTGACGACACCTAACAATAATAACATTAATGGACGGAATTAAAATTTGTTTTTGCACAGTAAACAAAAAACACTATAAACAAAGTCAAAAGACAACTGACAAATTGGGAGAAAATATTTACAATACATATCACAAATGGAAAATACCCCTAATATGTAGAGAACTCTCAAAAATGGAGGCAATAAAGTATCAAATATTATGACTTTAAAAAAATAAATAAATAAAAGGTATAAACAAACAGTTATGCATAAACCCAGGCAGATTTTTTTAATGGCCCTTAAATGTACAAAATTAGAGCAGATTAAAACCTGAGTACCACCTCTCACCTATCAGAATGGCAAAAATTAAAAAGTTTGACAGCACAAACATGTTGTGTTAGTGAGACTGTGGGGAAAACAGGCCCTCCCAGACATTGCTGGTGGGAATGAAAATTGGTTCAATCCTTTTGGAAAGGATTTGGCAATTTCTAAGGAGCACAACAGTTAAGCTAACCTAAAAGTTGGTGGTTTGAACACACCCAGCCACTCTTTGGGTTCCGTAAAGGATCACAGCCAAGAAAACCCTATGTGGCAGTTCTACCCTATCGCATGGGATCACATGGGTCTTTTGACCCAGCAACCCCACTGCCCAGAATTTACCCTGGTCATATGTTGTTGTTGTTGTTGTTATGTGCCGTTGAGTCAGACCCGACTCATAGCGACCCCTCCTTGGGTTTCCGAGGCAGTATCACAAGGAAGTAGCTTGCCCCATCTTCCTTCTCAGGAGTGGCTGGTGGGTTTGAACCACCAGCCTTCTGGTTAGCAATCAAGTGCCTTAGGCACTATGCTACCAGAGCTCCTGGTCATATAATTACATGAAAATGCATATACATCAGGGGACATCAAGCTCAATTGGCATAACATACTATACAAAACATTGTTCCACCTCCTACTTTGACGAGTAGTGACTGGAATCTTAAAAGCTAGCAAGCTGCCATCTAGATGCAAAGATGGGTCTCTCCTTGTCCAGAGCAAAGAAGAATGAATAAAACCAAAGATTCATGGAAACAATTAGTCCTAGCCACTGGTACACCATCCGATCTGCAGCCTATACAACTATGAGACCAGAAGAACTAGATGGTACCCAGCTACCACTGTCATCCACTTGGAAGGGGATCTATGTAGGAGATCCTTGATAGAGAGGGAGAACAATGTGGAACAAAACTCAAAATCATTTGGAGAAAAAAAAAAAGGTGGGGACCAGGTTTGCTGGACCGATAGAGCCTGGTGGAACCACTGAGACTATGGCCCCTAGCTGCCCTTCAGGTCTGGAATTGTACCCACACCTTGGTTTCCAGCCAAACAAAAGACAGGCATATGAGTTGAACATTTACCTCAAGTAGATACACTCTTTGGAGAGAACAATCATGGAAGAAAGAATGGCTGCTTATGCACAGGGAGACACAGCTCAGGGGGCAGGAGTGCATGGAGGGATGGACACTGGGAAGAGGTAACTATGGGGAGGAAGTGGGAGGAGAGCTGTTGCATTGTGGTAAACTGTGCTCAATGACATGAGACAAGGTATATGTGAACTGCTGTATGGAAAGTGAATTTCCTCTGTAAATCTTCACCCAAATCACAATTTAAAAAGAAAATGCATATATATCATCAGTTATCTGTTACAGTATTATTTGTCATTGTAAAATGTTGGAAACAACCTAAATATAAATCTATAGAAGAGTGGCTGAATAAAATATGGTACCTTCACACAATGGAGCATGTGCAGAAGTGAAAAGGAGTGAGGAAGATTCTTAGGAGATGATGGGGTGGGATTCCCAGGATATATTGTTAAGTGGGGGGGAAAGAAAATTGGCAAAATGCAATGCAAATGAGAGCCCATGGTATGCTACCTTTCGTGTAAGAAGAAGGGGAAATAAGACAATCTACATGGGTCTGTCCATTCCTGCAGAAAGAAACTCAGCAAAAGTTAACCAGACACTAATGACATTGATTACTCTCCGGGGTGGGTAGGAATCGGATGGAATGGATGGGCACCGGGATGACACTTTTCTACTTTTCTGCATGTAGGTTTGACTTTACAGTTTTGACTTTGAGAGCTGTGTCGTGTTTCAAATACTCAAAGTGCAATTGATTAAATCAACAAAGATGGGGGGTGGAAACATGTAATACAAATAGAAATGCATGAATGTCAGTACTTCAAACCACACTGAATGGAGGAGAAGAAGAACTAACCTCCCAACCCACCCAAGTCACTCTGGAACACTCTGGAACATTTTGGCTATTTTGATGATCTCCTGGTTACAAAACTACTACTACAACTACTACTACTACTACTACTACTACTACTACTACTACTACTACTCACTGCCATCAAGTCATATCTGACTCATATCAACCCCTCCTTGGGTTTCTGAGGTGGTATCTCTATGGAAGTAGATCACCCGATCTTCCTTCCGAGGAGTGACTGGTGGGTTTGAACCTCCAGCCTTCTGGCTGGTAGTCAAATGCCTTAGGCACTATGCCACCAGAGATCCTGGGTTACAAAACTAGGACTGACCAAATGATTAAATAAGTAAATACATTGAGGATTCTGAAACCAACTTTTCCCCTAATTGGACAGAGGACAAAAAGTATGGGGAGGAAGAAGGCTAGAATGAGTGGTGCTGGGTTGGAATTGGAGGTATCAGCGTAAACTCAAGATTTCTAAGATAGATGGATCTAGAAATATAGATACTCCTAGAGTACCTGGAAGGAGCTCTGGTGGCATAGTGCCTAAGGCATTTGACTGCTAACTAGAAGGTTGGCGGTTCAAACCCACCAGCCACTCTGCGAAAGGAAGATTGGGCAATCTACTTCCGTAAAGATTTACCACCTCAGAAACCCAAAGAGGGTCACTATGAGTTGGAATCAACTTGATGGCAGTGAGTTTTGTTTTGGAGAGTACCTGGGTGGTGCAAACGGTTGAACACTCAATGCTGATTGAAAGGTTGGAGCACAGTTCTCTGATGTCACATGACTGAAGTTAACTCAATGACAGCTGGTTAAGGAGATGTGACAACCGAGTGCATTGTATCCCAGACTGGATCTGCTTCCAAAAACCTTTTCTTTACTTTTGCTATAAAGGACATTAGTGGGACAAATGAAGATTTGCAAAACTCTGAAGATGTGAAGATAAGGTCATGGTGGTGTATCAATGTTAATTTCCTGACTTTGATCGCTTCATTGGGTTATTTAACAGAATGTTCTAGTTTTGAGAAAATCACATGTAAACATTCAGGGGTCAAAGGTCATTACTAGTGTAACTTATTATCAAACATTCAGAAAAACAACTATATATATGTGTTTGCTATTTATATTTTTTATTTTATATATTTGAAGGAAGAAAGTGAATGAAAAATCAAACACAGTAACATTAGGGAAATCTGGGTAAATGCTATCTGGGAATTCTTTTTAGTATCTTTGTAATTTATTTTAAGTCAGAAATAACTTCAGAATAAAATATTTTCTGTTTTAAAAATCCTTATTGTGACTTGCATGAAAGTTTACAGAGCAAATTGGTTTTCCATTCAACTGTGCATTCATTTTGTTTCATGACATTGACTGCAGTCCTCACAACGTAACAGCACTCTTGCCATTTCCTCCCTGGGTTTGCTGCTTCCATTTGTCCTTCTTTCCTATCCATATAAAATATTTTCTAAAATGCAGCTTTTCTGATTCAGTTTCAGCCAGGGTTGCTAAGGCACTCACATTCTAAAACAAGGTGCTAGACTATCGGTCTTGGTGCTCTCAACTCAACAACTCAATTCACTGCCGTCACATTGCTATAACAGAAATACCACAAGTGGATGACTCAACAAACAGGAGTTTATGTTCTTAGAGTTTAGGAGGCTAGAAGTCCAAATGTGGAGTGCCAGCTTTAGTGGCTGAGTGGGCAGGTTGTTGTTGTTAAGGACTGTGGACTTCAGCTCTGCCTCTTATTCCAGGCCCAATGGAGCGAGAGGTATCTCAGACAGCTGCTGGCTGTTGAGGTTGACAAACCCAAGGTCGGCAAGGAGAATGGCACAATCCCAAGATCAACAGGCAACACAGCAGGCCACTGGGTCAAGTCCAAAATCAGCAGGCAACATGGCAGGCCACTGGATGAAAATTTGACCAAATGCAGGAGCTAAACGTGCCAAGAAGCTGGAGAACTTTCTCAAAGCTTCTCCTTGTATACTGGAAGCAGGCCACACCTCAAAGGCAGCTTCTTAGATGTTCACAGTGAATTCCACCGTGGAGGTGATTACCAATCACATCACGAGGAACAACTACATCTAGCTGCCTGGCCACTCAAAACTACCGCCCAGCCAAGCTGACACACAACATTAACTACCACACCATTTAAGCCAGTCCTTACAACAAGGTTTAGAACTAGTTTTAGAAACCGTAGGAGACACCTCTGCCCACCTCCTGCCTAGAGCAGAGCTAAGAAAGGTGCAGTGGAAGTGGAGGAAGGCAGAATGAGGAATACCCTAGAGGCAGTAGTTGGGGTGCCCTGGGCACTTTACTATTCCTGCCTAGGAGGTGCGGGGTGCCTCTTCTCCGCACTGGCTTAGTGGAAGGGGCTCCCAGGAGGCCTTTTGCAGAGCTTGACTGTTCCCTAAATTCTGGAAGGCTCAGAGACTGAGGCCAGACCAAAGGGTCAGGAGGGGACTCAATTGGGATGGTCCTTAAGTGGGGTGTCCCAAGTGGCTAGCAGGAGGAAGGACTGCCCAAGAAGGGAAATACAGTGTGCATCAGCAGTAGGAGCTCCAAAGAACCCTCAAAACAACCCACCAGAAAAAAGCGGCAGCTGGAGTCATCTGCCCCCGCCAGGGCAAAGCCACACCAGTGGGCACTGATGCCCATCAAGGAAAACCTTCCTTACCCCTTCTCTTCCTCCCCCACCCCCACCCCCACAACCCAGGGAGGAGTTGGAGTAGGGGAGGGGGCGGTTGTGTGTGAAAAGAGCAGAGGAGAAGCTGGGAGCTCAGAAAAGTAGAAACCTCCCCCTCGGGTTCCATCTCTGTAAAATGGAGATTAAATTCGCATCTCCCTGCCGCATTAGAATTAAAAGAGGTAATTAATGAAAGTGCTTTGGCGCAGAGCCTGGTACATAAACGTTCCTCTGGCAGCGGGTCCCTAGCTTCCTGGTTATCAATATCTGCGGAATTAGATCCACAGGAACCACAGAATCAAATAGGGTAGAGAGAGGAGTGTCCCTGGGCAGGATGTTAAGAGTGAAGTGGCCACTGTCAGGGTCTCAGTCCCTAGGAGCTGAGCTTCTAGAGGGAACCAGACTGAAGCAGACAAGACCACAGGGCCCAGTGTGCTGCTGGTGAAGCTGCTCAAGGACTTGGGCAGATTGGGGTGCCCTCTGCTGGTGAGGCCAAATTGCAGGCTACATTCCTGCGAGGTCAGGACAGACCTGGGTGAGCCCTGCTGGGCTGGTTGAAGACAGTGGCACCCAGGCTTAGGTGTCCCAGCAGGGACCTGGGCTGGGACAACATCACTGAGAGTCCCAACTGTACCTCTGGATAGGCACCCCGACCTCCAGACACTTGCTGTCATTCTCAATGTGAATGGCGCCCCCTAGAGTTCTGCAGATATTATGAGCCCTCTGAGTTTCCAGTCTCAGTGCCCTTCAAGGAAAGGTCTGGGTCTCCTTCATTTCTAAGCACTATAGGCTGGTAATTGACGCTGGCTTGGTGAATGCTTGTTGACAATTGGAGGAAGTGCTAGGTGAAAGTATAATAATATACTTGTTATCTTATGGATATTCAAGGAGGTGTAGTAGTTAAGGCATTTGGCTGCTAACCAAAAGGTCAGTGGTTCAAACCCACCAACCTCTCTGCAGAAGTAAGATGGGGCAGTCTGCTTCTGTAAAGATTTACAGCCTTGGAAACCCAATGGGGGCTACTATGAGTCAGAATTGACTCTGTGGCAGAGAGTGTTTTTGTTTTTCCCTATGAATATTCAAGTCTTTGGAGCTAGCCTCCCTGAGCCCTGTCTGTAAAATGGGAATAATATACTTCCTTGGCCTACAATGGAGGCCCTGACTGATGCAAGTGGTCAACACCCTCAGCTGCTAACTGGAAGGCTGGAGGTTTGAGTGCACCTGGAGACACCTTGGAAAAAAGGCCCGACAACCCACTTCCAAAAAACCAGCCATTGAGGAAACTGCAGTCACGTCATGAGACAAAGTATGTGTGAACTGCTGTATGGAAAATGAGTTTGCTCTGTAAACTGTCACCCAAATCACAATAAAAACGTGTTATTAGGTGCTATCAATTTGTCTCTGACTTATAGCAACCCTGTGCACAGCAGAACAAAACACTGTCCAGTCTTGTGCCAGCCCCATGATCCTTGCTATACCTGAGCCCATCGTTTCAACCACTATGTCTATCCATCTTGTTGAGGGCCTTCCCCTTCTTTGTTGACCCTCCACTTTCCCAAGCATGACATCCTTCTCCAGGGAATGGTTCCTTCTGACAACATGACCAAAGTAGGTGAGATGAAGTCTGGCCATTCTCACTTCCAAGGACCATTCTGGCTGTACTTGTTCCAGGACAGATTGTTAGTCCTTTTAGCAGACCATGTGTGTTAGGCTGGGTTCTCTAGAGAAACAAAACCAGTAAAGCTTATATATACATATAGAGAAAGAGAAATTTATCTAGGAAAATGGCTCACACACTTATAGAAGCTGGCAAGTCCCAAGTTTTTGGTTTAAATGTCAAGCTGGAAGCTTTTCCTGACTCACGCAGCTGTAGGGGCTGACAAGCTCAAGACTGGCAGGCAGTGCACTGGCTGTTGATGCCAACAATGATGAATCCAAGATCTCCAGGCCGAATGGTGGATTGTTCTCTCACGGAGAGTTGCAGGCAGCACAACAGGATCCTGATCCACAGAAGGATGTCTCTTCTCCCAGGATGTCCATAAATATATTGGAAGCAGGCCACACCCCTAGGCAAACTCCCTTTCAACCAATTGGCTGCTCAAAACATATACATCCAACCCCATCATGTGAATAACCCTCATCACAATTGCTTAAACCACACAGAATTGTGGTCCAGCCAAGTTGACACACAGCTCCAACTATCACACCATGGTACTATTAGCATTCTTCTCCAACATCACAACTCAAAAGCATCAACTCTTCTTTGGTCTTCCTTATTCATTGCCCAGCTCTTACATGCATAAGAGGTGATTGAAAATACCATGGCTTGGGTTAGGCGCACCTTAGATTTCAAGGAGACATCTTTGCTCTTCATCACTTGAAAGAGATCTTTTGCAAGAGATTTGCCCAATGCAATACAGCTTCTGATGTCTCGACTGCTGCTTCCATTGGTGTTGATTGTGAGTCAAGTAATATGAAATCCTTGACAACTTCAATCTTTTCCCCATTTATTGTGAAGCTGTTTATTGGACCAGTTGTGAGTATTTTTTTCTTTATATGGAGGTGTAATCCATACTGCAGATTGTAGTTTTTAATCTTCATCAGTAAGTGCTTCAAGTCATCCTCACTTTCAGCAAGCAAAGTTGTGTCATCTGCGTACTGCAGCTTGTTAATGAGTCTTCCTCCAGTCCTTCTTCATATAGTCCAACTTCTCAGATTATTTGCTCAGCATAAAAATTGAATAAGTATGGTGAAAGGATACAACCGTGACACACTACCTTCTTGATTTTGAACTATGAAGTATCCCCTTGTTCTCTTCGAACAACAGCCTCCTGATCTATGTACAGGTTCCTCATGGGTATAATCATGTGTTCTGGAATTCCCACTCTTCTCAATGTTATCCATAATTTGTTATGATCCACACAATCGAAAGTTTTTGCATAGTCAATAAAACACAAGTAAACATCTTTCTGCTATTCTTCGCTTTCAGCTAAGATCCATCTGACATCAGCAATGATATCCCTCATTCCACATCCTCTTCTGAATCCAGCTTGCATTTCTGGTAGCTTTCTGTCAATATACTGCTGTAACCATTTTTGAAAATCTTCAGTAAGATTTTACTTGCATGTGATATTAATGATGTTGTTCAATAATATCCACATTCTGTGGGATCACCTTTCTTTGGAATGGGTACAAATATGGATCTCTTCCAGTCAGTTGGCCAGGTAGCTGACTTCCAAATCTCTTGCCATAACCAAGTGAGTGCCTCCAGTGGAGCATCCATTTGTTGAAACATCTCAATGAGTATTCCGTCAATTTCTGGAGTCTTGTTCTTTGCCAATTCTTTCAGTGCAGCTTCACCTTCTTCCTTCAATTAGTTCTTGATCATATGCCACCCCCAAAATGGATAAACATGGACCAATTCTTTTTAGTACAGTGACTCTGTGTATTCTTTCCATTTTCTTTTGATGCTTCCTGCATCATTCAATATTTTGCCCATAGACTCTTTCAATATTGCAACTTGAGGCTTAAATATTTTCCTCAGTTCTTTCAGCTTGAGAAATGTTGAGCATGTTCTTCCCTTTTGGTTTTCTAACTCCAGGCCTTTGCGTATTTCATTGTAATAATTGACTTTGTCGTCTCGAGCTGCTCTTTGAAATCTTCTGTAAACAGAAGAAAAACTAGCCATTGAGGAAACTACAGTCACGCATTGAGACAAAGTATGTGTGAACTGCTGTATGGAAAATGAGTTTGCTCTGTAAACTGTCACTCAAACTTCCTACCTCTTTTATCTTGTCATTTCTTCCATTTGCTTTAGCTACTCTCCATTCAAGGGCAAATTTCAGAGTCTCTTCTTTCATCCATTTTGGTCTTTTCTTCCTTTCCTGTCTTTTTAATGACCTCTTTCTTTTTTCATGGATGATGTTCTTGATGTCATCCCACAATTCTTCTGGTTTTCGGTCATTGGTGTTCAATGCATCAAATCTATTCTTTAGATGGTCTCTAAATTCAGAGGGGAATATATTCCAGGTCATATTTTGGCTCTCGTGGATTTGTTTTAATTGTCTTCAACTTCAACTTGAACTTGCATATCAGCAGTTGATGGTGTGTCCCACAGTCAACTCCTGGCCTTGTTTTGGTTGAGGATATTGAGCTTCTCCATCACCTCTTGCCACAAATGTAGTCACTCTGATTCCTGTGTATTCCATCTAGTGAAGTCCATGTGTATAGCTGTCATTTATGTTGTTGAAAAAAATGTATTTGCAATGAATAAGTCATTGGTCTTGCAAAATTCTATCATATGATCTGCAGCATTATTTCTGTCACTAAGGACATATTTTCCAAGTACCGATAACTCTTCTTTGTTTCCAACTTTTGCATTCCAATCACCAGTGAACATCTTGATTGCATGTTCAGTCAATTTCAGACTGGAGAAATTGCTAGAAATCTTCAATTTCCTCATCTTTGGATTTTGTGGTTGGTGCATAAATTTGAATAATAGTCATATTAACTGGTCTTCCTTGTAGCCATATGGATATTATCCTATCACTGACAGCATTGTACTTCAGGACAGATTTTGAAACACTCTTTGTGACAATGAATGCCACACCATTCCTCTTTAAATTGTCATTCCCAGCACAGTAGATCATATGGTTGTCTGATTCAAAATGGCCAAAACCAGTCCACTTCAGTTCACTAATGCCTAGGATATCAATCTTTATGCATTCCATTTCATTTTTGACAACTTCCAATTTTCCTAGATTCATACTTCGTATATTCCACATTCCAATTATTAATGGATGTTTGCATCTGTCTCTACTTACTTTGAGTCGTGCCACATCAGCCAATGGAGGTCTCAAAAGCTTTACTCCATCCATACTGTTAAGGTTGTCTCTACTCTGAGGAGTCAGCTCTTCCCCAGTCAAGTTTTGAGTGCCTTCTGAGCTGATGGGCTCATCTTCTGGCACTGTCAGACAATGTTTCAGGGCTGTTCATAAAGTTTTCCAGTAATATATCAGACAGTGTTTCAATGCTGTTCATAAGGTTTTCACTGGCTAATTGTTTGAGAAGTGGATGTCCTCTTCCTTCTTCTGAGTCTGTCTTAGCGCAGAAGTTCCGCTAAATCCTGCCCATTATGGGTAACCCTGCTGGCATTTTGCAACACAGTGGCATAGCCTCCAGCTTCACAGCAACATTTAAACCACCACAGGATAACAAACTGACAGACAAGTTTGTCTCCCTTAGTTGTTCCTAACCATTCTGCCCCTGCCTTCCTACCTTGGGCAACGGCCTTAAAATAGAGCTGCCCCCAAGCAAAAAGCAGCCCCCATCCCTGGGCCGCCTACCTCAGGCCCCAGCCTTAACATAGAGCCTTGAAAACCCTGTGGAAGATAGCACGACTCCTGATACACCTGGGGTCACCATGAGTCAGAGTTCACTTGACAGTGAACTGGTTGTTTGGGCTAGAATAATACTTCTGGTCCAGGGCTTGGTCCACAGTGGATGTTCAGTCATGATAGCTAACATTTGCTGCATGTAGTAACACTAACAGCCAAAGCAGCAGCCGTCTAGTCGACTCATGGTGACCCCATGTGTGTCAGAGCAGAACTGTGCTCAGAGAGTTCTCAGTGGCTGATTTTGGGGGAGTAGATTGCCAGGCTTGTCTTCTAAGGCACCCCTTGGTAGCCTTGAACCACCTATCTTTTGGTTCACACCTGAAGACTTTAACTATTTGTACCACCCAGGGACTACTGTAGTAACACTATTATATAAGGATTACTGTCACTATGCTGCAAATATCGCAAATGGGGTCAAGTGAGGTTTGAAGAGAGGAAGTAACTAACCAGGTGTCCCACAGCCTGGGAGTGATGGAACGAAGGTTCAAACCCTGAACCCTGGGCCTTGGAAAGCCTGTTCTTATATACAAGTATTTTTGGCCAATCAGAACGGACTCTCCTTGGTTGGATCTGCCTGCTTCTCACCTCAGGTGACCTAAAAGACGCAGATTCAGAGCCCACCTCCACCCCCAGGATAAGTGGCAGAACTGGCACCTCAGCAGTGCTAAGATTGGATTTGCTGTGAAGAACAAAACAAAGAGTTGAGACTAATCAGAACACTCTGACATCCTGAACTTGGGGAGAGGAGGACTGACTCCAAAAACCTCAGCTGGGATGAGTGACATCTCCATCAGGGAGCTGACAGCAGATGTACAAACAGCCACTCAGATGTGGGGGATGCTGAGCAGACGGGAAGGCTCCAAGCAGGGCGCGGTGGTGTGCTCAGGTGAGAACAGCAGGCCTGCTCTCAGCGCCTTCAGCTCTATTTGGTAGCCGAGGGATGTCCAGGTCATTTAGTGATGCCCAGGGAACTTAGCATAAGGACAGGGCAGCTGCTGTGCTCTGGAGCCTGGACCATTTCAGGCAAAGATTCTCTCTGTCCTTCCTTCCAATCCCAGGGAGGAGCTGACTGGATTGATTCACTCCCAGCTGCTCAGAAATGCATCTGAAAGAGGAGTCACTGGTCTCAGGTCCACGCAATAATGAACAGGTGGCAGGATGGGTTTCAGGAGGGCTGATATTCACTGAGTCTTTGCTCAGACAATGTAGAGAGTGTTGTTCATGGGTGAGCTCCCAGAATCCTCACAACAAGCACATGAGTGGGCAGTAGGTGCCATTATTACTCCTTCCTTACAGATGGGGGAACGGAGGTTCAGAGAGGTTATGAGGCTTCCCCAAGGTCACCAGCTAGTAAGCTGCAAAATTGGGGCTGACATCTTATCTGGGAGCTTGTACCCCTTCACCACCTCTGTCCTGTCTCAATTCTGTGTATAATGTTGTTAGTTGCCATCAAGTTGGTGGCAACACATGGCAACCCCATGTGCGCAAAGAGCTGCTCCATAGGCTTTGCAAGGCTATGACCTTTTGGAAGCACATTGTGAGGGCTTTTTTCCCAGGCAGCTGCCAGCCTTTCGGCCAGTGGTCCAGTGCCGAACTGTTTGGAAAACCATATCAAGAACCACCTGAAGTTGCTCTTCCCAGAAGGGGACAGCAGAGGACAGTGTAAGCAGCAAGCAGCGCTCAATTGTTGAGAGCCAAGTACCAGAAGTGGAGCCGACCTTTGAAGGGCAGTTCATATCCCATCTCATTCATTTGTTTGTTCATTTATTCATTCATTCATTCAGTCAGTCAGTCAGTCAGTATACCGAATGCCAGGGATTGTCCTAAGTGTTATACTAGGGAAAAAAGACCCCATATTCAAACATGTTCCATGTTGTTGTTATGTACCATCGAGTTGTACCCGACTCATAGTGACCCCTCCTTGGGTTTCCGAGGCAGTATCCCTATGGAAGTAGATTGCCCTATCTTCCTTCCGAGGAGTAGCTGGTGGGTTTGAACCGCCACCCTTCTGGTTAGCAGTCAAGTGCCTTAGGCACCATGCTACCAGACTCCTTTTATTAGGCCTTAGGACAAAGACAAAACAAAGAAAGTCATCCAGGATGAGGGAAACCGGAGGCATGTACACAGTACAGAAGCTGAATGGAGGCCACTGAGTCACAGTTACCGTGTGCATTATGTTTGATAGAACCAAACCAAACTCACTGCCACCAAGTCGATTCGGACTCGTAACGACCCCCAATGGATTTCCAAGGCTGTGAATCTTACTGAAGCAGACTGCCTTCGCTTTCTTTCGCAGAGCAGCTGGTGATTTGAGCCACCGAGTTTTTGGTTAGCAGCCAAATGCCTTAACCACTACACCACCAGAGCTCCTTTATATCTGATAGCGTACAAAAGAACTGATCACAATCAGAAGGGCAGTGTTTGCACAGGGAGATCGCTCAGAGGGCAGGGAAGGCTAGGAAAGAAGGACACCGGGTAAGGTAACCCCAGGGAGGAAGTGGGACAACAGCTGCTATATTACGGGGTTTACAGTGAATGTCATGAAACAAAATGTGTATGAACTGCTCTATGGAAAAGGAATGTGCTCGGTAAACCTTCACCCAAATAATAACAATAATAAAAAATAACCACACAATCATGATTAGTGGACACCATGGGACCTTCCTACCCAAACAACTCATCACTCTTGCAGGTGGGACTACAGAAGCAGAGAAAGGACAAGATTAAAAAGGATTACAGGATTGGGTTCTGGGCCTTGACCACCTGGCTACATGGTGGTCAGAGTATAACCACAAGTCATAGCCACAAAGTGGCTACAAGACAATACCAGGACCCCACCTTTAATTTAAATTAGGTAAGGACACACACCTGTGTCTCACCCCAAGGCGCTCTGGTAGCGTAGTGCCTAAGGCACTTGACTGCTAACCAGAAGGCTGGCGGTTCAAACCCACCAGCTACTCCTGGGAAAGAAGGTTGGGCAATCTACTTCCATAGTGATACTGCCTTGAAAACCCAAGGAGCGTTTGCTATGAGTCAGGTCTGACTGGACCGCAAATAACAACAACAACAATAAGGACACACCCAGGCAAGTTCCCTAGTTCTTTGTGTGAGTATAATTAACTTTCAATCACACTCTTCCTGCGGACCAACTGCCCCCCTAGGTTTGTCCCAGACTTATCCATGCACAGCCATGTTGCTGGTTTAATGGTCAGAAAGAACTCAAAGGCATCTGAACTCAAAATGGAGTTGGGGCTCCCACTGCAGACCACAGCCCTCCCCAAACCAAGTGTTTTAGACTGTAAGCTCTCATACAATGTTTCATAGACACAATTTAATCTGCACAACCCTCTGGGGTCACAACTATTATAATTCCCATTTTGCAAAAGAGAAAAGTGAGGCTCAGAAAGGAAATTGCTGAACCTCACACAGCTGGCGAATACCCAGGGGCAGGACTCTAGCCGGGTCCCTGACTCACTTCCTGCCAAGGAGGAAGGGCCTTGTGGAGAAAGCAATGCCTTGGGCAATGACGGGAACCCTCCCCCAGCACTGGTCAGGCTGCCCTAGCTTTGGGGTGTGTGTGTGTGTGTGTGTGTGTGTGTGTGTTGGCCTAACTGCCCTGTGTGTAGGTCTGTGTGTGTGGCCCCTCCCCACCAACTCAGACCCATGACTGAAACCACAATTAGTGGACGAAGCAAAGCAGGACAGGTTCCCTTCAGGCTTATCCCGCCTGGTCCTCCTGGGGTAGCTGCTCCTCCCCCCATCCTGCCCCACTTCCAAGCTATCTGGTTTACCCCCACTACCCCCCCAATGACAGATGGGAAAACTGAGACCTCTCCCAAGATCTCATCCTCCCACTGCCATCCAGTCGGACTCTGACTCATAGTGACCCCCCACTGGGTTTCTGAGATGGTAAATCTTTACGGAAATAGATTGCCCAATCTTCCTTCCAAGGAGTGGCAGGTGGGTTTGAACCACCAACCTTCTGGTTAGCAGTCAAGTGCCTTAGGCACTACACCAGGATGAAAACTCAGTTATCGAGATGTAGCTCCAGCACTCTCTCCACTCTTCCTCCCAGGAAATCTTAACCCAGGAATTCTGACAACTCATGGCGTGGGAGCCGGAAGGGAGCCTAGATGGTAGAAACCTGTCCTCTGCACTTAGGTTTGAGGAGGCCAGCCACTCATCAGCTGTTACTTCACTTCTGCTTTCCTCTGTGAAAGGGGTACAGTGACACTACCCCACGAGGCTGCTGAGAACTTTAAGTGAGTAATGTATGTACAAGAAGCATCCAGAATATAGCAAGGGTTCAGCCCACCTTAAATCCAACCTTTGTCCCCAAAGGACTTATGTGGGGGAAAGAACTACCCGCCCGCACTCACACACCCCAAACTTTTGTGGTGGAGTCAAGTCTAATCCATGTGACCCCATATGTTACAGAGTAGAACTAAACGCAATAGAATTTTCTTGGATTTAATCTTTATGGAAGTAGATTCCCAGGCCTTTCTTCCATAGTTGAAAAGAGCCCTGGTGGCACAGTGGTTAAGAGCTTGGTTGTTAACACAATGGTGGGTGGTTCAAATGTGGCAGTCCCTTCGATTAAGATTTACAGATTTGAAAACCGTTTGGTGCAGCTCTACTCTGTCTTATAGGGTCGCTATGAGTGAGTAGACATGACTGCAGTGAAGCGGGGAAACTATTTGTTAACCCCACCTGGACAAAGGAAAAGCAATAATGCGGAGAACAGATGGGACCACAGCTGAATTGGGGTATCGCTCTTTTTCCAGAGGCTGGAAAAGGAATTTGACCGATCCTAAGCACAATCATTTGGCCAAAGGGCTTCTTCTAGAGATCCCGTTTGTGGCCTCCCACGAAAGACAAAGGCGGGCGGGAATGGAAGTCTGCAGACCTGGAAGGCGCAGGGGCGGCGTGGACTACAGTTCCCGGCATGCCTGGCGCGGCCCCTGCGCGCCTTCTGCAGCCGGGCGCCGGAGCTGCAGACGCCGCGGCGGGCGATGAGGATGGAGGCCGGGGAGGCAGCGCCGCCGGCGGGGGCGGGCGGGCGCGCGGCGGGCGGCTGGGGCAAGTGGGTGCGGCTCAACGTGGGGGGCACGGTGTTCCTGACCACACGACAAACCCTGTGCCGGGAGCAGAAGTCCTTTCTCAGCCGCCTGTGTCAGGGCGAGGAGCTGCAGTCGGATCGGGTGAGGCCGCGGGCGGGGGGCGGCTCGGCAGGGGTCTCTGGCTCCCCCGGGAGCGCGCTGTGTGGCCGGGCTGCCTGCCAGGCTGAGGACGCGCCTCGCCTTGTTTCCGAAGGGCCAGAGGCAGGAAGACCTAGGAGGAAGGGGGACAGAGTGGATCTAAGGAAGAGAGATGTGCCCATTGCCGTGGCAACGGGACAACGCGAGGCCCGCGGCCCTTTGGAGCCTTCGGGGCTGACCCAGGGCGCCCACCCCTGGGGGCTGGCTAGTGGATCCGGGATTCTCGCCTTCCTTTGGGGCTGTAGGGTCGGACGCACACCATGGGATCTTCCTTCCCAAACAGACTCCCGCTCTGGGGAAGGAGTGGATGAGGCCGCTTCTCTCCACCCTTTGGGGTGGGGTGAGTAGGATGGAGCCCTCTGGGATGGGTTCCGTCCAGGAGGAGAGCTGGTCCCGCTAGACGGGTTAGAGGCTTCCATCCCAGCTCTGCTGCCAGCTGCCTGTGTGCCCTTGGGTGGGTCCTTCCCTATTCTAGGCTCAGCCTCCTGGTCTGACACCCAGTGGGCTGGCCTGGAGTTGACTTCTAAGGTCATCCCATCCTAGGACCCTTGGGCCTTGTGACCTTGGTGAAGTCCTTTCACCTTTTGAGGTCTCGGTTTTCTCTCTTTAGACTTGAGCCCTGGATGCCCGCCCTGCCTCCCTGCAGGCTGTGAATGTCCAATGAGGTGGTAGTACCTTTGGAAACTTGTAAACACTCACTGAATACTGGGGATCTGTGGAAATGTGGGGCTGGCTTCAGGGAACAACCACTAACAGGATCATTCACTGAGCCCTACCCAGGGCTGGGGTCACCCAGACTTCATCCACCGAGTGCTCACAGTGACCTTCGGTTACAGGGGAGAGGAGTGGGGCTCAGAGGCCATATCACACCCCCAAGGTCACACAGTTGGGCAAAGGCAGAAGCAGAATTTGAACCTAGGTCTGTTTGACCCCAAAGACTTTTTGCTCCAGCATACTGCCTCCTTGCTTCTAAACTCGCTCCCTCTGGTACTTTTTGGGGCTTGAAGGAGAAGGTGTCTGTGTGGGGTTGGGCCGGCTAGGAGGCCTTTCTCTTCTCTCATTGTCGGTGCCCCCCACCTCTGTAGGATGAAACCGGGGCCTACCTCATTGACCGTGACCCCACCTACTTCGGGCCCATCCTGAACTTCCTCCGGCATGGCAAGCTGGTGCTGGACAAGGACATGGCTGAGGAGGGTGAGTTGGTTCGGGGGCTGCCCTGGGGCCCACGTCCTAGTCCTGCCCTCTGCAGTCTGGGGTTTTCCATGGAGGCCCGAGGCCTTTGTCACAGCTGGGAGGACATCTGCTTTCTCCCATGTCTCCTGCCTCTTGTCATCCCCGACAGGGCTGAATCCCATAAGCCTCTGCCTAGACTGAGCCTGGGGCCTCTACCAAGCTGACAGGCCTGAGCTGTCAGTGAGTGGTGTTTGGGAGGCAATAGAGACATCTGGGAGTAGAGGGGGAGCTCTGGTGGCGTAGCGCCTAAGGCACTTGACTGCTAACCAGAAGGCTGGTGGTTCAAACCCACCAGCCACTCCTCGGAAGGAAGGTTGGGCAATCTACTTCCGTGGAGATACCGCCTCGGAAACCCAAGGAGTGGTCGCTATGAGTCGGGACTGACTCAATGGCAGCGAGTTTGGATTTGGGTTTGGGAGTAGAGGGGGTAAGTGAAGCCCACGGCCTCTATTGTAGGCAGGTGTATTCTTTCTTCTTGGCCTCTGGGAAGCCAGGTGTGGATGGTCACACCAGAGGCCGGGGTGAAGGCAATGGGCCGGAAAAGGGCATGGGGAGAGGTCGCGGTCTCTTTCTTTGGGGGCTCTAGTATCTCAGATGCCTGGTGAGGCCTGGCAGTCAGCGGTGGGCGGAGCAGGTGACTCTTCCGCAGATCTGGCAGCCTCCGCAGCACAGTCCTAGTGTGGGTGGAAGGGGGAGGCTGTTTCTCAGCAGGAGGCCCTGAGGACCCCACCCCTGGGCCCAGCAGCCAGGGAAGCTGAGGCTGGGGCCATGGCTTCTGGGCAAAGCCCCAGCCAGAGATAGGTCCGAGAGCCTTAATGCCAAGTCAGCTCTTCCTTGGGGCACTGGGTGTGGCTCTGGGTCACCTGACACTGCCGGCCAGCTTGGACATGCTGCTTCTCTCTCAGTCTCCAATTCTCACGTATTTCAGATGGGGGTGGTGACCTGCATTGTGGAGAGTAGTGCTTGGATTTCAGATGTCATGAGGCCACCAGCACTTGCACCCTCTGGGTGTCTAGCACAGACCATCCCTCCCCGTCTGAAAATGGGAGGCTGAGCAGCTTCCCAGCAGGTCAGGGCTTCAGATCAGAGCCCCAGGCTCTCCTGCGGCACCATGGGAGCGCAGATATTATGGGTGTGGCTGGGCCCAGGAGCGGGTCCCCCAGGGAGGGATGTAAACACTCTAGCTGCGTCACAGCCAACACCTGTTTACAGGTTCTGGGTTTCTCAAATTGTTGCTACTCCCAGTTCCTTCAGACAAGGCAGGGGCCCCTGGGGACCTGGGAGGAGACTTACTGCTGTGTGACCTGGGCAGGTTACTTACCTCTCTGTGCCCCCATCTATGAAATGGGCAAAGCAACAGCACCCACCTCACTGGGCGGCTGTGAGGGTAAAAGGAGCTGGTGCCAGCACAGCACTTAGCACAGTGCTTGGCACCGAGGACACGTGGCATGGTGTTGGTTGTCATCTGCGGGGCTCCACACACTCACTGACTACCTGCTCTGTGGTGGGGCCTGTGCAGGTTTCTGGGGCTTGCAAAGTGGATCAGAGGCCAGTCTAGGGAAGGACCAGAAGGGCTCTTACTTTGGAGGAGCTTAGAAGAGCTTAGTCCAAGGCCTGGGGCTCGTTCCCCTTCCCTGGCCAAGTGACTTGCTTAACCTCTCAGACCCTTGGTTCCTGTCACTGTAAAACGGGACAGTGATGCCACCTTCCGTGTCCCTGGGGCTTGTGATGAGCAAACGAGACAACAGATGTGAAGTGCTCCACGAACGGTGAAGAACTGGGCTCGGGCAGCTGAATGTGCACAAATCTCATGCATTCATGTGAGGAAACATGGGCTCTGAAGCTGTTACCAGGCTCTGCTGTTATTTGCTGTGTGACCCTGGACAAGGTGCTTCCCTTTCGGAGCCTCATTTTCACCATAGGTTAAGCGAAGATAATGAAAGTACCTCCTTCACGGGGCTGAGAATTAAATGCAATAAAGGATAGGTGTGCTCAGCATAGTGTCTAGTACATAATTGCCATTGACTTGATCCCGACTTGGGATGACCACACGAATGTCAGAATAGAATGTGCTCCATGAGGTTTTCAGTGGCTGGGTTTTCAGGCGGAGATTGCCAGGCCTTCCTTCCGAGGTGCCTCTGGTTGGACTCAAACCTGCAGGCTTTCGGTTAGCAGCCTAGTATACTAACTATTTGCATCACGCAGGGACTCTATGTGGTACTTAATTGGCCCTGACCCATAGCGACCTCACGTACAGCAGTGCAAACCAAACACTGCTTGGTCCTGTGCCATCCTTACAACCATTGCTATGTTGTATGAGCCTGTTGTTGCAGCCACTGTGTGAATCCATCTGATTGAAGGTCTTCCTCTTTGTTGCTCACCCTCTACTTCACCATGCATGATGTCCTTCTCCAGGGACTGGTTCCTTCTGAGAACACGTCCAAAATACCTGAGAGGGAATCCCACCAACCTCACTTCTAAGCAGCATTCTGGCTGTACCTCTTCCAAGATAGATTTGCTCATTCATCTAGCACTCTGTGGTATAGTCAGTATTCTTTATGTATATTCAGTATTCTTTGCAAAGGAGCTCTGGTGGTATGTGGATAAGGTATTTGGCTGCTAACTAGAAGGTTGGCGGTTCAAACCCACCAGCTGCTCCATGGAAGGAAGATGGGGCAATCTACTTTCATAAAGATTTACAGCCTCAGAAACCCAATGAGAGGTTGCTGAGTTGGAATTGACTTGATGACAGTGAGTTTAAGGTTTTTCTTTTCTTTTTTCTTTTTTTTTTTTGCAAATACCATAATTCAAAGGCATCAATTCTTTGATCTTCCTTATTCATTGTCCAGCTTTCACATAGTTATGAGGTGATTAAAAATACCATGGCATGGGTCAGGTGCACCATAGTCCTCAGAGTGGTACTTAGCATGTACAAAGTGGTACTTAGTATGGGATTGTGTAACAAGGAGCCAGCCAAGGCTCTTCTGATTGTGGCATTTAGGGCTCAGGCCCAGTGAGTCCGCTGTCTCTTGATTGGTGGACAGGCCAGCAGCGTCCCTAGGCCTCTGTGCTCAACACAGTCGAGGAGAAGTGGGGCTGCATAGAGGCATTGCAGCCCTTTCATGGGGAGGGTGGGGATCCAAGGGAGGAAATGGCCCCTCTTACTTGACCCCTGAACTCGCAGACGCTCAGCTCACCCACCCACCGAAGGGGTGTGATTGGAGCAAACAGGTTTCAGCAGAAGAGAGTGGCCCAATGGGCAGTGAGAGTGACCTGGGGGCTGCTCTGTCCATGCCAGGGGTCCTGGAAGAAGCCGAATTCTACAACATTGGCCCCCTGATCCGCATCATCAAAGACCGAATGGAGGAGAAGGACTACACTGTCACACAGGTTGGGAACGAGGGCAGCATCCATGGCCAGGGCAGGGGTGGTGGAGAAATCTGGGAGAGGCAGGACTGGTGTTTCCCTTGAGGAGGTGCAGCTGGCCTTTAAGGGCTGCCCGACGCTCCACCACAGCTCCAGAGTGAGAGGTGGATGCGTGGGTTCTGTCCCTGCGTCAGTACCATTTGCTATGTGACCTTGGGCCAGTCATGCCCCTCGCTGGACCTTGGTTTCCCTTTGTGGAATATGGAGGTGCTGAGCACTGCCCACTCATCCTTCCCTCATACACAAAATGGGGTCCCTGTGGTATGAGGATATGGGGGCCCCTGCAGGGGGTGATGCAGGAGTAGTAAATTGCCCATTTTGTGGAGATGGCCCCCTACTTAGTGGCTGGTCTGCAGGAGGAAGTAGAGAGACTAGGGGTTGTCCACCCACTTTGGGGTAGTTGCGGGATGTGGATCGTGAGCCACCACCTTCCAGCCCTAGGGCATTGAAGGGTGGTGCTCATGTCTTCTCAAGGACCTGACCCGGAATGACACCTATGGCCCCTTCTGCCCTCCCTGGTATCACCTGGTTTCCAGTTCTGGGTCTTCTGCCTTCTAGCTGGGTGACCTCGGGCAAATAACCAAACCTCTCTGACCCTCAGTGAAAATCCTTTGACTACATGAGATCATGCATGTTGAGTGCCTGGCACATAGATGCTCAGGACATGGCTCCCTTCCTCCCGGTCTGCCTCCTCCTCCTCCCTCTCTTCATCTGTGGGTATGTGGTTGCGTGAGGGAGTGAAGAACTTGGGGGACTGGTGCTTGGCGCTGCCCCCACACACCCTTCTGCCCACAGGTGCCGCCCAAGCATGTGTACCGCGTGCTGCAGTGCCAGGAGGAGGAGCTCACGCAGATGGTCTCCACCATGTCCGACGGCTGGCGCTTCGAGCAGGTACGCTGTGGGCATGGGTGCCGGGGGCCCACCTGGGACCTCCCAGCTCCCTGACCATTCAGGCCCCTCCCTCCCTGCAGCTCTGGACCTTGGTTCCCCACTGCAGCCCCCACCTCGGGGTGTTCTAAAGACTAAACAAAGCTGCCAAAGGCCTCACTTGGCAGCTGATTCACTGAGAAGGGGAGGGGACAGGAGCCCCAGCCTGTTGCAGGGCAGCTCCAGAAATCCCTGTGGTGGGGTCCTCACCAAGTGTGGTACTCAGCATCACAGTGTGGGGTGTGTCTCTGGCCCCCAGTTGACAGCTCAGGTAGGAGGAGATGATACCCACATAGGTGAGTAGAGTTCACTTTGGCATAGCACCCCATCTCCCTCAGAGCCCATGCCTTGTACCAATCCCATAGACAACGGTTGCAGGGTGTCCACGAGGTACATGCCCAGGTACAAGTGTCACCATAGGCAGGGGAGTCCAGAGCAGTGGCTTCCCATCTAGTGTTAGGTGACACATAGTTCCTCTTCAGGAACCGATGATGCAGTTTGCTACTTGGGGTTTTCACCACAGTGTCACTTAGTCATAGAGCTGACCTTCCTGTTGATCAGATATCCAGAGGAGCAGAGCCAGAAAGTTAACCCACGGTCAGATTTGCCCTTGGAGAAGGAGAGGGTTTTGCTAGCCCTTTATCACACTCACCCCAGCTCCCTGCATGTGGGCACTGAAGAAGGGAGAAGGCCAAGCAGTGAGGCTGGACCAGCCCAGCATGGAAGTCAGCTCTGGTTTCACATGTAGGCCTCACCACTGACAGGCTGTGGGACCTTGAGCAAGCTGTGTCTCCTCTCGGGGCCCCAGTTTCCTACTCCGTGATGTGGTTCAATAGTACCTCCTTTGTAGGACCATTGTGAAGAGCAGAAGGGTCATTGATGTAATTCCCATCCAGGGTACACTCATTGCATTTGCATTTGTGTTGTGCGAATTATTGGAAGTAGTTAAGGCTACAAGACCCCAGAGGGAACTCAAGATCCAGGGTTTTAATCCCATTCACCTCTTCCTGGCTCTCTAACCACCTCTCCAAGCTGCCTCCCCCAAAGGGGCCCATATACTTGTCCCCAGCTGCCCCACCATTATGTAAATGTGGAATGAGATCAGGCGTGTGATCATCAGCCAGAAAGGACCCTGTGGGTGTGGTTATTCTAGGGACCCAAGATAAAGACAGACCCCTTTTAGGACCTGAATGAGCAGGTCACAGGCCATTGGTTGTTTGTCTTCTGGCCTAATGAATGGTATAAAAATGAGATGGAGCAGCCTTGCTGACCTCCTCATCTAACTTCCCAAGGTAGGAGCAGGATCAACAGCCCACGGCTGAGTGCTGTGAGGCAGAGCCCACTGTCCCTCCCACGGCACTCCCACAGTGCTCTACTTCTCTGCTGGGTCTGCTAATTCATTGCAAAGACCATCACAGACCATATTCATCTTTATGGGGTTTATTACAGAAGCTCAGGATCAGGAATGCCTCAAGATATAGTTCTTTGATCAGGATAGCCTCTTCTCAGCCATGCCCAAAGGCAGGCCTCTCTCTGGCCCTCAGCCCCTTGGACCAGCCTCTGCCCTGCTCAAGCTCTGCCAGTAAGTGTCTGGGGGCACCCACTCTACCAGTATGCCTTGGCCAGAAGGCACTCGTCCCTCTTGCTTCTTGAGTAAGCAAGCCTTGCTTGGTTGAGTGCTTGGAGGCACTTACTCCTTCAGCAAGCTTCCCGTCTGAAAGCACTCGGCTCTCCTCCTCTGTGGTCAGCACACCCACTGTGTCAGCCTCGCACCACAGGCTGGAAGGCCAGTGTGCCATCTCACACCGGTCTCCTGGTTCTGCTGCCACTTCTGACTGATTGTGCCACCTCAGATGTCACAGTCCTGTCTCCCGGGTCTAGTAGGTTCTCAGCTCAGGGACCCAGAGGCCAGAGGACACTCTCCACTCGCATCTCTTCTTGGTGTACTAGTGGGGTCCCCCTTCTCTGTCGCTATTAAGCCTAGCAAAATGGCAAAACTGATCAATCCCCTCAGTAGGGTTCCATACACCTTATTTGCGTTGTCCCATCCCCACAAAGACACCATGGCCCTTATTTGCATTATTAGCAAGCTGTCCAATCCCCTGCATAGGCCACAAGCACCTTATTTGCATAGTCTCACCCATTCATTTGGTGGGAGATACAAGACCATGGCAAGAAAAGCCATATAAAAGTGATGGCCATAGGAAAGAGACCCATTGCACTACAGACGGACAGCCTGTCCTACCTCTGCTTCCAAGAGTGAAGGCGATTTTCTATGGGGCTCCATGGATGCAAACTGCAGGCTGGCCCTGAGGCTGCTCGGCCACATCTGGGGCAGGTTTGTAGCCCATTACAGGCCTGGTTTTAGGAAGTGGCCTCCTGGGCCTTGGGTTAGACTGGGGTAGGGGGGCTGTGGTGGTGATGCCGCTGTCCCCTTTGTCTGGGGGTCGGGCTTGGCCATGCCAGGTGGGGAGTGTGGGCCTGTGGAACAGAATCCGAGGTATAGGTGTGGGGGTGGGGAGAAGACTGTCTTTCTGGCCACAGGTGGCCTCTACAACCCAGGGTTGGGCCTAAGCAGGACAGCAAGGTCAGGACCTAAGTGGACACCCTGACAGGTGCCCCTGGCTGCAGCCTCTTTCCTCATTCTTCTGTGCCCCTCCCTGCAGCTGGTGACCATCGGCTCCTCCTACAACTACGGCAGTGAGGACCAGGCAGAGTTCCTGTGCGTGGTGTCTAAGGAACTTTACAGCCCCCCACATGGGCTGAGCTCTGAATCCAGCCGCCAAACCAAGGTGAGCCCGCCCAGTGCTGGCCATGGTGGCCCTGATCCGGAAAAGCCCCCCTTTCTTCTCCACTCCCTTCCTGTTCCCACCTTGCCATCCCTGCTGCTGCTTCCTCCCTCCTGTCGCACATGCATAATTCTCCATGGTCACAACTGACATCATCCCATCCCATGCCGTCTGGGCTTCTGTCTGCTCATGCCAGTTCCACGGGCCCAGGCTAGGGGACTGTGAGATGGGACAGTCCAGTGTGGACTCGGATGGCCACAAGGTGTGTGGCATGAGGAAGGGTGCACGGAGCTGGGGGCAGGGCCGTGGCGTGTCGCTTGCTCTCTGTGTGGCCTCCGGCAAGGCCCATCTCCTCTCAGCGCCCTCATTGTGTTCTCTGTGAAGTGAGGGGATGGACCACGTAGTCGTTCTCACTGCCGGGGTGCCTTCAAGCTTGAGACCTCAGGACCCAAGAGGCCAGTTTATTTCCCAGAGTGGGTGAAAGACCCCTGTTGGCCTGGGCTGGGGTGGGGAGTCCGGCCTGGCAAACCCTGTCCTGGCCCAGGCCACCGTATCTGGCGCTCTGCAGGAGGGCAGCGGGAACTCTGCAGGGCCTCCTTGTGGCCTGTGAGGCCGCCTCTCTCCCAAGGACACTTTGGCAGCCCCCAGCCGTTATGGGGGACGGGTTGAACAGGGTTCCTGCCACCTGGACCCCAAGCTGGTCGGAAGCCTGGGGCTTTCGGTGGAGTAGGGAGATGAGCTGCCATTCCTCCTCCTGGGGGCCTGTCCCTGTGCAGGGGAGCCTTATGAACTCTGGCTTCCTGTCTGTCTGTCTGTCTGCCTCCTGTCCTGCCGTGACCCCCTGCCAACCCCCCTGGTGCTGCCAGAGGCTGACACTGCCCTGCTGGGGTCAGAGGGAGCTGCTGCTCAGTCTCTCTGGAGTGTCCACTGGGCAAAGCCCCAGGCCTGGAGCACCAGCCATTTGCTGGTGGCCCGGGTCTGGGTGGTGCCGGCCCTGGGCTTCCTTGGCCACATTTCTCCTTAGGGTGACTCCTAAAACGAGGCCTTCCCAGATTGCCTTCAAGGATGCCCTGGCCACACTGTCCCCTGTCCCCTTCACCCCCGTGCCCCAGCCTTGCTCCCTTTAGCAATAGCCAGACTGACCCATGAGCATCCCCCATGGGAGGGGTCAGTCCTGGGCTGGCTTTCCCCAGGCCTTCCCCAAGCTTCCAGGGCTGTGGGGGAGACTCCCCAGCTTCCTTGGCTGTGGCGCTGCCCTCTCCTGGAGGGCCCTCTGAACCTTGCCCGCCCCGCCCTGCCCCGAGATAGGAGGTCCACTTGTTAGCATCTCCACTCTTTCTTCCCTGGGTCCGCCGGCTGGTTCACAGAGCGAGGAGGAGCCGCTGGAGGAGGAGGAGGAGGAACAGCAGGAGGAGGAGGAGGTGGAGGTGGAGGTGGAACAGGAACAGGTGCAGGTGGAGGCAGATACGCAGGAGAAAGGTGCAGCCAATCCCCAAGGAGAGTGATTGCTAACACAGCCGGAGCCTCCAGCCCACTCCCTGCTGGAGCCAGCGCAGAACCTGGGTCCCCGGGACTGCTGGGGGGCGGGCCACCAGGGCTAGCTCAGCGCCACCTCAGCCGCTTAACCATCCCTTCTCTCACTTTCTCTTTGCAGCCCAGTCATCTCAGGAGCACGCTAATCTTTCCTTCCTCCCACCACCACCGCCTCCTCCTCCTCCTCCTCCTCCTCCTCCACTTCCTGCTGGAGGTCCTGCCTCATCTCCATCCGCCTCCTCTTCCTCCTGGATCTCATCTGCACCCTGCCTCTTCCCTCTCTGCCCCTGTCCGAGTTTCCTCTCTGCCTGCTCGCGCCTCCATCCCAGGGCTGCCCTGGTCCCAGCCTCCCGCACTCTCCACCCGAGCCCCCGAGCCCCGCACCCCAGAGCGCTCCACCTGCCGCCTCCTGTGCCCCTTCTGGCACCTCCTGCGTCCCAGCCTGGGGAGGAGGGGCGCAGCTGTACCTCCTCCTTGGGGGCTGCCATAGGGCAGCCCTGAGGCCGGGCCTTGGCCACAGCCCCGCCCTGGCCTGGCTCCTCCCCTCGCCCCTGCGCCTCCTCCTCACGTTTCGTCCTTGCAGGTTCCCGTCTGCACCCTCTCAGACCTGAGGCTGAGCTTGCAGTGAGGGCTTCTGCTCGGCCCCTCGCCCGCCCCCAGAGCCGCCGTCCCTGGTTTGTAGCTTGGCGGAGCTGGAGGGAGGGCGGAAGCGAGGAGGGGGTCATCTCTGGCTCCTCGGACTTGAGCCGAGCTTTCAGCGGCTTTCCTCCCCCACCCAAGTTTCTTGGCCTGTCTTGGCGTTGGGTGTGAGGCTCTGAGAGGAGAAGAGAGGGTGGGAATGTTCCCACCTGCTGGTAAATGCCGGAGCCGAGCTGGGGAGGGACACTGATGCAGAGGCCGGGTCCTCACCCCTGCGCCGGGAGCCCTGCATCCCTGTCTGACCGCACTGCTCCATTCCCTGGGGCGGGGAGGACAGGCCCGCAGTTGGATTCCGTGGGCCTATGAGGAGTCAGCCAGAGGGAACTGAGCATCGGCTGTGGCCAGGTGTCCAGAAGCCCCCACTCAGTTTTAGCTACCTGGTGTGTGACCTTGGGCAGGTCACTGTCCCTCTCTGGGCCACGGTTGCCTCCAAAATGGGGACAGCTGCTCTCTGTGACCCCTTTTGCCTGGGACTGCAGTGACCTGCCTCTCCTGTCCCTGATCCCACTGGCCAGAGTCTTGGCAGAGAACCTGGACTCCCTAAGTGGCCACAGGAGAGCCACTACTCCTGCCCCAGGTGGGGGACCCCTTCCTGACCCCCCCAGCTCTGACTCCCTCTCTGTGGGCTTCCTCCCACACCTCCCTCCCGAAGGGGCCTGTAACTCACCTGTTCTCTCTCTCTCTCTTTCCCTCTCCCTCTCCCTCCTTCCGTCTCAATCTCCTCTCTGCCTTCTCCTGGCCCTTGCACCCCCACCCCCACTGCCTGCCCCCTCATCCCCCTCCCTGGTTTTCTGGCCACCCACCCCTGCCCCCTGTCCCTTCCCCCTCTTATTTTCTAGCTGTTACAAGCCAGAGGTACCCGGATGTGAGACCTCAGATCACCTCCAGGGAATTGGGGTTCCCATCTGAAACCCTTTGTTTTTGTACCATGGGGTGGGCCCCTGGCCTGAGGCGGGGGAAGCATCCTCCCCTCTGCCATTTCTGTCTGCACCTGTGGGGGTCTGCTGGGCCCTCTCGAGCCCTGAGGTGGGCCTTGGGACCCCTTGGCAGAGCCTCCTGCCTGTGGCCAATGTGTGACACTGTCCAGCTGTGTCTCCGAAGCCCATTTGCTCCCTCCCCCGGAGTCCCCTGCTGCGTGGTGGATACACGCCCTCTTGGCCCAGTCCTGTCACCTCCTTGAGCCATAGTCTCCCTGCCTGTCACTCGGGGGAACTCCTCGCACCCCCCCTACCTCACAGGGTGGTTGTGAGGGTGCAGATTGGAATGGGGTGGGGAAAGCCCTCGGGGTGCCTAAAGCACTAGGCACGGGCAGGGGCATGCCCGTCACCCACCCTGGGAGCCAGAAAGACTGGCCTAACCCCACAGGACAGTGTGTGTAAGTGGAGGTTCAGGTATTGGTGGGGTTTGGATGGGAGACATGGCCTTTACCTTGGCCGCACCCCCTCCCATCTTCACCGCTAGTAGAGAGCCCTCATCCCCGACCCCCCGGGCAGAAGTGGGTCAGCAGGGCCCTTGAGCAACTCAGGAACTTGTGACGTGGGAAAGAGGGGGAGACTCTTCCTTTTGCCCAGGGGAGAGTCGGGGGGGGGGCGGGGGCTTGACTTCCCCGGATGGGTACTTGGTTCTCAGCTGTGTCTGAACCCACTATGTAATAAAACCTAAAGACACTGCAGCTTGAGTGCTTCCCTCTTTCTCTGGGCCACTTTGGGGATAGGGGCTAAACTGAAAGTGGGACAGACTGACCCCAAAATAATGGAGCTTTGTCCTAAAGCCCAGAGACTCTGTCCTGTTATCACGCTCATGTATGTGTATTTGTGTCCAGGGGTGGGGGTGGCGGGCATGGCCACATCCTCTGCCCTGTGGGGGACAACATGGGCAGCTGGTACAATAGAAACAACCCAAGCTGGGGGCCCTTTGACAAGGGGCTGTCACTCTCTGGACCTCAGGTTCCCAGTGTATAAAATGAAGGGCTAGACCAGAAGACGGAAAGGCCCAGTGCCTTAGAGTCATGCAGGCAGCCAACCAAGATGGAGATGTGGAGGAGGCTGGGAACTCCGACTCGCCAGCCCCACTGCCCTGGGGCTCTCTCTGCTGGCTGATTTCACTCAGCTGCCCCCAGCCTTTGCTGCATTTGAAACCTTCCTTGGATGCCTCCTCCCTTCCTGCTATGACCCCTCGCCATGGCCACCCCTCCCTGCTCCTGCCACCCCTTGTCTGGTCAGGCCCCAAGTCCTAGGGAGTATAAACAGCTTCTCCACCACCCTCTCTACCCTCAGGGCTTTGCTTTCCATGCCCACAGCCCTTCCATCCCCCTTTGTCCTAGCCCTTCAGCTCCTAGACCCCTAAGTTTATGCCTTGCTCCAGTCTCCCCAGTCACAAAGCAGGTCAGCTGTCCACTCCAGTAGGTCTCACTTGAATAAGCTTCACAGGGCAGGTGGAGTGCTTGTTAGAAGAACACATTACTACTGCCACCCTCACTCATTGAAAATCAAATGTGTTGCCCTTGAGTGGATTCTAACTCAGAGCAACACAAAGGGCTGGTAGTATTGCCCCAAAAGGTTTCCAAGGTTGTAAATCTTTATGGACGCAGATTGCCTTCTTCGCACAGCTGTTGGTGAGTTCAAGCAGCTAAGCTTTTGTTTAAGTCCATCCCCCACACTCCACTCAAGTCTGGGTGCCCAGGTACTGATTCCAGCGCCGGGTTCTGCCTACTTGGTAAGCACCCTGAGAACCACTGGGTGGGGTCTGTTCACATCCTGCCTCCACCTCCAGGTGGGTCCAACCATGGATGCAGCCCCTGCTACCGGCCTGCTCCATCTCCTGGCGCCTGGGATACCCCGTCTGCCTGAAGCTGCCCCTTCATTCAAGCTAGGGCTGCTCCAAATCTGGAAAAAAAAAAAAAACATCCCCTAGTGGCTATCTCCCTCTGAGGCACTGCAATCGGCCTTCTCCCAGTAGAGCTTCAAAAAAAAGTTGGCTACACGTCATCCTCTGCCTGCCCCTCCAGCCTGGCTCGCCCCTCTACTCCCTTCCCTTTGGTTGCCGAGACTCCGCCGCTCCAGAGGCATGTCCCTGGGCCTCCTTCGGGCCTGGGCCCAAGGCCCATCCACGCTCCCTGTGCCTTGCTCTGATCCTTGCTCTGGGCCGCTCGTTGGCATGGTCTCGGGGTCTCCCAGCCTCCACAGTGCACGTCCCCACCTCCCAGCTGTCTTCTACATCGTCTGCCTCTCAGATGGTACAGTCTCTGGAACTCCTCGCCTCAACCTTTCTCAAGCTCCACAGAGCCCCGACGTTGGCCAGTAATTCCTGCATCGACCACTGTTCAAACAGGGATACACGCGTGTGAGGCTGGATGGTGCCTCCTTCCTCATCTCCACCTCCACCTCCACCCAGTGAGTCACCGTGTCCTTTCAACCGTGGGCTCTAAACCACCTCCTCCCCTAAACCACCTCCTCCCCGCGACACCTACTGCTACTCAGCGAAGCGCATGGATGGGATGCAGGAGGGGGCAGCAGTGGACTAGGAGCCAGTAGACAGACCACCCCACAGGCTGCTGGCCTAATCACCACGCGATCTGGGGGAGGTCCCTGGGCCTCAGTTACCTCCAAGTTCCCAGAAGGCTCATCCCTCACTCTGGCATGAGGGTCCCCAAATTGTTGCCTTCTTGGCGTTACTCCCAAGACCCTGGCATATGCCTGGAGGCTCCAGCTCTCAGCAGCCACCCTGCCTCCACTGAGCCCACCTTGGCCTGCTGGACTCCTGGCAAACAGACTGAGCAGGAGGCCGGTCTGGTACAGCCGAGCGTTAGAGCCTGGGCAGGGTCCCCATTCAAAACCACAGCATGATCTTGTGAGTCAGGCGGCTTTATTCCTCTGAATGGCCCAGCTCGCCTCCAGGTGAGAGTCTGGGCAGTGGAGACCCAGGTGGCTGGCAGAGGTGTGGGGTAAGGACTCTGGTCCCGGGGTCCCCACCTTTGGCTTGGGTGACAGCTACCCCACGAGGCTGTTTAGAGGGCTTCTTCTGCTGGGGCACCTTCCACCCCTGCTTCTCACGTTAGCCCCTAAGGATTCACTGGCTGGAAGTTTATGTTGCCCAAGCAGCCTCTGTATTATGGGGATGGGGTAGTCTCATATACCTGCCCCGTTCCTGCTGAACGGAGGCTGCAGGACGGGGATGACGTAGGACTGCACGTGACCCCAGCCAGGTACTGGGCCCTTGGGAGATGGCTGCCATCGGTAAGTAGCACTTTTCCCCCTGTGTCTTCCCAGGAGCAGACAGCAGGGAGTGGATGGGGGCCTCTCACCCCTCAGAATACTTATTCCCCCACCTGGTGGGTGCCCTGGGTTCTCCGAGTCCAGGGGGTGGGCCCTAGCTCTTCAGGGGGTGGGTGGCTGCTCAGGTCAGCACCTGCTGAATCCAGCCAATCACACCTGTGATGCGAGTATAGACGCCGAAGTAGTTGGGCCGGCCACAGCCCAAGCCCCAGCTGACCAGCCCCGCCAGGAACCACCGGCCGCTGGACTCCTTGCACACCAGGGGGCCACCTGAGTCACCCTGAAGGGGAAAGAAGAGGCAGCTGTATCAGGGTCTCTACCAAAAAGGCTGGGGCCACCGGGGCTCCAGTCCTTACAGACATGTCCTCTTTGAAAAGCCCAAATGGAGTATGGTTAATTTCACATGTCACCTTGGCTGAGCTACAGTGTCCAGTTGTTTGGTCAAACACTTGTCTAGATGTTGTTCGGAAGGCATTTTGTAGGTGTCACTCTTAGAACCTTTAGGAAGATTATGCTCAATATTGTGGGTGGGGCTCATCCAATCGCTTGAAGGCCTCAAGAGCAATAACTGAGCTTTCCCAAAGAAGGAGGATTAATAGACTATGAGTAGAACATAGATAAGCTGAACTTGCAAGCTGAATAGGTGGGAGAGGGAAATGGGACTGTACCCACGAATACATATCCGTGTGACAGAGGCTTTTCCTACATACGTATTTATATGTGCTGCAAGTGTATCCACGAATCCAGAGCATACAGGGGCAAAGGTGTGAAAACTTCTTAGACATAACAAACACTGAGGGAATGAGTCTCTGGACCACAGTCTAGGCGAACGTCAAGGTTAACTTGCAGTAACCTAGTCCACAAAGACAATGTTCTACATCCTACTTTGGTGAGTAGCAACTGGGGTCGTACAAGCTTGTGAGCAGTCATCTAAGGTGCAACTGTTGGTCTCTTTTCATCGGAGCAAAGAGAAGTGAAGGAAATCAAAGACACAAGGAAACAATTAGTCCAAAGGACAGATGGACCACCTGAACCCCAGCCTCCATGACCCAAGACCAGAAGAACTAGATAGTCCCTGGCTGTCACTGCTGACTGCTCTGAGAAGGATCACAGGAGGGGATCCTGAATAGAGTGGGAGAAAAATGTGGAACAAAACTCAAAATCGTTAAAAAAAAAAAAAAAAAAGACCAAGCTAAACTGGTCTGATAGATTGGTGGGACCGCTGAGAGACTTGGGCTCTCAGACACCCTTTAAGCCTGGAACTGAACACACCCCAGTGGCTCGACCTTCAGCCAAATGATAGGTCTAGAAGGTGAACGGTAACACCAGGGAGATACCACTCTTTAGAACAACCAAGCGTAGGAGATCAAAGGGCAGCGTCTGCCCAGGGGTGAAGCTCAGACAGTGGGGCAGGACAGGAGAGAAGGATGAAAGGAAATAGTAAACGCAGGGAGGAAGTGGGAAGAGAGCTGTTACACTAGGGGGATTGCAATGAGTGTCACAAAATGTGCATGAATTGGTGAATGGAAAACCAATTTGTAAACTTTCACCCAAACGACAATAAAAAGTAAAAAAAGAAAAAAAATGACTGTAACAGAAATCTTGCCTGTGTGGCCAGCCTGCCAGCCTGCCCTGCAGATTTCCAACTTGCCAGCCCCTACAGTCACATGAGCCAATTTCTTAAAACACCTCTCCGCCCACATGTATTGATTCTGTTTCAAAGTAGCTACTGTATAAAGATTGTGTTTTCCAGAGGGTCCTGATTGAGCCCTCATTGTTGCTGGCCTCCAGCAGGTCCTGGCTTGATAGACCTCTCCTGGCACCATGGATGTGTGTCCCTATGCCTGTCTTGCACAGGTGACATCCCTCCCCTCCTAGAGTTCTTCCTAGTCTGTAGCCTTGGGTGCATGCCTTTCAGTTCGCAAGGTGCAGAGCTGGGTCTGAGCTCGAGTCATGCCCACCACAGGGCCTCCCCTGATTTGTGGCTCGGCAACCTCGGGCAAGCCCCTCAACCATTCTGAGCCTGTTTCCTCATCTGTAAAGTAGGAACAACCACTCCCACCTTCTCAGGAGGCTATGAGGCCAGCAGGTTGATTTGAGCAAGGGGCCAGTCCCTGGGTGATGTCAGTGTCACCGTCTTACCATCCCAGCCATTCCCTGCCCCAGGTAGTCACCTGGCAGGCATCCTTCCTGCCTTTTCGGTAGCCAGCACACAGCATGCGTGGTGTCACCTGGTAGCGGTAAGCCTCGCTGCACAGGTCCTGTGGGATCAGCTGCACATCCACCTTCTGCAGAGCATTGCTGGTGGGGCCTGCCCGGTGGGGGCAGAGGGCAGAGGGCAGAGGTGAGAAGTGGTGCCTGGGAGCCCCCCTCCACACTTCCTTCCCTGATTCTCCTTGCATCTCAGATGCCCCCTGTATCTGTCCTGCTCTGTTCGCCCTCTGCTTCTCTTCCCCTCTGTCACCCCATTCCAGCTCCTTCTCTGCAAGGTTAATGCTGAGAGAGCTCCAAACCAAAGCCAGCCTCTTCCTACAAGTTCCACTCCCCGCCCTCCTTGTCTTCCTCCCCTTTAAGTGCATCTTGGCTCCTGTTGGCCCTCCTCTGTTACCACTGGAGGATCTTTCCAGACATACATCTGATCCCTTAAAACTCTCCCACATCTCCCCACCCTCCAGCCAGTGCTGCTCTGTGGGGGCTTTAATGTACTCGGGCTTGGACCCACTGCCAAAGATTTGGTGTAATTCATCTGGGGTGGGTGCCAGGGACCAGTGCTTTTCTCCAAGCTCCTCAGGTACTTCCAAAGTGCCCTCCCGTGGTGCAGACAGGGAGGAGAGCCCTGGCCTTCAAGGCCCTGCCTGCCTCTCTTGCCCTCTGACCCTCACCCAGATATACCAGCCCCACCCTGGCCCCCTCGGCAGGCCCTGATGGTGCCAGGTGTTCCCAGGTCTCCCTCCCTTGGCACCTGTGCCTTTACCGGGAATGTCTTTCTGCTTTGCCTGGTCAATGCTGGCTCATCTCCCAAGCCTCAGCCTAGACACCCCCTCCTCCACGAAGCCCTCCCTTACCCCAGCTGGGTGGTAGTCTGCTCTGAGCTGCCACTGCCTCCTGTTCCCCCCACATCCATCTCAGTTCTTAGCACCATCTGGGTCCCCCTAGAATGTTACCCTTTGCAATCATTATATCCCTTCTGCCTGGCTCGATGCCTAGATAATGTTTTTAGGTGCCGTCAACCCTGCATATGATGTAAACAGAATGAAACACTGCCCAGTTCTGTGCCATCCTCACAATCACTGCTGTTTGAGGCCATTGTTGCAGTCACTGTGTCAACCCACATCTCTTCCTCTTTTTCACTGGTCTTCTACTTTTCCAGGCATGATGTCCTTCTCCAGGACTGGTCCCTCCTATTAACATGTCCAGAGTACATGAAACCATCCCCACTTCTAAGGAGCATTCTGGCTGTGTAGTTGATCCTTGAACAACATGGGGATTAGGGGCACTGACCCCCTGCACAGTTGAAAATCTGCATGTAATTTTTGTTTCCTCCCAAGCTTAACTACTAAAAGCCTACTGTTGACCAGAAGCCTTACTACTAACATAAGCAGTCCTGATCCATAAGCAAACCCAACTGCATTTGCAAAAACGATGGAGTTAGCCTATCCCTTCCTGCCTTAAATCCTGGTGCTCGCTTCTCCTCCTTACTGATAGATGTCCTTTGTGGCATTTCTTCTTCTTCTTCTTCTCCACGATAGGGCACTTCTGTCTGCATTAAAAACCTATTCAGGCAGATATCCTTTCTCTTCAATGATTTTCTTCATGGCCTCTGAGAACTTGTCGGCTGCCTTTTGGTCGGCAAAAGCTGCTTCTCCTATTACCTTGCCATTCTTTAAGCCAAACCTCTTTCTAAGATTATCAGACCACCCTTTGCTGTCATTAAATTCTCCAGCTTTAGATCCTTCATCTTCTTTTTTAGGTTGTCATATAATGACTTTGCTTTTCTCAAATCATATTAGAGTCTGTAGGTATGCCTTTCTTACAGCGATCCTGAGCCCACATAAATGCTTCACTTTCGATACGAGATAAAAAGGTATTTCACAAAAAGTGCAAGGTCTTTGCACCTCCTGGTGTAGCTGCAGCAACAGCTTCACAGATTTCCTTTTCTTGTTTTGACAGTGGTCCTTATGCTGGATTCATTTATCCTGAAATGGTGGGCAACTGCAGCTGCAGATCTCAATCAAGCAATTCAACTTTTTCTTGAAATGGCATGACTTTGCTTCTTGGGAGCACTTCCAGCATCACAAGTGGCACTTCATACGGATCCCACGGTGTTATTCAAGGTTTATGGCATTGCACTAAACATGATGAAAACTGTGCAAGACCTATAAGAGATCACTTTTTACTGCAACATACAATTTGCTGAAGAGATGAACTGCTCACTTGGGGATGATTACAGGAAGACTCATTAACAACTTGCAGTGTGCAGATGACACAACATTGCTTGCTGAAACAAGGTGTTTTAAGCAGATACTTGAACACTTGAGCTCACTGCAATAGCAACAGGAGGTAGTTACAAAATTATTACAGTAGTACAGTATGGACTATAGTTAATTTGATACAGTTACAATTTAATACTGCATCTTTACGTTTTGATACATTTCTTTTGATTTCTCTCCACTGTGAATGGTGCCATATGTGGTCTGTATTTGTGTGCATAAATTTGGATACATTTTAACTTTTTATAATAGATCTGTGCATATTTTATGGTAATAAGTGATAAAGCAGACAAGTATTTACGTATATTTTATGCATTCATGACATGACTTTTTCTTAATTTTTTCAATATTTCTAGGCTACATGGTTCATCTGTTTTTTCAAATTGTCACAAATCTCCAAAAAGTTTCCAATATGTTTATTGAAAAAAAAAATTTCACATCTAAGCGGGCCCTTGCGGTTCAAACCTGTGTTGCTCAAGGGTCAACTGTACTTCTTCCAAGATAAATTTGTTTGTTCTTTTTAGCAGACTATAGTGTATTCAGGAGCTCTGATAGCATAGTGCCTAAGGCATTTGACTGCTAACCAGAAGGCTGGCGGTTCAAACCTACCAGCTACTGCTCGGGAGGAAGATGGGGCAATCTACTTCCGTAGTGATACTGCCTCAGAAACCCAAGGATGGGTCGCTATGAGTCAGGTCCGACTCGATGGCACATAACAACAACAATAGTGTATTCAATATTCTTCACCAATACCATAATTCAAATGTATCAATTCTTCTACAGTCTTCCTTATTCATTATCCAGGCTTCATGTGCATACGAGGCAATTGAAAACATCATGGCTTGGGTGAGGTGCATCTTAGTCCTCAAAGTGACATCTTTGCTTTTGAACACTTTAAAGAGGTCTTTTACAGCAGATTTGCTGAATGCAATATTTTGTTTGATTTCTTGGCACCTGCTTCCTTAGGCACCGACTGTGGAGTCAAATAAAATGAAATCCTTGACAACTTCAATCTTTCCTGCATTTATCACGTTGTTGCTTACTGTTCCAGTTATGAGGGGTTTTGTTTTCTTTATGTTGACATGTAATCCATATTGAAGACTGTAGTCTTTGATCTTTATCAGTAAGTGTCACAGATCCTCTTTGGTTTTAGCAAGCAAAGTTGTATTATCTGCATATCTCAAGTTGTTAATGATTCTTCCTCCAATCTCAATACCACATTCTTCTTCATATAGTCGAACTTCTCGGATTATTTGCTCAGCATACAGATTGAATAAGTATGGTGAAAGGATACATCCCTGACACATACCTTTCCTAACTTTAAGCCCAAAGTACCCCCTTTGTTCTGTTCTAATGACTGCTCTTGGTCTATGCATAGGGTTCCTCATGAGCACAATTAAGGGTTCTGGAATTCCTATTTTTTGCAATGTTATCCATACTTTGTTAGAATCCACACAGTGGAATGCCTTTGCATAGTTAATAAAACACAGGTAAACAAACATTTTTCTGGTCTTCTCTGCTTTCAGCCAAGATCCATTTGATATCAGCAATGATCACTCATTCCACATCCTCTTCTGAACCCAGCTTGAATTTCTCGAAGTTCCTTTTTGATGTACTGCCGTAATCATTTTTTAATTATCTTCTTTTTTTTTTTTTTTTTACTTGTGGTAATGTTAATGACATTGCTTGTTATTTTTCACATTCTGTTGGATCACCTTTCTTTGGAATGGGCACAAATAGGGATCTCTTCCAGTCAGTTGGCCAGGTAGCTGTCTTCCAAATTTCTTGGCATAGATGAGTTAGTACTTCCAGTGCAGAATCTCTTTGTTGAAACATCTCAGTTGGTATTCTGTTAATTCCTGAAGTCTTGTTTTTTGCCAATGCCTTCAGTGAAGCTTGAACTTCTTCCAGGTCTTTGCATATCTCATTATAATACTTTACCTTGTCTTCTCTAGGCACCCTTGAAATCTCCTGTTCAGCTCATTTACTTCATCATTTCTTCCACTGGCTTTAGCTACTCTACATTCAAGAGCAAGTTTCA
>NW_006921670.1:635352-640316 GCF_000298275.1 Orycteropus afer afer
ATGCAAGTGCTGCCCTTCTGATCTCCCAGGGAATTGTTCTAAGGCGTGCATCTCCCTAGTGTACGTGTTCAACTCATGGTTCTGTCTGTTGTTTGGCTGAGAGTTAAGGCACAGGAGTGAATTCGATTCCAGACCCAAAGGGTGCCTTGAAGCTGTCGTCTCAGGGGTCTCACCCATCTCTATCAGACCAATAAGCCTGGTCTTTTTTTATGATTTTGAGTTTTCGTACACATTTTTCTCCCACTCTATACAGGATCTTGAATTTTGATCCCTTTCCAAGTTGGCATTGGTAGTTGGGAACCCTCTGGTTCTTTGGTCTCTGGGTCATAAAGGTAGAAGTCCTCATGGTCCATTAGTCCTTTGGACCAACTGTTTCCATTTTCCATGGGTCTTTGATTTTCTTCACTCTTTTTTTCTCTGGATGAGGAAAGACAAATAGTTGCCACTTAGGTGGCCACTTGCAAGCTTTAAAGACCCAGTTGCTGCTCACCGAAGTAAGATGTAGAACAATATCTTTGTATGCCATGTCATGCCAATTGAGCTTAAAGTCCCTTGTGACCATGATCCCTGCCCCACAGGCCTAGCAACCCACTCCCTCAAGGTGTTTATTTGTGGCTAAGAAGTTATCCTCACTTTGCCTTCTGTTATGTTTAAACTGCATATGGCCATTTTTATAACACATTCAAATACATACATAAGAATATCATCTGCAAACCTATGTTCAGTCATAGGTATGTTCCCATTTGCCTATCCATACCTGTTTACCTTTGCATCCACCCACAGATCAGTGTTTGCTGTTACTGATAAGGCAGTATTGTGTCTGCAATAGTATTTGCCTTTATTGTCTATACATCTTGTGTACCTCTCCGTGTCTTCATTTTCTTTAGTGATAGGAAGTCACACGCTTTTGTGTGACTTCTCGCTCCACCCATATCAAACCTTTTGCTTTGTTTAACGTATGATTTCCTTGCTTTTATCCCACAGTCATCTGGTGTTAGGAATTAATGTTCAATGCATCAAGTCTATTTTTCAGATGGTCTCTAATTCAGGTAGGACATACTCAACATCATACTTTGGTTCTCATGGACTTGTTTTAATTTTTTCATCTTCATACTGCATACGAGCAGTTGACGGTCTGATCCACAATTGGCCCTTGGCCTTATTCAAACTGATGATGTTGAGCTTCTCCATCTTCTCTTTCTTCACCTATGGTCCATTTGATTCCTGTGTATTCCATCTGGTGAGGTCAATGTGTATAGCTGTTGTTGATGTTGCTGACAAAAGATATTTGTAATGAATAAGTCATTGGTCTTGAAAAATTCTATCATGGGATCTGGCATTTCTATTGCCAAGGCCATATTTTCCAACTACAGATTCTTCTTCATTTCTAACTTTCATATTCCAATCACCAGTAATTACCAACGCATCTTGATTGCATGTGTGGTCAATTTCAGATTACAGAAGTTGTAAAAATCTTCAATTCCTTTGTCTTTGGCTTTAATGGTTGGCTTGTAAATTTGAATAGTAGTAGTATTAACTGGTCTTCCTTATAGGTGTGTGGATATTATCCTATCACTGACAGCATTGTACTTTAGGACAGATCTTGAAATGCTCTTTTGGACGATGAATGCAATGCCATTCCTGTTCAATTTGTCATTCCCGGCATAGCAGACCATTGAGCTGATTCTGGCTCATAGTGACCCTATAGGACAGAGTAGAACTGCTTCATAGGACATGTCCCTGAGCCTTAGTTTCCCCATCCATAAAATGGGGCCATAATACCCATATCCTCAGGGCTATTGGGTGGATTAAATGTTTCCTGAAAGTCTAACATTGATGTGGGAAGTACAAGTAATTGAGAGCCTCTTCTCCACTCTAATTGTCCAAGGCCTGGAAGGGAGGGCTGGAGCTGGGGGTGCACTGTGGCATCCCTGGCCTGCCCTTTAACCCCACGCACATCCTCCAAAATGTCTCCCCATGACCGTGGTTCTCCTTAAATGCCCTTCCAGAAGGAAGAGAAAGCCGGGAGGACAGGGGGCCCCAAAGACAAATTAAAAGGGTAGTTTCTTCTGTAAGACCCAACCCAACAAGACCAGAGGACCTCAGGGGTGGAGCCCTGGGGCTGAGCTCTGCCCACTTCAGTCCCTGATGTTGCTGGGGCAGTAACCCACTCCCTTCTCTCTCCCCTAAGCACTCACCACCCTCGCGCAGAGCACCCCAGCCGGTGATCCAGCAGTGCAGGCCAGGCTCGAAGAAGTGGGAGCGCCCCGGCAGACAGACGGGGTGCACGGTGGCCGAGCGCACCACCGGGTGGTCGAGCTGCAGCAGCGCCACATCATAGTCATGGCTGTCCTCCTCGTGGTACGGGTGCAGGAGCAGCCGGCTCACCTTGAAGGACACCTCACCAGGCCAACGTGAGCTCTGCCACACCTTGCCCAGGTACACAGTCCACAGCGCCGGTGAGGCCATACTGGGGGCAGGAAGGGGGTCCCTGCTCAGCCGCTGCCTCTCCTGCTGTGGGCTTTTGTGATAGTCACCTTCCCCTCCTGGGACATCGTCTCCCTTCGTCCACACTCACCCTTCCCTTCACTGGGAGCCCTCGTTACTGGTGGCACGTATGTAATCAGAGTGTCCCAGGGGTCAGCCTGCCTGGGGTCCAGCTCTAGCTTAATCCCTTCTCAGGTAGGTGTGTGCCTCTCTCAGGCTCAGTCAGCTCTCTGAATGAGACTAGCAGTTTCTAGGCATCTGCTCCTGGGAGAATTCAGTAAGATTTGTGTGTAAAAACTAAGGTTAATGGTTAACCTCAGTGGTTAAGTGTTGGGTTGCTAACTGACAGACTGGCCGTCTCAGCTGCTCCAAGGGAAACAAGACCTGGCCATATGCTCCCATAAAGATTACAGCCTAGGAAACCCTATGGGGCAGTTCTGCTTTGTCCCAGAGGGTGCTCTGAGTTGGAATCGAACCAACAGCACCCAACAACAGGAAGCTGAGAGGGAGCACTCGACAGGACAGGTATCTCTCTTTTGTCCTGAACGCTTTGCAGACACAGCCCATCCTGGACTCTCAGAGACCTGACCCTGCAGGAGGGGGTGGGATTGAGCAGAGGCATCAGTGGGGTCTGGGCCAAGCAGACCCTGATGCCTGGTCACTGTTCAGGTTTTTCTTTCCCTCCAGGGTCGTGGGGAGCCAGGAGTGGAGGTAAAGAGTGCCATGGTTGCATGCAGCAGGGAGTGGCCTCTGAGCTGCCAGAGTGATCCAGGTGATGGCAGCTGCGAGGACCAGGCAGCGGGCAAGAATTAGCCAGAGCTAATGAAGAGAACATGAGGCCTGATGTGGGTGTAAGTGGAGAAGAGAAGGTGCCCTGAGCCTTGGCTGGGGAGCCCAGGAGCCAGGGCAGAGGAGGAGGTGGGGAAGGGAAGAGTCCAGGGCTGGCTGTGCTGAGGGAGAGGCCTGGGGCCTGCCCCCATGGATCTGGCCAGGGTGAAAGGGCACGATGTCAGCCCACTGTGCAGATGAGGAAGATGGCCAAGGGGCAGGAAGGGATGTTCCCTCCTCCAGGCTTCCCAGCCCCACCCATCACCCTGCACAGCCCCAGTGACACCTTGGCAGAGGAGGATGGCTCATAACACGGGTCTGGTGGGACCTTTTGTCCATTTTGTTCTCTACTGTATCCCCAGCTTCTAGTGCAACCCCTAGAAGGGGCACACATTGCTGAATGGATGAATGAGTGAATGAATGAATGAGTCACAGACCCAGCCGGAAGAGAGGCACCCAAAGCTGGGCATGGGAGACTGAGCAGTCTGCCCAGGGGCACAGAGGCAGTTCATGGTAGAGCCAGGAGGAGATGTGACAACAGCCATCCAGGGCACACACCACCCTCCCTCTGTCTGCTCTGCGCCCAGACACTGGGCATGCCATGCATTCCAGCCATGACCTTCTCCCTCTGAGGCTCCACACCTGCCCTCACCTGTCCTCTTGGAAGCAGTGGGCAGCTGTTATCACCCAGCGGTCAGCGATGAGGGCCCCTCCACAGATGTGTCGGCCCCGAACCTGGAGGCTGGCCTGCCATGGCCACTCGCCCTCCGAGGACACAGCGCCACCCACAATGCGGCTAGAGGGGCCTTGGAGGCCACAGTCTGATAGGGGGACAAGGAGGGACAGAGAAGGTGGGGAAGAAAAGAGCCCAGTGAGGAACAAGACAGACAAAGAGACAGAGGAAGATAGAACAGGGAGAGGAGAGAGAGAAAAAGCAAAGGAAAGATGAAGGAAGGGAAGGAGTGATGGAGAGAGGAGGCAGGACCAAGATGAGGGGCAGGGAGAGGAAGGACAGAGACAAACGGACGGATGGTCAGATTTCCCCTCTAGCTTCCCAGGGCAGGCACTGCCCCACCTCCCTGCCCCACTCTCTGCCCTGGAGCAGCGGGGCCTGGTGGAGGGGCCAGCGGGCAGGTGGAGGGGCAGCTGGGTCTGGCAGGGGCACCAAGGTAGACGGGCAGCTGGGATGGGCTGAGGGCTGGGGCGGCAGGCTCACCGCAGCCCTGCTCATCCGAGCCGTCCCTGCAGTCGGACTGCCCATCACACTGTGGGTTGGGTTTCTTTACGCAGCTCCGGTCACCACACTGGAAGGTGAATGTGCCACAAGGCACCCCTAGAACAGAGGGCACAGAGGGGTGGTGCCTGAGCCCCAAGGAAGCCTTCTGAAATCAGGCCTGGCAAGGTGGTCCAGGAGAGGCCAGGAGGGGTTTCTTTTTTTTAATGCATTTTATTGAAATATAATTTGTTGTTGTTGTTGTTGTTATGTGCCGTCGAGTCGAACTCGACTCATAGCGACCCCTCCTTGGGTTGCCGAGGCAGTATCACTACGGAAATAGAATGCCCAACCTTCCTTCCGAGGAGTGGCTGGGGGGTTTGAACTGCCAGCCTTCTGGTTAGCAGTCAAGTGCCTTAGGCACTATGCTACCAGA
>NW_006921670.1:644911-706467 GCF_000298275.1 Orycteropus afer afer
GGGATCGGGCAGTGTTTCGTTCTGCTGTGCATGGGGTCGCTATGAGTCGGAAACGACTCGACGGCACTTAACAACAACAACAACATTTAAATCTTAACTCTTCAAGGCCCAGTTCAAAGCTTACCTCCTCTAGGGAGCCTTCCCTGCCTGCCCCCACACCGCAATATTAATCCTCCCCTATTCTTCCTGTGCCACTGGACATCCACAAGGCTTTGGGTCAGACAGTCAGCTGCCCTTCTGCTGACAGATAAACCCTTGGAGGGCAGGGCCATATCTCTGATATCTTTCCTATGTCCTTTCCCTGCCTCACCTGTCGCTGGATATTTTGTAAGTGTTGTTGAGTTGGTTGGATGGATGGATAGATAGATGAAATAATGGACTCATAGACAAGAGGTTGGCCAGACCAACAAATGGGTGCATTGATGGTCCAGTAGATACACTTAGAGACAGCTAAGAGGATGGATAAATTAATGGATATAATTAATGGATATATATTCCTGGTGGCACAGTGGTTAAGTGCTTGGCTGCCAACCCAGAGATCAGCAGTTCAAACTTACCAGCTGCTCTGTGAGAGAAATATCTGGCAGTCTGTTTCTGTAAAGTTTTCCAGCCTTGCAAACCCTGTGATGCAATTCTGCTCTGTCCTACGGGATCTCTATGAGTTGGAATCAACTCAATGGCAGTGGGTTTGGTATAGTTTTTTAAGGTCCAAGGGAGAGATTGGTATAAGGGAGATCAGTGGATGGATGAATGGATAGATGGATGATTGAATAGTCGCACATGTGGATAGACAATGGGCACACAGGTAGTTGAGCAAACCAGGAAATGAGTGGATTAGAAAGCAATGGATGGATGGATGGATGAAAGAGTGGATGTATGAATCAATGGACAGAGGAAGTGCCTGGGGAGAACAGATGATGGATAGGTGGATGGATGGGTGGACAGATGGGTGGATTGAGAGACTGCCATATGAATGTACACAAAGATGGGTTGTTGGGTGTTTTGCAAGGGCAGAAACCTTTGCTGAAAAAGCATGGGGAGGGGCTGGGTTGTCTGTCTGAGATGAACTCTGGTTTCCCGGTGGATATCTGGTCGTATGCCGCCCTACCTTCCTGGCAGTGCTCCTCGTCACTCCCATTGAGGCAGTCAGGCTGCCGGTCACAGACCCTGGACAGTGAGATGCACGTGCTGTCCTCTTGGCACTGGAATGTGGCTCTGCAGACTGTAGGGACACAGGGAAGGGGCAGTGGGAGGAAGTCAGAGAAAATGCTGAGGCTTTCTGATGCCCGGGGAAGAGCCAACGTATGGCTTTTCAGGGACCGCAAATCCCTTTCAGGCCCTCGGCACCTCAACTTGCACAGCAACCTTGTGAGGGACCCAACTTCACAAATGAAGATAGATGAAGAGCCTTGACCAAGCCTTGGCTAAGCTTGAACTTAGAGCCAGATGCTGTTTCCCATGAGGCACCTCCTCGGGCACCTTGACAGGGTCCCCCAGAGGGATGCTGCAGTCTACTTCTCTATTCTCATGTTGAACACTTGGAAAGGGGGTTTGGAGAGATCAGACTAGAAAGGGCAGCCTGCGTGGTGACCCTGGGGCCAGAACCCAGGACTCAGAAAGGTACTGCTCCATTTTGAGCCCCTGAACGGAGGGGTGAGGGCCCTTCTCAAGGGGAGGGGACAAAAGCTTTTCTACTGGGCTGCCTGCTCCTGCCTAACAGCCTCCCCTTGCTCGCCCGACCTCCACCCTCTCTGTTCCTTCTTGGAAGGCTGGCCATGCACACATACATGGGTGGAGAGGGAGGAGCCCTGAGCCAGCAGTCAGGAGACCAGGGTCCCAGCTTGTCCCGCCACTGCCCTACAAGGTGGCCCTGGGGAAGACACTTTCCCATTCTGCTTCTCTCTCACCAGCTTAGTACCAGGGGAGAACCCCCTGCCTGGGTGTTGATAACAGGGACTGGGTGGGGGGTCTCTAATCAAAAGGGTGAGGCTGCCCCCATGTGGGCTCAGTGCAGGGAAGGCAAGCAGCCAGGGGAGTGGGTGAGGGGCAGCTCACCACAGTTTCTCTCATCCAGGCCGTTGGGGCAGTCCTTGATCCCATCACAGGCGGGGACACAGAGTCCGTTCACAGAGCACAGGAACTCTCCAGGGCAGGCTGGGAAGCCACAGGGACACCGTGGGGACAGAGAAGGGGACAGAGAAGCCATGCATGACCGTGAAAACACTCTAGTGTGTGTGCACCTGTGTGCTCACACATATTTAAATGTGTCCCTCAGACACCTGCTAAGTGTGTCAAGACATGCACACAATATATGTGGGCACATATGTGGTGTACCAGGAACACACATGGCAGCCTGAGCACACAAGGACATGCATGTAGCTGCATGCATGCTTGCACACGTGCATGTGCACACACACACATGCACACATAGATGCCTTTGTTCAGCCTGAAAAGCAACTGCCTACTCAGAGTTTTCAGGGATGGCAACAAGGCAGGGAGAGGGCTGTGGGGTTCCGGGGCACCCACTGTGCTCCCCAGCCTGCCCATACTCACGGTCTGACTGGTTGTACAAGCCATAGTGCACCTGCACGCCAGGCCCGGTGAGGGAGATCTGGGAAGTGAAGTTGACGGTGATGCCGGCAGTGGCCACCACGGGGATCCTCTCAGCATAGGGCTGTAGGGTACGCAGGCCACACAGCCTGGAGGTGACCAGAGATGGACTCAGAGCCCCGTAGGCCAAGCCTGGGCAAGGGTGGAGTGGGCAGAGAGAAAGGGGTGCTGTACCCCTCCCCTGCCCCACCTCCTGTCTTGGTCCAGGAGAGCATGGTTTCTTCTGTGGTGATCACTCACTCCCAGAGTCATCTTTTGAGAAAGTGTCCTGGCTGTGTCCCTCCTCTGCTCTAAAACCTTCAATAGCTCCCCACTGCCTGCAGGACAAAATTCAACATCTGGATTCTACTCCCAGCTTTCTGGCAAGTCCAGGTCCTTCTCTAACCCTCACTGTCCTTCCTTAGCAAACAAGGTCAATTGTTGGGGCTGACAAGGGGCTTCTCCATCGTGTCAGTAGAGGCAACAGTCCTTTCCTGCTGGGCCCACTCTCTGGGAAGAGGTAACTCTCCACGCTTGTGGGCGTGGGGGGCAACAGACTCCCATTCAGGCACTGCTGTCCCTCCTATGGAGACACCTCCACAGCCCTAGTAGTCTCCCTGTCGTGCCAGGGCATGAGGGCAAGCCTGGCCCCTCCTCCAGGATCAGTAGAACAGTGCTCATGGGCTGTGACCCCACTCGGAGAAGATGTGTGTGGCCTTCTCCAGGTGCGGCACACCTGTGTGGGGCCAGCCCTGCCCATGGGACTAAAGTCAAAACTATTTCCGTATCAACACTCGGAGGCCTTTTGCCTTTTGTGTTCACTCTTCCCCAAGTCCACAGTGGGGTTTCCAGAGGCCCGTGCCATGTGGCATCAAGGTCAATTGAATGGAGGAGCAGATATGATATGATAGCACGGCCCTCAAGCACGTCTAGACCGACACACTCCAATCCCCTCCAACCCATCTTCTCTGAACTTCACTCTCCTCCTTTACAAAATAAGAATACTGAAAGGTGAGATTTGGGAAAAATGTAAAACATGATATTCTTCTCAGCCAATCTTTGCAGATCAGGAACACATAATTATTTTTCATAGTTATTTATGCTAAAATTAATGGATTTACTATTGTTATTTTAAATTAAAAAGTAATATTGCTAATGGGAGCTCTGGTGGTGTAGTGCCACCAGACTGCTAACCAGAAGGCTGGCGGTTCAAACCTACCAGCCACTCCTGGGAAGGAAGGTTGGACAATCTACTTTTATAGTGATACTGCCTGGGAAACCCAAGGAGGGGTTGCTATAAGTCAGGTTTGACTTGACGGCAGTGTGTGTGTCTGTGTGTGTGTGGTAGCCATTGAATCAGGTCTGATGCACAGTGACCATGTACAAACACTGTCTGGTCCTGCACCATCCTCACCATCCTTGCTGTGTTTGAGCCCATCGTTACAGCCACTGTGTCAATCCATCTCATTGAGGGTCTTCCCCATTTTTGCTGGCCCTCCACTTCACCAAGCATGATATCCTTCTCCAGGGACTGGTCGGGACAACATGACCAAAGTACAAGAGACAGAGCCTGGCCATTCTTGCCTCTAAGGAGCATTCCGGGGCAGCTTCCAAGACAGATTTGTTTGTTCTTCTGGTAGTCCAGATCTATAAACATTCCAAAATTTTCTAAGTTCTCAGGTTTAGTATGGTAAATACAGACAAATGTGACCTGTATAAACAATAGCTCCTTAGGGCAAGCCATAATTTTTCAGAGTGTAAAGTGGTCCTGAGATGGAAATTTTTGAAAACTGCTAGGAGTCCCTGGGTGGCACAAATGATTAGGTGCTTGGCCACCAGTTGAAAAGTTGGCAGTTTGAATCCACCCAGAGGAAGATTGGAAGAAAGGCCTGGCAAATCTACTGCTGCAAGATCCAAAAAAAAACCAAACTCACTGCTGTCAGAGTCGATTCGACTCACAGCGACCCCTCCTTGGGTTTCCGAGGCAGTATCACTACACCTGCCAGCCTTCTGGTTAGCAGTCAAACGCCTTAGGGACTACGCCACCAGAGCTCTCTTGAAAATCATATGGAGCGCAATTCCATTCCAAAACACTTGGGGTCACCATGGGCCAGCAACTGTTGTTTTTGTCCAATACCACAATTCCCTGTGTGCTCACACATATTTAAATGTGTCCCTCAGACACCTGCTAAGTGTGTCAAGACATGCACACAATATATGTGGGCACATATGTGGTGTACCAGGAACACACATGGCAGCCTGAGCACACAAGGACATGCATGTAGCTGCATGCATGCTTGCACACGTGCATGTGCACACACACACATGCATACCTGGATCAGGCCATCTACGGAAGTAGATTGCCCAACCTTCCTTCCGAGGAGTGGCTGGTGGGTTGGAACCACCAGCCTCCTGGTTAGCAGTCAAGTGCCTTAGGCACTATGCTACCACAGCTCCCTCTGTAAAGGGTACCAAAAAAAAAAAAAAAAAAACTCACTGCCATTGAGTTGATCCTGAGTCATAGTGACCCACATTGGGTTTCTGAGGCAGAAAATCTTTACAGAAGTAGATTGCCCAGTCTTCCTTCCACGGGAGTGGCTGGTGGATTTGATCCACCAGCTTCTAGTTAGCAGTCAAATGCCTTAGGCACTGTGCCACCAGAACTCCTCTAGGAAACGCTATGGGGCACTTCTACCCTGTCCTATTGGTTGCTATGAGTCAGAATCAGCAGCAAACAACAAATGAATAAACAAAATGTTATGGTGGGTTGTCATTGCAAAGAATGGCTCCAGGAAGCAGGCAGGGGTGCTAGAGACTCGGGGATCCTGGGCAGGGCTAACAAGGAGCCCAGTGCATCCCTGCACACACTAGGATTCAGGCACCACTGGGCACTGTCCCCACTGAGCTGTGGCGAGAGTTTGGGGAGACAGAGAAGGAACAGGCGCTGGGGCTGGAGGAGATCGGAAAGTTTCAAGCTAGCGGCATCTGAGGATTGTGTTGTCACCCCAACCTCAGCCAGCGGCTTTAAGTCACCAGCATCTGCCAATGAGGTAGGCTTTCTCTTTGTGTCTGGGACAGAATTCCAGACTCAGCTCGTAGCTGGCGGCAACCCTCCCACCAGGCTCAGTCTGGTACCTGGAACCTGTCCATCCTGGCCAGCCCCAGCTCTTGCCCTGGAGGCATGGGGGCAGCAGGCAGGGATGGGGGGCCTGGGGGAGTCCTCAGGGGGCAAGCCTATCAGTTAACAGGGGCCAGACAAGTGCAAGGCAGACAAGTGACCCAGGCTGCCCCCAACTCAGAGATCGTTCAGTCTGTGCGATGTTTTTAAAAATAATTTAAAAAAACGTAATGGCACCTGAATTCCTGTTGTACTCTAGATTCTTGCTTCCGTTGAAAAAGTAGCCCCGGCCACACCAGCTGCAGGTAATCAGAGCCACCCACACTGGGCAGGGCCGCACCCCTCCTCGCCGAGTCCCCGCCACCCTGCTCCCTCCGCAAGTACTGAGCGGCACCCTGGCCTGGCTCCTTTGCCCATCTGGGTTGTTAGTTCACTGTAGGACCTTTGGGGAAGGACAGGCCCCTGGATCTCTAACTCTTCACCCCCACCAAGCCCCCCCCCCCGGACACACCAGGGGTCTAAGGCCTGTGGAGCCCCTTCTCTTCTCAGCTTCAGCAGCTCTTGAGGCGAAGGCACTTTTTACACTGTGTGGCCTGCCTTCCTCTCTCACCCTCTAGACTTGGGAATAGTTCCCTTCTTGCCTCACCCAGACAGTGAGCAGGGTGTCAGCCTTGTTGTGTATTAGGAACTTCACATGGAGGAATTCAAGGAAGACTGGATGGATGGAGGGAGGGAGGACACACATACACACACACACGCCCTTTCCTAAGGCCTTTCTTCTGTGGTACAGCTGGTTGGGTTCAAACCACCAACCTTTCAATAGTAGTGGAACACAATCCACGAGTGCTGTCCAGGGACTCCTGACCCTTGGGTGTTAAATGGGAAGGAAGGTCAAGGGAGGCAGGCAGGTCAGAGGTGGCCAATGCGTTGGACTTGGAGCCACAGGGGCCTGGCTTTGTGAGGCTGTGTGACCTAGGGCACATAGCTCAACCTCAGCCAGCTTCAGTTTCCATTATCTGTAAAATGGAGCTGATAATATCTGCCTGGTAGGATGTTTTAAGGAATCAATGAGAAATTGACTTCTTGGAAAACAGGCCACTTATCTGAGTTCATGGCAGCAGAGGGGGACTGTACTTCAGCACCACCCAGCCCGGGATGCTTGCCCCACGGTGCTGGTCACCCCGGGGCTCTGAAGACAGGAGGGCCACCCCCAGCTAGGCCAGGTCACAGGGGCTCCAGGAGGCCCACGAACAGCCGTCACTGCCTGTGCCTGTGAGCTAGGTGGCGTCGCCGGGGCAGAACCCAGAGAAGTGATGTCAGAGGAAAGGAAGCTGGCGACAGGGGAAGCAGTTCCTGGAAGGGAGTAAGCGGCACCGGTGACACCCAGCTGAGCAGCTTCTGTGTAACACAGAGGCTGGAGAGCGTCCGGTTCCCACAAGGCCAAGGCCCTCCACTCCTTCTGGGCCACTCAGGGGTCACAAAGCCTCATCCACAATGTTCCCAGGCCGGCACCCTCTGCTCCTCCCCATCAGTGACCATTCTGGGCCGGGACCGCACCTCCCCCTCCTTATGGATCTGGGTACGAATTCTGAAAATCCAGACCCTTTCCCAGAAGGGTTTGCACCATCCACACCTGCAGATCCTCCCAAATTTCACTTCAAAGACTCTCCCACCATCTAGAGAGGATCTTTGTCACAGGGGATGGTAACCCAGGGAACGGTCTGCCCAGGGCTTAATGTTTGCAAGCCCTTTCACACGAAGACCTGGGCAGGAGTCTGGAGTGGGGGGTGTGATTCCTGACCTAGGGACCCCAGACTGTTAATGCAGATCTGGAAGGTAGAGGTGGGACTTCTTAGGCTGCTGTTGGAACTGGCAAGAGTCTCAAGAATGGTCAGTTCTCTACCACGAGGCTCATGGATGGATCCAGGATGTCCTGGTGGAGGGACCTAACAGCTGCCATGGGCTACTCAGGGGGTCTGGAGCAAGAACCCACAGAAGGGTGACCACTCATACACATAGGCACAGTCACACACGTACACACACACACATGCATACCTGGATCAGGCCATCCATACACACACACACACACACACACACCTGGATCAGACTGTCCATACACAAACACACACACACACCTGGATCAAACTGTCCATACACAAACACACACACATACCTGGATCAAACTGTCCATACACACACACACACACGGCTGGATCAGACTGTTCCTACACACATTCACACACACACATATGTGCACACACATGCATACATGCCTGGATCAGACTGCCCAGGTTCAATTCCTCCTGCCCCAGTTCGTAGCAGGGCAGCCTTGTGTAAATTGCCTTCTGCAACCACCTCAGGTTCCTCATTGGGCTATGAAGGCACTAAGAACACTTGTTTCCTGGGTGGGTGGTTGTGGGGCCGAACAGCACAGCTCCTGGTGCCCACCCGGTGCAGGGTGTGATCCATCTGAACGTACGGTTGATGCCATATGGAGCTGCCACCCAGGCCCCCACGGGCCACACTCTGCATCCCTGACATCACTCTGTCTTCCCAGGGACCTGGGGCTGAGCACCTGTTTCCTCTTCATTTTTCAGGTGAGTAACCCAATGTTGGGCGAGGGTAAATCCTTGCCCAGGTAGGAAGTAGAGGAGGCAGAATTTGAACCCTGGTCTGTCTGGCTTCTACACCTAAGCTCTTTCCACCTCACCAGCCTGGTTTCGAATGACATTTCATTGGGAAGTAATGAACACATTTGTCTGGAAGACACCATCTCTCTGGTAAGTAATTAACTCCCTTGTTTTACAGATGAGGAAGTGCTGTACCCAGGGTCACACACAGAAACCAGGAGGCTAGAACTCTCTGCATGCATCCTCCACCCCTAATGAGTCTGGGGGAGGCTTGGGCTGAGACAGAGAAGGATGGGAACACTGGGTCCTGTTAGGGTCCACCCCCTAGCCCATCCACTGCCTGGCTGCACCCTGAAGTCCCTCCCCACCACTTATAGACAAAAAGACAAGGACAAGAGGCTGAGTCCTTCGTCTTTTCTAGACCTCAGTTTCCCTACCTGTATCATGAGTGAGGGCTGGGCTTGATGACCAGACATGCTACAGTTCAATGGTGTGTAGGGCACGGGGAGAGCCCCTGCCTGCCCCTCTAGGATCTGTCCCAGTGCCTGAAGCCCCACCACTCCAGCACCATCCTTCGGTTAGACTTTCCTCATCTGTGTCCCACATTCAGATTCCCTCCATCATTACCCGAGGGTGGCACATGCCATCGTCCCTAGGGTCCCACTGCCTGACCATGTGAGGGAGGGAGTAGGAAGGCCTTCCCATAGGCAGTATGGTGTGAACCATCCTGAGTCCTATCGTGCATGGCTGATGGTAGTGGGAGAGGCCCTGACTGTGGGCCCATCCGGGCTCCCCCTGACCCCACTGAGCTTCTCTGCCCTTCCCTATGAAATGGGAAGGGTGCTGTTACATCGGGGGGGGGGTTGGGCTGATGAACTGTCTGCCCTGGGGCTGGGCCTCTGGTCAATGGAAGTGGGGGTGAGTGCGGCAAAGGCAACCCAGAGGACCTTGCTCTACTTTCTAGACCCTCCCGGAGAAAGCAGGTTCAGCTCTGGGTTGGGAGGGTGGCAGGAAAAAACATCATCATTGTTCGCGGAACTGTGACTCATGTGTCATGTCAGGGTCACTCTGTGGGCTACTGACGCAGAGCGGGGAGCCCAGCCATTCTCAGCCTGGTCAGACCCCAGGGGGGAAGCGAGGGGGCCCCTGGGGAGATCTGTGAAGGGTCAGGCAGCTATGCCCAGAAGTGGTAGCCACATATTAAGACAGGTGGGACGAGATGACTTCTAAAACCAAAAACCAAACTCATTGCCATCCAGTCAAGACCAACTCACAGAAACCCCTCCTTGGGTTTCTGAGGCAGTATGTCTATGGCAGTCTTCCTTCCGAGGAGTGGCTGGTGGGTTTGAACCACCAGCGTACTAGTTAGCAGTCAAATGCCTTAGACACTACACCACCATGGCTCCCAGATGCCTTCTATTAGCTCCCAAACAGAGCCTGAAATCACACCCTCCACATCTAAATGCACCTGTATCCCCTTCACTCTCTCCTGAAGCACAAACCATAATCCATGGCCATCGAGTTGATTACAACTCACAGTGACCCAATGGGACAGAGAAGAACTGCCCACAGGATTTCCAAAGGTATAAAGCTTTACAGAAGCAGACTGCCTCATCTTTCTCCTGCAGAGTGCTGGTCTGTTCAAACTGCTGACCTTTAGGTTAGCAGCTGAATACTTTAACCACTGTACCACCAGAGCTCCTCTTTTGAAGCACCAAACCAAGCCAAACTGACCTTCATTGAGTCAATTCTGACTCATAGCGACTCCCAGGCTGTACATCTTTACGGAAGCCAACTGCCTCATCTTTCTTCCGCAGAGCAGCTGGTGGGTTCAAACCACTGACATTTTGGTTAGCAGCCCAATGTCTTAACCACTGCACCACCAGAGCACCTTTTTGAAGCGCAGTCCCTGATAAATTGTAAAAGCTCTGAAAAGGAGTGGTGCGTCAAGGACGCACTGCCAACTCGTTACCTTTTTGTCTGGCTGATTGTTTTGAATAGGATTGACGGACAAGCAAAGTACGAGGGTCAGGGAGTATGGACAGGAACACCACCAGTACCAGCTGCCATCGAGTCGATCTGACTAATGGTGGCCTCGGGTGTGGTAGAATAGACTGTCCTCCATAGGGTGTCAGTGGCTGATGCTTTAGGAATAGATTGCCAGAACGTCTTCTGAGCTGCCTCTGGGTGGATGTGAACCTCCATCCAAGATGTGAGCAGCTTGACCTTTCTACCACCCTGGGACTCTGGACACGAACTCCTGAGTCTGAGAATTCCAAAGCCCTAGAATCTCCTAGGTTTAGTCTGTTGGAATCTTGTGAAGCCAAGAGATCAGAATCCCAGCCTCTCAGAATCCCGAGCCTCGGGGTTGGGAGGGGTTGTTGTGGTCCAGCTCCTGCCTGGTCAAGAATATTCTCTTCAACCTCCTGACTGGCTCCTCTGCCTCCTAGATCCCAGGTGGGGAAGGGTCTCTTCAGCTCTGCAATGGCTGCTTCAAGATCACTCCTTGCTCCCCTAACCTCTATCCTGCCTCCCAATAGAAACATTGAGGTTCCTGATGCTCCCCTCCTAAGCCTACCACTCCACCACCTCTTGACCCTCCTCTTTTCTAACCATCATCACCCCTGTCCCTAAACCTTCCTCAGCTTCCTCTATGGGTGCTTCCACACAGCATTTAGACGTGGAATCTTCCCCATCTTAGATACCCCCTTCCATGAAGGAGAGTCAGGAAGAGGAGGAAGAAATGGAATGTGGGGCTAATTGCCTTCACAAACAACTTCCTCCATTGCCATGAGACCTGAAGAACTGGGTGGTACCTGGCTACCATTCCTGAACATTTGGATCTAAGAATCTACAGAAGAATCCTGACCAAAAGTGGGGGGAAATGTGGAACAGAATTTCAATTGTCATGGAATTCAGACTATCTGGAGTCACGGAGGCTGGATGAACCCCTGAAACTACTGCCCTGAGATAATCTTCAACCCTGAAACTATAACCAAAAATATCCCCTGGAGCCCTCTTTAAACCAAATAGCAGTCTAGGTTAACTTGTAAAGATTGTTATGAACATGGTGCTCTTTCTAAGAACTGACTACATGGGATCAAATTATTAACAGCAACTGGAAGTCAGACAGGAAGCCTAGGTGAAGTGAGTGTGAGACAATACAGGGGAAACAAGTTGGAAAAAGTGAGTGAGAATGGCTGCACAATTTGAAGAACGTAATCAATGGCACTGTAATCTACATGTAGAAGTCATTGAATTGACGTGTTGTGCTGTGTATATTTTCAACAACCATATATATAGGAGTTAGTTACATGTATAGTATGTATGTATACACACCCCCTTCTTGACATTTTAGGAGGAGGTCTGGTGGCACTGTGGTTAAAGCATTGGGCTGCTAGCCGAAAGGTCAGAGGGTAGAAAACCATCAGCCACTCCACGGGAGAAAGATGAGGCAGTCTGCTTCTGTCAAGATTTATAGCCTGAGAAACCCTATGGGGCAGTTCTACTGTGTCCTGTAGGGTTGCTCTGAGTGGGCCTTGACTCACCAGCAGTGGGTTTGGTTTTTGTTTGTTTGGGTTTTAGGAGCCCTGGTGGAGTGATGGTTAAGTGCTCGACTGCTTACCAAAGGCAGGCAGTTTGAACTCACCGGTTGCTCTGAGGGAGAAAAGACCTGGCCACCTGCTCCCATGAAGGTCACCCCATGGAGCAGCTCTGCTCCGTCTTGCAGGGTCACTCAGAGTTGGACCCAACTGGGCGGCACACAGCAGTAATAACCTTGCATGCCTCCTCTCCACACGCATGTCTCCAAAGCATATCTGCTCCGTCTCCCTTCCCTCCTTGGTCCCCTGCCCACCCCACTCCTCTAAAGCTGGCAGGACTTTTGGCGACCTTCTGCTGCCAGACCCTGAGCTTTTGCTGGTCCTCACCCTGCTGACCTGACCCTGCCAGATCTAACCCTGGGATGGGCTTTCCTTTGCTTGACCCCAGCCTCCAGCCACCTCACAGAGGGACTCACACTTTCATCAGAGGCAAAGGGCAGGAACAGGTGAAAGGGCGGGTCCCCAGGGGGACATAGGCGGCACAAGGTTGTCCTCTTGCCAGGAGTATTCTGATGATGAAAAGTGGTGCCCGGGCCCTGGCTGTGTGGCTTTTCAGCCGTGACCTTGGCCAACAGTGGGAGGCTGGCATAGAGAAGACCAGCCTCCATTTGCTCCTCGGTGGGCTTAGGTGCACAGGCACTCTCGTTTGACAACTCCGAATGTCAGACACTGTGGCTCCAGTGCCCAAGGCAAGCTGCCATCTCTCTAACTGTTAAGCTGCCGTCTCTCTAACTGTTAAGCAGTCATCTCTCTAGCTGTTAAGCGGCCATCTCTCTAGCTGTTAAGCGGCCATCTCTCTAACTGTTAAGCGGCCATCTCTCTAACTGTTAAGCAGTCATCTCTCTAACTGTTTTGAACACAGAGCTGTCTAGTGACCACATGTGCATCTGAGGCCTTTCGGGTAGCAGGAGTGTGGAAGGCACCAAGGAGGGGACCAGGGCAGGGCAGAGTTGCTGCTGGGGACAGCAGGCCTGCTGCCAACCCTCTCCCCTTTTCTGTGCCTCACCTCCAGGGCTTGCACTCCCAAGAGTGGTATCTGTGGGAGAGTGGAAAAAGCCTAGGGAAGGAGGAGAGGGAGGGGGTTTGCGGAGTGGGTACCTCCTGTTTTGGATCGTCCACTGGCCATGCGTACACGGTAGGTCGTATTTCTGCCTCCGCAGTGCGTAGGCGTCAAACCACAGGGCCAGGCCGTACTCCAGAGAAGGCACCTGAGAGACAGGTGTCCATATTAGGGGCTAGGGGTGTGGCCAGCTGGTGGGTGTGGCCAGCTATCCACAAGAGCAGCAGGGAAGGAAGCCTGTGGGGTGCTTCGGGCAGAGGGTAGGCGGCAGGCAGGCAGGACGTGGGGCTCACCGTGAGATGCCAGGAGCAGTGGGTACTGGGTGAGTAGTAGCTGGGGAAGTATGGTGTGCTGAGGACGCCCTGCAGGTCCAGCCGGCCCTCCAGTGTCAGGTTTAACTCGCAGGCTGGGCCCAGAGAACAGCTCATTACACAAGGTCCCTCGGTCAGGGTCTCCGGCTGCACCTCCCGTGAGGTGCACCCCTGCCGTCGCTTGGCCGCCATCTTTGCCAATACCCGTCGCTATCTGCTACTATATCTGCCACCACTCCTACTACCACTCCTGCCCCTGCCACCACCCCTGACATCACCCCTATCACCACCCCTGCCACCACTCCTGGTAGCATTAGACTGTAAAGTATAGTGGTTGAATGTGACTGTGGGACCTTAAGCAAGTCGCTTGACCTCTCTGGGCCTCAGTGTCCTCATCTGTGACATGGAGCCCATCATAATGCATACCTCTTAGGGTCCTTGAGCAGATTAGACATAAAACGTTCAAACTGCCTGGCATGTACTAAGTGCACAGAAAACGCTAGTAGACCAGTTGCACCGCACTTGACAGTTCAACAAATGAATTCCAACTGTTGGAGCCTCAATTCCGGGAAGCAGAAAAAGAGGGAGAGTTGCTCCCCTTCCCACAGATGAGGAAAGGTTGGCTGAGATCACGCAGTGAGTGGACAGGGACCCGAAGCAGGACTCCCCTCAGCTGCTCCAGCCACCTCCCTCCGGAGCTCCTCAGCCGCCTCCCCCAGAACCAGGGTCAGAGACTCCCAGGGCCCCTCGTCAGCCTCAGGAAGCCCCAAATGGCAGGCAGCACCCCAGTAGGGCCAGGAAGAGGTTGCCCAGGAAAGGGGGCGGCAACTGAGGAGGAAGGAGCAGTGGGAGGTGGGAGGCTGAGGCGCGAGGGGAAGATGAGGAAAATGAGAGAGGAGGGAAGAGGGAGTCAAGGGTCTCAGACAGAGCGACTTCCAGAAACTTCTCCTTCTCAGCCCTGTCCCCAATTAGGCAAAGAAGGTAAAGGCACACCCACAGGTATGTCCCCCTCCCCCCGGCCCTCTGAGCCCCTCACCCTGGAAGGCCACGGGCTGCACGGAGAGCATGAAGGGGTCATAGTAGCTGTGTAGACCTTTCTTCCAGACCACAGCCATGACGGCGCCCGAAGCCAGCACCTCCACCACCGGCTCCTGGCGGCTGCAGCCATAGACCCTAGTGGAACAGAGAAGGGGGGCAGGGCGTGCTGTGGCCTGGGAAGGTCCGGGAGGGCATGCAGTCAGAGTGGAGCAAAGTAGAGCGGGCTGGGAGTCTGTACACCTAGGTTCCGGGCCCTGTTCTGTGGCCAGTTCATAGGCAAGTCTCTTCTCTCTCAGTCCCAGGGGATTGTGGTCCAGGCCAGCTCCAAAGGTCAAGGGAGGCCAGAGATCAACCAGAGGTCTAGAGCTTACAGTTGGGCTGTGGTGCCTGGCTCTAGTCCCACAGCCTTGCCCAACCAGTAGACGAGACTGGCTCCTGTAAGGACCATCCCCTCTGCTGACCACACCCTGACTCTGGGGCCTTCACCTGGGCCGGGACACAAGGAAGGTCTGTGCCCCCAGAAATCCACTCAGAGCTTGGTACCTGGGAAGCTCAGAACAAATAATGTCATCTTAGAATTCTAATCCAACAGAGAGTCAGCGGAAAAGAGAGTAACCCTCAATGAGCTGGCTCAACACAGGGGCTGCAACAAAGGGCTCACCCACAGCATCCACTGGGAGGGTGCTGTAGGACCAGACAGCGTTCCGTTCTGTTCATGAGACTGCTGTGAATCAGAACTGCCTTGATGGCGCCTAACAACACCAGTCCACAGTGTCAGGCTGGGAGCTCTTCAGTGTGTTGTGGTCCATCCTCTTAGTTTACAGATGGGGCAGCTGAGGCTCAGGTATTTGCCAAGGCTCCACCACCAACCCATGGCAGAGAGCGTACTGAGCGCTGCCTGGGACAATGCCTGGGGCCCTCCCACTATGCAGCGCTCCCAGACCTTCCCCTCTCAGGGGGTGGAGTCCTCAGGTTTACTCCCCTCGGGGGGTGGTGCCCCCAGATCTCCCCCTCTCACTGTGGTGTCCCCAGATCTCCCCTCCCAGGGGGTGGTGTCCCCAGGCCTCCCCATCTTTGGCTGTGGCGTCCAAGCTTTCCCTTCACCCTCTCACTGCCCTCCATCAAACTTCCCATTGTCCCTGACAGAACTCCCAGAGTCCTAATCCGAAGGACCAGTTCACAGGAGGTTGGTGACCCTATCTTCCCAGAGAAAGCAAGCCCACCTCCGGCAGCAGTGTACTGCAGGCCCACTAGGCCCAGCCGTAGGACCTTGGAGGAGGGAGTGGGCTGAGGGAGGTGCTGGAGGCACTTGGCCAAGGCCTTCCTGAGGGCCTTCCTATAGCTCACAACCCGCACCGTGGACACCTCTCACAGCCTGCAGCCTGGCAAATGAGTGAAGTGAGTAATTCTCAGGGGTCTCCCATGGCTGGGCCTAGTGTTGAAGGGTCCAGGGCTGGGCATTTCCCCTGGCCTCTTGCCTCAGCTCTTCCAGGGCAGGAAGGCAAGTTTTCTGACCCCTCCTACCCCCATCACCATGGCTGCTGGTTCTCCTTTGTCCTGATTTTATCCTCATTGGTTTGTTCTTTCTGCTTGGTGTGAAGTCCCTGGGACCAGGGTCTCCCTCTGCACCCCACCCCTCCATCACACACACACACACCCCTTCCCTCTCATCTCCCCCTGGAGGCGGAGGTAAGCTGTTAGAGCTAAGAGGGCCCTGGAGGCACCCTGAAATGGGGGCTTCAGCTTTTATTGTTGGTGCTTTGTCTTACTGTATTTACTCAGCAACAGTACCCTTGTAGCAAATATGTTCCAGAATCTCCCCAAGTCCGGTGAGTGGAATACTCAGAAGCCAGCCACATGGTTAAAGGTACACGGGGGTCCCACTTGCTCCGTTTTCCTATCGCCACCAAAAACCAGTAGTTCTGGGGTGCAGGTTTGAGGACCCCACTCTTATCTAACTTCACCATTTTAGACCTCTGAGACATAGGTGGGGAGGAGCGGGCTGGGGCCACAGGGAGAAGCCCCAGGGGAAGCCCATAAGTGCCCCCACCCTCCTAGCCTGAAAACCAGATGGTATCTGGGCTTGCTGCATTTCTGAGAGCCCTCTGGGAACCCAGCCTGGGCACAGCCCAGTCTGAGGTCACTCGTGGTGGCACCAAATAAGCGTGCAGCCTGCAGCCCTGGGGGTGGGGCAGGGGTGGGAGCCTTCATCTAGATCCACCTCCAGGCCTGGTCTTGATCTGCACACTCAGATCCCAACCCCTCCCCCCAGAAGGTGGGCGGGTCCCAAGCAAGAGAGGAGGTGCCAGCCCAGAGCCTGGCATGAAGCAGGTGACCTATCAGTGATGACTCAGAGTGCTGTCACCCTGAGTATCTTTCCACACCTCCTACGGAGCCCTTTAAGCTCACCACTCCTCTTCCGGACCTGTGGGGAGACAGCCAGGCTCCTGGAGTCTCAAAGCTATTTCCACTCTCCCTGCCACCATCTACCCTGTGACCCTAGTCACTTCTGCACTCCACCACCATATCCCACATCCTAAAGCCCACTCTTCTACTCAAGAACTTTCAATAGCTCCCCGCTTACCCTGTTAGTCCAAATTGTTCCTGGCACTCAAGGCTCTTTGTGATCCAGCCTCGACCAGATAATATACAATGATAGTAACAATGACCAGCATTTGCTGGGCGTCCACTGTGTGCAAGAATCTTGGCACAGATGGTCTGATTTTAATTCTCATAATAACACTACAAGGGAAGCATGATTGTCCACATGTCATGGGTGAGGAAACAGGCTGAGGAAGGCACAGTGACTTGCCTTGGAGTATACAGCTAGGAAGACTGCCAGTCAGGGCCGCCAGTTTCTCAAACATTCCAATAAGCATGTGGCCTCCCAGCGCTGACCTTAGGTGTTCCCTAGTACAACTTTTTTGTTACAGATGGGAAAACTGAGGCTCAGGAAGGCCCCACAATACAGCCATTTCCAGTTTTCTCTCACTGGAAGCTAATCACACTGTCTCCCTGATACCCAGGTCCAAGGTCACACAGCTCCTTGTTTTAGAATGCTGGGTCTGATCTTTGATCCCACATGACCCACCTCCATCCTAGGAGTCCCCACCCTACCCCGCCCTGCGTTCCCTGGGACTTACGAGGTGATGAGCCTCTTCTCCAGGGGCCCAGCCACATCGTACATGGCCAGCCGGTCCCGGCACTCGGCCAGCATCCACTCAAGTCGGAGTTTGAGCATGAGATCCTGGGGGCCCTGCAGGTGCCACAGGCAGCTGGAGGCCAGGTTGTCGGGCGCCTTCAGGCGGAGCACCTGGCCCTGGCCCACGTAGCTGTAGCGGTAGCAGCCTGGAAGGGGGAGATGGACAGGTGCCCTGGCCCTTGCTAGCTGAGAGGAGAGCCGGGCTCTGCAGGGGCCTCACTCAGGCAAGGGTGGGGCAGGGACAGCAGCCAGACGGGGTCAGCCCAGACATGCTAGGGCCCATCCTTCTTTTCCCTGTGGCTTTCCCTGAGGTCCAGTCTCCTCATTCATTCATTCACTGGTTCCACCACTCATTCAGTTAACAGACACTCAAAGTCCTCCATGCCAGGCAAGTGCCAAGATAAAGATCCGATTACTTCCCATGGGGATGCTGAGGACAGGCTAGGAGACAGATACAGAAACAGGTAATAATAGGTCAGAAGGTGAGGCCTTCAAACTGACCTGCAGATCAGGGAAGTCCTGGGGTCACAGCTCAGGCAGAGGCCAGAGGCCAGGGCAAGCAGAACTTCGAGGGGTCTGAGCACAAGGTGTCTACAACAAGAGGTGATGCCAGGGAAGAAAGCAGGGCCCAGATCATGCCCAGGAGAGGTACTGCTTTGTCCTGCAGCCCTGGAGAGCCATGGAGGGTTAAGCAGGCCTGGGGCTGGTCTGCTTGGGATCACAGAGGCTCCTGGGAGGCCAGTGAGGCAGCTTGTGCAGTAAATGAGAAGGGTTGGAGGCTTCACCTCAGGATGTGTTATGCATTACATTGTGTCTCCCCAAAATGTGACTCAAAATTCCAACCCCTGTACCTACAAATATGGCCCTGCTGGGAAATGGGGGTCTTCTTTAGTTCTGTTGATGAGATCATATCGGAGCTAGGTGGGTCCTAAGCCCAATCACTTTTGAGTTATAAAAAGAGCAGCACAGACTCAGGGAGCAGACAGATGCCAAGGGCAGCAAAGAACACCAAGGAATGCGGAAGAGTTATGGAAGTTACCGCAATCTAGGAAGAAGGAATCAACACGGCTGAGAGCCTAATTTGGACTTTCAGCCTCCACAACTGTGAGAAAATACATTACAGTTCTTTTAAGCCGCTCCCTTGTGACATTTCCTTAGGATAGCACTAGGTAACTAAGAAAGGTGGGGAGAAGGGAATTATTCGTGAGGGCTCCAGAGGCAGCCCCAGGGAGAGGAGGTGAATTTTGAGCGGAATGAGGAGGAAGCAAGTTGCACTTACTGAGTTCATGGTACATGCAGCCCTGGGCTGAGCGCTCTACACACAGCACCTCATTCAAGGCTCACAACAACCCCGGGGAGACGTTCTCAGCCACTGCCCTCGCCCCAGACCTGGGGCTGGCTAGACCTGGCTTCACCGAGTCTCCACCCAGCGTCTCCTGAGCCTTGGTTTTCTCCTCTGTTCTTGCAGGGTGGTCACAGGCTTAGGCGTGATGCCTATTAGAGTGCTCAGCACAGTGCCTGGCACACAGTAGGTGCTCAGTAACTGTAGTGACTGTTCTCCTCTGGATGGCCAGGGTGAGTGGGAGAAGGTGGAGGAGCTAGGGAGAAAGTTGTGGCTTATCACCCTTCTGTGACCCTGATTGAGGCTCAGACCTAGCCGGTCTCATTGGCTGCCCCACTTCACACCTCCTTCTGCATCACACAGACACACCTGCCCACACGGCCACACCCACACACACCAGCTGTGGCTCTTCTCCTACCCTTAAGCCATTAGCTTTGTGTCAAGTGCTGGCAGCTGCAGAACAGTGCCTCCCGGACCACTCACTCATTCAAAATACTTGTTGAGCACCTGCTATGTGTTTGGGAGCTCTGGTAGCATAGTGCCTAAAGCACTTAACTACTAACCAGAAGGCTGGCGGTTCAAACCCACCAGCCACTCCTCAGAAGGAAGATGGGGCAATCTACTTCCATAGTGATACTGCCTCAGAAACCCAAGGAGGGGTCACTATGAGTCAAGTCCGACATGAAGGTACATAACAACAGCTATGTGTTTGGTCCAGACACCAGGGACCAGCAGTGGACAGACAGACAAATATCCTCTCCTGTGGAACAGACAGTATCCTTTATAACTGTCATAAACCTGCAAAGCAGTGAGGTTGGGTGATCTGCTAGGAAAGGATAGGGGTGTGGGACTGAACCCTGGACCTGGGAGACAGCCTGGTGTGTGCACACTCTGCACTAGTCCCAGCACGGCCACACGTCAGCTGTGTGACTCCGGGGGAGTTGCTTAGCTACTCTGAACTCTGGCAAACAGATACAATAACAGTTTCTGTCCCACCTCTGTTTCCGGGTGCTCTGAGGATCAACGAGGGAATGAAAGAGTACACGCTTTGACCCCTGGCCATCTTGACTCCAGCAGGGAGCTGGCCTCCCCAGGGAGGGACCTCTGACCCTTGCTGGGACTTCTGCTTCAGCCAGCAGCTCAGAGAGGTACCTGGCTGTTCCTAGGTGTTTGTGTTCTTTAAATCTTGCTCCATGGGGATGCTTTGATTTTTACCATTTTAGTGATTACTTTTCTAAACAACTTGATTTATTTCGTTGTTGTTGGCAATCTACACAGCAAAACACCCACCAATTCAACTGTTTCAACAGCTACGCTTCAGTGACATTGATGGGCTTCGGAGGCGGTAAATCTTTACGGAAGTAGATTGCCCAGTCTTCCTTCAGTGGAGTGGCTGGTGGGTTTGAACTGCTGCCTTCTGGTTAGCAGTCAAATGCCTTAGGCACTAGGCCACCAGAGCTCCTTGCCCCCTTGGGTTCCTCTAATCTTTGGAGTTGCTGTTGTCAATTTGCTCCCATGTAGATAGATCTTAAAAAAGGACAATGCTCAAGGCAGAGTTTTTTTTTTTTTTTTTTTTTCTGGTTACACTAAACTATTGCTTGGTCTTAAGAAGACTTTAGGGGATATTTTTGGTTTAAGGTTTAAAGGGCAATGATTTCAGTGATCCACCCTCCATGGCTCCAGAAAGTCTGGAGTCTGTGACAATGTGGAACTCTGTTCTGCATTTCCCCCCTTTTGATCAGGATTTAATGATTACTTTTCTTTGTAGGCTAATTAAGTGGAGATGAGTGTGCTGGTCTCTGAGGTTAACAGAGGCACAACTTTGGGGGGGTCTGGCATTCACACATTCCTCTCTTCCCGCCTTTTCTCACCCTGTTCCCTCTGCCCGGAGTTCCCTTTCTCCCTTCTGGATTGGACAGATTCCTACCTGTCCCTAGGCCTGAGTCTGATGCCCCTTCCTCCATAAAGGCTTCCTGGATCCCCAAGTCAGAAGCAACTCCTCTCCCCTGTGGGTTCCCAGCACTCTGGGCTGGGCCTCTAGAGGCATGTCCCTTCCCCACCTTGGCTTACAATGTACCCCTGGTATCCTGCTCTCTCCCAGGGGCAGAACGATTCCCTCTCTCAGGCATCCCTGGGGCCTCTATTCTAGCACCAGGCTGGTGTAGTGAGGATCTGTTTATGCATCTGTATTGCCCATGGGGCTCTGAGTTCCTCTGAGGGAAGGGATGAGGACATGGGTGTGGACAAGGGCTTGGCATCGAAGTGCTCAAAACGTCTTCTGGGTGGGTCTGTATTGTCAAACTGCCTCCGTGGGCTGAGATCTGGGTGGTAAAAGGGCTCTAGGTGTGCGCTGAACCTACTGAGTTAGTGCAAAGCAGCTGCCAGAACGTGGAACATGTGGACATGGCATAGGCAAGGACAATACGGAGGTCCTTCCCAGACTCCAAGGGTCAGGGCAACGTGTGTGCCAATGAGGTGTGGGTGCACACATGAGCACACAGGCAGGTGCACGCAGGAAGGTCGCTGGGGTGGGGCAGGATGGGGTAGGGCAGGGCAGGGCAGGATGGTGGCAGTTTCAATAACTAGGTGCCTGTCCCTCCCTTTTTACCAGTTTCCTCTTCCCTTGTCCCCTTCTGCAGCCACTGCATGGCTGGCCCTAAGGGGCACCCCCTGGCTGACAGAGCTGTCAGAGGGTCCTGTGAATGGCTGTGATCTTCAAAGGAAGACAAATAGGGAAAAGCCCAGGTCTGCACTTGCAGAAGCCCGTCCTTAAAGGAGCACAGGCTCTCTCTGGACTCTGGGCTTTGGACACCAGGCCCAAACTGGGACGGCCGGCATCGGGGGTTACTGCCTTCTTTGTTTCCACTGTGTTCCTGAGGGGTGCACCTGGCCATCTGCATGTCCACCGCCTCCTGGGGGTTCTAACTGAAATCCAGATCCCTGCTTCCAGCCCCACCCCGGGATCTGAGTGGGCGGGGTATATGTGCTTTGCAATCTAACCAGCTTCCCAGGGGTTCCTGCTGGACCTCAGAGGCGCTGGAGAATCACCCTGTAAACACAGCTGAGAGGAAATGCAGGGACCTGTGGAAACCACCTTCCCAGTGATAGGAATTCACTACCATCGAGTTGATTTTGACTCATAGGGACCCTCACTGGGTTTCCAAGGCTGTAAATCTTTACAGACGCAGACTGCCTCATCTTTCTTCCACTGAACAGCTGGCGGGGGGGCGGTTTCAAACCTCTGACCTTTTGGTTAGCAGCCTAATGCCTTAACCATTGCACCACCAGAGCTCCTTAGTGATAAGAAAGTTATCCCCAAATCAAACAAACAGATGCCTGTGGTGAGAGCCCTTCCAGTGCCACCGAGAGCAGGATTCTCAAGAAGGAACTCCTTAGGGACCCTCCTGGGGAGGTAGAGGGACCCAAACTATTTTTGTAATAATTCTAAGAGACCTTGTTTGCTTTTTCCACCTCACTCTCTCGTGAACGCACACTGGAGCTGTCCGGAGCTCTGTGACGTTGACGTCACTGCAGACTGAGCGCCAAACCAGGAGGAGCCCAGCTGTCCCCTCAGGAGCCCAGCACCACAGAAACCTATGGAAATGGACAACAGGCGGCTCTCCAGACTCAAGATCTCTGATTTGGAAAGCAATTATTTGTATAAAAATATGCTGTTTCTGTTACTGTGTTGTTATTTGTGATGATTCTATCTGTCTACGCATCTTCTTATTGTTTTAAAAATAAATGAAGAAGTAGTTTTCATTTCTGAGATAAATGTCGGTGTCTATCACCTGCATTAACAAAAGCTCTTGGGGACCTCAGTCATTTTGAGAAGCATCGGGAAGTCCAGAGACCAAAATGTTTGAGAATCACTGCCCTTGAGCAGGGGTCAGTGAAGTTTTGGTAAAGGGCCAGAGAGTGAAGATTTTAGGCTTTGTGAACTAAAAATCAAACGAGGCTATCTATTATTATGCAAGTACTTCTACAATGAGAGAGAGAGAGAGGGAAAAAAAAAAAAAACCACAAATTTGTTCTTCAATCATTTAAAAAATATAAGCACCATTCTTAGCTCCTAGGCTGTGGGCCAGATTTGGCCAAGCTCTGTCTTAGAATGTTGTCTGTTTGACTTACTACGGGCTACTGATTAGGTCCTAGACTGTTGAGTTAGATGTTAACTTTCAAAAGCCTGATAAACTGTAAATGATTTTGATTAGGTTGACAAGATAGCCTCCGAAGTTATAGTTTCATTGTCCGGTGGGACATTAACCGTTGGGATCTAATTTTGTGATCTCCTCCCAGCATTCCTTCTTCATGGACTGGGGAGAGAGGTCCCTGGGAGGCTCACACAGTTTTCGTTCCTCTCCTAACCTAAAGGCTGGCAATATGAAACCACCCAGCAATGCCGTGGAAGAAAGGCCTGGCAGTCTTCTTCTGAGAAGGTTAGAGCCAAGAAAACCCTTTGGAACACAGTTCTGCTCTGTAGCACGTGGAGGTGACATGAACTGGAATCAACCTGACAGCAGTGAGTTTAGTTTTTCTGGTTGGTAGATGGCTAGAGAGCTAGAGAGATGATACATAGATAATACATAGATGATAGATGGATAAATCGTAGATGGGTTGACAGAAATACGGATGATAGAGGATAGAGAAATGACAGAGTAACCTGTTTCTTGCATTCTCCTTTGAACCAGTTTTACCTCCTACTGGTTTCCTCATTAACGAGTTAAATACATCCTTGACATGTGCTCACTTTATCTTTGTATAAGAACCAGGATTTTAAATTTTTAGAAATCATACTTTGACCCCAGCACTTCCATCCACCAAGGAAGTAAGAGTTTGACTGCAGGCTGGGAGGTCAGAGAAGGTATAACCAGGATTTAAATTCTGCCTCCATCTGTGGGAGGGGGCTGAGGACTCTCTCCCTACCTCTGCTCTGGAGAGAAACTCTTGATAACGTCAGAGGTATCTGAGAATCAGGGGCTTGTGCTCAGGGGTCATGGAACAGCAGCACAGATGGAGCAGTGCACGGCTCTAGGGTGGCAGGTCACACAGACGGTGTGGACAGTGCACCCTGGCGTTGTGCAGCATGGTGGCCTTGGTGGTGCTCTGCTTAGGCTCTGGGCCTCTCGGAGAAAGCAAGGGGCTCCGGCAGGGGCACCAGGGTGGTGGCAGGAAGGGAGTCAGAGAGGGCAGACCAGCCTGGCTGAGAAAAAGAAGGAAAAGGTGGGGCAAGTATCCTTGAATGTGATGGAAATGTTACCCCCGAGAGGCCACGTCTTAAGCCCAAAGTGATGCTATACCTTGAATTGGCAAGATTATTTTCAACTGTCAGGGGAAAAGGTGGTGGGTGGGCAAGTTGAATTCAATGATAGATGACCATGTTTATGTACAACTAAACCCACTGGTCACCCTCACACAGGGCACCCAGGCATACCATGTACATGACACCCACACATGTGGACACTCATGCAGGACACACCCTCCCCTCCGCCACAGGCCCGAGCCTAGCAGGACCCCCTCAAGGTGGCACCCCCAGGTGAGTTCAGGCCAGGACTCCTGGTACCCACCTCCCACGGAAATCACTTGGCCCCTGACCCTCCACCAAGCCAAGAAAAACACCAACTCAAAAGAAAAGAGGGAGGAAAACAGAAAAAGTAGCGTACCCAGCGTGGAATTCAGTGCAACTATGTCTTTCACGCTGGCCTCTGTTCAAAACAAAACGAAACAAAACACATAGAAATAAAAATAAAATAAATAAAGTAAAAGAAAAAAACATTAAAATAGAGCCAGCCTTGTCTGACACTTACCGACTGTCTCTACCCCCCCCACACACACACCCCACCCCCTGGCCCTCTGGCCTGGCTCCTGGTCACTCAGACTCGAGGGTCCCCTCTGAGAGCACCCGGGGTCCTAGCGGCCTTCCCAGGCCTTGCCTTCAGCTTGTCTGCCCGGGCACGCCAGGCCGACCGCATGTTCCCCGCCCCAGTACTGACCCAGGACCACCAGACCCTCGGCGTCCACCTCGTACTCGGCCCTGTAGGGAGCGGCAGCTGAGCTGTTGGCCGTGGACAGCAGCTCCTCCACCAGCAGGGCCTGCACCACCTCTGGGCCCAGCATAGGTCGGCGGTACTCGGGAATTTGTAGGATGAACCAGAAGAAGCAGGTGAAGGGTCCATCCCTAAGACAGGCAAAGAGAGAGGGGCTGGGGAAGGAGCTGGAAGTCTGGCCCCTGCCGGCCCCTGCTCCCAGGGGCAGAAAACCAGCTAGTCTCAGACTTACTGAGTGCTTACTGCATCCCAGGTGTTGTTCATGGTCTCTACAGGGCCATTTTACAGGTGAGGAAACCGAGGCACAAGGGGGTAAGTTGCCCTGGACCACATTGTAAATGGCAGATCCGGGCTATGAACACAATGGTGGACCCCAGGGCCCCTGCTCTTACATCACTCCCACGGCCTCAGAGACAATGTGCCACGCCATCTATAAGCACATAACATCCAGCTCTGTCAGGTTACTCATTGCTGAGATGAGGAAACCAAGCTCAATGAAGGGAAGCCAAACACAAGAAGACAAATCCCCCCATGCCTCAGTTTCCCCATTTCTAAGTGGAGGCATTGCATCAGAAGTCTACAGGGTGTCCCACCACCCTTTGAGTCTGGGGCTATAGCAGGGGGTAAGGCAGGGAGCTTGGGGTGACTCACCCAAAGGAGTAGACGGAGCTGGAGTTGTAGTAAGGACCGAGACGGGTGCTGGCAATGAGCTCTCGGAGCTTTGAAGAAGAAGAACCTCCATGGTGAACCTGCCCGGGGCAGACAGCCCCAAGCACCTTTCTACCTGGGCATCCCTGGCTCCTCCCGGCAGCCCTGCAGAAGCCCCTAGCAGTGGGGAGGCTCTCCTGGGTCACCCAGTGGTCAGTGGCCAAGGCACCAGCTTCACACCCATTCCACCCTTTTGTTTCCTCCCACACACAGCCAGGCACTGCTCCACTGCAACTCTGGCTTCTACCCCAGCACCTGTGGCTTTCTTTCTCCCTCTGTGAACTTGACTCTGAAAAGTCCACTCAGCTGCTGAGTGCCCTTCCTTGTCTCCCTGAAGTGGCCTCTGGCACAGCCATTGATAAGGAAATCTGCTGGGTGGTCTGTGCACGTTTTCAGTTACGGTACTGATGGCAGGACCAGGTGATAGATGTGTGTGCATAAAGCTCTTTGAACAGCATGGAGATGATGTCCACATGGTCGTCTTTCTTGCCCCACCCAATGAGGCAGGCCCAGTGACCATTAGATCCACTTTCCAGATGAAGAAACAGAGACTTTAGATCATGTCCCTAAGTCAAGGACATGAGGCAAGTGGGTGAGAGTTTATCTGAAGGTGATTGCAGGAAACACTGGTTGGGAAGTGAGGAAAGGAGATGGGGAAGAGGGGTAGCCAATAGGGGCTATTAATGAGCAGGTTAGAGCTGTAGGCAACTGAGGCTCAACCCACCAAGGACCTCTGGGAGCTGACGTGAGCATCCTCAGAATTGCCTCACCACCAAAGGCCAAGGAGCCCGGGGTGTTTACCCACCAGCTCGCACCTCTCATTGGCTGAGTGTTGCTCCTGGGCACATGAACTCCCAACCCCTCTGGTCTGCTGGGCGGAGTGTGGCCCTGTGGCTGCGAGAAGCAAGGGCTTACAGCAGGAAGTCCACCCCAGCAATCAGCCATCACCACGTAGGGAAGGTGAGTGCCCAGGGATGTGGGTGGGGCCTCGCATCCTCGGATGCACTGTGCTCACTTTCCTGAAGTCACACTTCTAGCAAATAGCCCAGCAGGATTTAATTCAAGTGCCTTTGATACGAGAGCCCATTAACTTTCTACCCTGTACCAGGTCCCCCTTCTCAATATTTCCCCCATCATGCCTAGAACATGCCTAGATGTCATATCATGCCTAAATATCATGCTTGGTAAAGTAGGGGTCAACAAAAAAGGGGAAGGCCCTCAACAAGATGGATTGACACAGTGGCTGCAACGATGGGCTCAGGCATAGCAAGGATTGTGAGGCTGGTGCAGGACCAGGCGGTGTTTCGTTCTGTTGTCTATGGGGTCGCTATGAATCAGAGCCGGCTGGACTGCACCTAACAAGGACAACATGCCCAGAACAGGGCCGTGCTCCCAGTGAGTGCTCTGCATGGACCGAGCAATTGGCTTGGTATGATCAGACTCCTCCCCTCTCCCTCCTAGCCTCTCCCTCCGCCCCCCTCCCAACCCCTCCATCCTTCCCTACCATCCTCTGGGCTTTGGCAGTTTCGCTGCGGAAGGCACTGGACTCTCGGCGGGCAAGGTCCTGGGAGAAGTGGCGATTGAGCACCCGGAGGCTGCCTGAGTACACCTGGCTGACCGTCACCTCCGCCTTGTACCCTGCCCGGAAAAGAGCCGGCAGGGTTAGCCAAGGGAACAGACAGGAAGGGCTCCTGTCCTCCCATGCCTTCTCCTGCCACTTGAAACCCTCAGCTCAGCCTCAGAGTCCTGAACCCCAAGACTCCATCCTTTTTTCAATGTCATTGTCACCTAAAGTTTATTTGATGCTAAATTGGCCCAAAGTGCCTGGGAGGAGAGGGGTCCCCAGATGGATGATGTCCTAGTCAGAAGAGGCTGACACGGTGACCGGTCCAGGACACAGAGGATATGAAGGCCTGGAAACCCACATGGGCGCAGCAGTGGTGGGTGGGACAGGTATTACTCCAACATCATGTAGGCTCCACCTGTGAGGAGTGCCACTAAGAGAAACACAGGGTGCTTCTGAGATGAGATGACAGAAACCTGTCCTGGACTGGGATGACCTTAGCACTGAGGTACGAGGACTGAGAAAGTAAACTGAGAAAAGGAAAAGGAAAGAAGTGCCTTCTAGGCAGAGGGGACAGCATGAGCAAAGGCCCTGAGCAAGAAGGGCCATGGCAAGTTGAGAGGTTAACTACCTGTTTGGTTGGAGCTGTCAGAAATGGGAACGGTGGTGCAGCAAGAGGCTAGGGTGTCAGTCGGGCTGGGCTGAGCAGGCCCTTAAGAGAGGATTTTGATCTTTACTCAGTGAGCGAGGGAACCCACGAAAGAGTTAGAATTAAGGGTAATGTCATCAGATTTCCATTTTGTTAAAGCTCGGTTTGGGCTGGTTTATAGAGTGTGGATCCATAGCCCTGGTTTAGACTCGTTTCTATTCATTGATTCATTCATTCAACCTGCATTGATTGACAACTTACTATTTGCAGGTACTGGTCTAAAGTACCTGGGACCAGGTCAGTATAACAATGATCAAAACAATAAAGAAAAAAAAAAAAAAAAAAAAGCTCTTAAGAGTTCATAGTCCAGCAAGGAAGACAGATAACTAACCACAGACACAGACTATAACCTGTCAAAGCGGGAAGTGCTGTTGGATAAGGGGCTGGACAGGGTTGCAATTACAAACGTGGAGGCCCAGGAAGAAGACAGAGCCAGCTGTGTGGATGTGCTCCAAGGGAGAGAGCATTCAGGCAGCGGGACTGGCATGTGCAAAGGCCCCAAGCAAGCTTGCCTGGCGTGTTTGAGGAACCCCAAAGAGCGAGCAAGAGGAAGAACAGGGAGAAGTGAGTTGGAGTCTGGGGGTGACGGAAGGCCCCATAAGCCCCAGAGGACTTCAGTTTTGACTCTGAGAGAGATGGGAGCTGTGTGTGTGTGTGTGTGTGTGGGGGGGGGGTTAATGATTTCATTTCCTTTATAAACTGATTTCTCTGCTACTGTATTGAGAATAGACTTGAAGGTGGCAAGGACAGGAGCAGGGAGACCAGTGAAGAGGCCACTGTAGCTGTCCAGATGAGGGATGAGGGGGTGATAGGGTGATAGAGGCCTGGACCAGGCTGTGGTTGTGGAGAGGGCAAGAAGTGATTGTTGTTGTTGTTGTTGTTATGTGCCGTCGAGTCGGCCCCAACTCATAGCAACTCCTCCTTGGGTTTCCGAGGCAGTATCACTATGGAAGTAGGATTGCCCAACCTTCCTTCCGAGGAGTGGCTGGTGGGTTTGAACCGCCAGCCATCTGGTTAGCAGGCAAGTGCCTTAGCCACTATGCTACCAGAGCTCCCAAGAAGTGATTAGATTCTGGATATATTTTGAACTTAGAGATTATCAGGGTTGGTAGCAAATTGGGGGTAGTATATAGGAGAAAAAGAAGCTCTGGTGGTGTAGTGCCTAAGGTATTTAACTGCTAACCAGAAGGCTAGCAGTTCAAAACCACCAGCTACTCCATGGAAGTAAGACTGGACAGTCTACTTTCAAAAAGATTTACTGCCCCGGAAATCCAGTGGGGGTCTCTATGAATTGGAATGGACTCAGTGGCATTGAATTTTTTTTTTCAACATATATATAGGAGAAAGGAGTCCTCAGATGGTGCAAATGGCTATTGCTCTCAAAGGTTGGAGGTTCAAGTCTTTCCAGAGGCACCTCGGGAAAAAGGCCTGGAGATCTTCTTCTGAAAAATCAGCCATTGAATCCCTGTGGAGCACAGTTCTGCTCCGACCCACACAAGGTTGCCATGAGTCCTAGTGGACTCAAGGGCAACCAGTTTCCTGCTAGAGGAGGAAAAGAGGGCTAAGGGAGGAGTGCCAGGAAGGAGGAAAGGGCCCCACCAGGGGCACAGGTTTGGAGAAGACAGGGGTTGCAACCAGAACATGTGGGGTGCGAGCGGCTCCGTGCACCTCTGGAGGAGCAGGGCTCCAGGTTTAGAGTCTGGAGCTCAGGGGAGAGGCCCTGGCTGGAAATGCAAATTCGGGAATCCTCAGGGTGTGAGAGACTTTTAGATGAAGCCCCAGGGATGAGATCATTGCAAGTAGCTGAAGGCGAGGGAGAGGCCTCCTCCGAAGACATTGGGGGGAACAGAAAACCCTGCAGCAGAGTGGGGTGGGGAGACAGGGTTTGGAGGTGGAGGCTGTGGGGAAAGGGGTGGAGTCCAGTGCGTGGATGGTCAGGTTCCTGGAGGACACAGAACTGGCCTTTGGATTTAGCAACATGGCATCACTGGCAGCCTTGCTAAGGGTGCCTGAAGCTGGGGAGGGAGAGCCAGACCGGGGAGGGTCCCGGAGAGACTAAGGGTGGACGTGGAGGCAGCAGCGTGGACAGAGTTTCTCGGGAGGAGTTTGCTGCCTAGGGGAGAAGGGGAGTCAGGGTGTTGAGGGGGAGGATGCTGGCTGTAGGAGCAGTGAGCATGTTGGATGGAAGTGGTGCTGGGCCATGGTGTGGCGGCCAGAGGGGCTGGGACCCGGTACCTGGAGGAGGCTGGCTTTGAGTGGGATGTGGGGGCAGCTGGAAGGTGTGTGGTGGGGTCTCTGGGACTTCTGAGCAGTCCTCATTGAAGCAGGAGGCAAAGGGAAAGTGAGGAGGGAAAGGGAGGTGCTGGGAGGGAAGCAGGAACCTACCTAGAGGGGCACAGAGTACGTGTTGGCAGCACTGAGGGGCCGAGCCTGGATCCCCATTTCCCATGAGCACCAAGCATCGCATCGGGCACCTGGGTGAGCCAGCTCCTGCCCAGGCCGCCTCTCAAGCCTAGTGGTTCATGGCTCACTCTGGGCTCATCCTGCTCCACCCATTGGGCCTTTGTTCATCTCCCCTGCAGGTGGGGAGCTCCACCAGGCCAAGCATGTCCACTCATCTCCATGCCCGGGACCCAGCATGCATCTGGAGCAAAGGCTGGGCCCAAGTCCCTCGACCCATGGCGAGGTTGTCTGCCCCCTCGAAGGCTTAGGAGCTCTCAGCCAGGGTCCTAGACGTGTGGGGCAGCCCTCCTTCCCCGGGGGGCTTCAGAGTGCAATCAAAAGGAATTAGTGTCCTCTGCAAAGAAAGACAATGGGTTGCGGGTTCCTGCCCTCCACCCTGCTGCTCTGTGGTTTACCCTGAAGACTAATTATCCCGCTACACTGCTGCCCAAGGAGGCCCAGCAGCCCTGGCGCTATTTGGGGCGCTGGTTTCCTGCTGGTGGCGAAGTGTGCGCAGCGTAGACTCCCCGCCCACAACACTCCTCTGCGCAGTCACAGTCCACCCTATGTGGCCTCACGAGCGGGTCTGTGCCAAACCTGGGATTCCTGACAGCGTCAGTTGAGAGGCCAGTTCAGCCTACCCTCGCGCCAACCCCCTCTGGGAATGGGTCTAGGCAGATTTCCCTGATAGCTGCTACAAAACGGGTCCCCCAAACCCTTTCAGAAGGCCTGACACCCCTCTATGAGAGTTCCAAAACTCAAACCAAACTCACTGCCATCGAGTCAATTCTGGCTCATAGTGACCCCCATTGGGTTGCCAAGGCTGTAAATCTTCATGCTAGCAGACTGTCCCATCTTTCTTCCCCAGAGCAGCTAATGGGTTGTCACCGTTGATGCTTTGGCTAGCAGCCAAATGTCTTAACCACTGCACCATTGGAGCTCCTTCCATGGGAAAACCAGTGAAAAGACTATTTAACTATTGCAGGATGTTTATGGATGTCTTTGATCACTTTGGCAAGTAGGTTGTCCCTGTCACAGGCTCCCCCAAGCCCTCTGGGGCTCCCCTATTCTAGCATACACTATGCTCTATGATAACCATTGTGTCTGACTCTGCAACTAAGTCATGAGGCTGGCAGCAGAGCCTGGCACCGAGCCTGACACACAGGAAGTGCTCAGCACTGAATGAATGAATCTTCCACAGAGTCTGGGAGCATTGTCTCAGATATCATGTAATGTGGTTTCTCTATTACTGCACATGGCCAAGAAAAACAAACCAAACCAAACTCACTGCTGTTGAGTCGGCTCCGACTCATAGTGACCCCTCCTTGGGTTTCCGAGGCGGTATCACTACGGAAGTAGATGGCCCCATCTTCCTTCTGAGGAATGGCTGGTGGGTTTGAACCGCCAGCCTTCTGGTTAGCAGTCCAGTGCCTTAGGCACTATGCTACCAGAGCTCCCCCATCGCCAAGAGGCAAAGGAAAAAGATGCAGTCCCCATCCGTTTTAGAGCAAGACAAAGCAGGTGCTCAAAGAATGTTGAATGAATGAGGGAATGAATAGAAGGTGGATGAATGAATGGGCCCAGAGCATGGACTCCAGGGGACTGAGGGTTGTGACACTGGGAAAACCCCAAAACCAAACTCTGTCAATGAGTTGGTTCCATCTCACAGTGCCCCTAGAAGACAGAGTCAACTGCCCCATAGGGTTTCCAAGGCTGTCAATCTTTACGAAAGCAGATTGCCTCATCTTTCTCCTGCACAGCAGCTGGTAGGTTCAAACTGCTGACCTTTGGTTAGCAGCTGAATGTCATAACCACTGTACCACCAGAGCTCCCGGCGATTCTGGGAAGGGAGGGCCAAAGTTAAGGGCAGGGGAGAGGCCACAAGCCAGCTAGTCTCCAATTCCAAGCCTACCTTTCTGGAGTTGTTGGCTCCCCATATACCCACGCTGGGGCATGAAACACCCCCCAGAGGCCTGAGTCCTGTGTCTCCCCCCCACACACACTCTTCCCTCATTTGTGCTGGGGCCTGGAGACGTAGAGATGACAGAGCTAGGTCCCTGCCCTAAAGAAGTAGCAGGCTGGGCTCAAGTGAGCAGAGTTACTAATTGGTACCCGGACGCCCAGGTGCCATGAGCCTCCGCTAGGAGAGATGGGCTGGCTCTGAGCCCAAGGGGTGACCCAGGAGGGCTGTGGGCAAGGGAGGGCAGTGTTTACACTCCCTTTGGCTTGTTGGTTCACGAGAACGGGGTGCTGGGCTCAATTCACAATGGGCTGGAGCAGGGAACGACTTGGAAAGTAGGATCCACAGCTTTGCCATTTCACAGGGCAGAAAGGGGGCTCAGAGAGGGCAAGTGACTTGCCCAAGGTTGCACAGTGCATTGTCAAGTGTTGCTGAGCCTGGAATCCTGGTCCCTCCGGCTGTGCCCCCATGGCCTCCCCAAGCCCTCCCCAGGTGCCTTTGCCCGTGGGCCCACATGGTTACCTAGGAAATACCAGAGCAAGACCCCCACTGAAGCCAGCACGACCAGGGCCAGCCACAGGGGCGCCAGGCGGAGGTAGTCCCGGGCTTTCCTCTTGGAGTCCTTGGGGGCCTTGAACATCCCCTCTGGCTCTGCCTCCTCACCTTCGCCTCCATCGCTCTGCCCGCCAGCCGCGTGGGGGGCCTCGGCTCTGGGCATCCTGGGGGGAGGCGGGGAATCAGATTGAGGTTGGAAACAGCCTGGGATTTGCAAAGCAGCCTGTACTGAGCACCGAACCTGTGCAGACGTTAGGCGGTGCCCTCCCTCTCTTTGGGGAGGAGGAAAGCAGCCCCCCAGGCAGCAGTGCTTGGAAGCGAGCACCGAGCCCAATTCGCAGAGGGTAGCACAGCTCCGTCTGCTCACCTGCACCCGCCTCCCTGGGCTGCCAGGGTAGGTGGAGTTCAGTGCCTGACCACCCCCTGGTGCTGCACCCACGTACGGTACTGGAGTTAACATGCATAGCAAAGTGGGGGGTCAGCAAAAACAGGGGGAACGCTCCATGAGACATGACAGTGGCAACAATGGGCTCAAACACCAACCACCACGGGGAAGACACGGGACAGGGCCACTCAAAGGCAACCAACAAAGTGTCTGCAAAGCAGCTGCTCTTGCCCCAGTGTCTGTTCCCCTGGGACTGCTTGGCTTCCTTCCTGGCCAAGCTTCCCGCCATGTCAGTGCCATCAGTTCCGTCCACCCCTCCCCATGGAGCCCCTGAGCCTGCACGGGGCTACGGACATGCCCTGCCTTCAAGCAATGCCAGCCATGTAATCACCCACTCTCCCCAAAGTCTCTTGTTGAGGAGAAAGGGAGTGAAAACTAAACTAATATTCATTTAGGGTTTGTGCAAGACAGTTCACAGATGTCACCTCCTGTGATCCTCTGGTCACCCAGGGATGTAGGGAGCATTGTCCATGGGTTTTTTTCTTCCTCAGGCCCAGTGTGCTGAACACTTCACAGGCATTATTTGTTTAAACTCCCAAATGTCTCTATGAACCAGATTCTGTACCCATTGGGCAGGTAAGGAAACTGAGACCCAGAACATTCTGGCAATGACTTGATCCAGAGGCTCACTTTCCAGATGTGGTTTTAATATCTGGCATTCATCACCAGCCACATTTTACAGATGAAGAAACTGAAGCCCAGAGAGGCTAAGCCACTTGCCCGCGGTCACACAGCAGGTAAGTAGGAGTTGAGCCTAGATGTCTGACTTCCTGTTCTTTCCCCTACTCAGGGCTGGTTCATGGAAAATGAGCTGTTAATCAACAAGTCGTGTTTATATCATAACTAGCTGTTTTCTCTCTGGGAGTGCTGAGGGCGCTGGGCCAGCAGCTCTGACTCCAGACCCCCAAGTGAACTTCTGAGAGTTAATTGGCGTCTGGGGCAGGCTTTCCCACAATGAGGAGAAGGCTCGCAGCAAGCAAGGAGTCCAGACCTCTGAGCTCTTAGTCTCCTGTTTCCACACTCAGAAGTTGCCACTCTGGCTTTTAAATGCACCTACCAAAGCTAAGAGGTGGTGGTTGGGGGAGGTTCAGGGGTAATTGCCCCCTTAGGGCTGTGTCTGAGCTTGGGAATTCACACAGTGGGTTTTCTGAAAATGAGGCTCTCTGTGACGTTCAAATCCTCCCAATGGATGCAAGGGCCCTGGCCTTCCTCCTTGCTGCCAGTCTCCTCCCAGCACTGGTCCTAGCCAAGGGTCCCTGGCATCCCTAGCCCTCTCCAGCGGTCCCCACCAGATACAAAGAAGGGGGAGCTGTAGTGATTCTCAATTAGGCATGGTGCCCCCTCTCCCCGAGACGTTCTTAAATGTGAGGCTAGTCCTACTGGTTTTTATGGGGCCAGGGATGGCGAATTCCGTAATTGGCGGTACAGCCTGTCCACTGCCCCCTCAGTGCCCACGACACACTGGGGCAAAGGAGAAGGAACAGAGGACGGAGAGGTGAAGAGAAGGCCAGGCGGCAGGACCCGAGTGCCCAGCACAGAGTCACAACTACCCTGGCCGGTCACCTGTGTCTCGAGCTGCGGTGATGGGCCAGCTCCCCACCCCCTCTCGGGGCCAGCCCCTCCCTCCACCAGAAGCTTTACTCTGGAGTCTGGACCACCACGGAGTTATTGCTGGATGACTCACAGGGCCATGGGGATTTTCTTAAAGGCTTACATGAGAGATAAAAAAACAAATAAAACCCACTGCCTTTGAGTGGATCCTGACCCATAGTGACCCTGTATGACAGAATAGAACAGTCCCATAGGGTGTCCAAGGCTGTGATCTTTACAGAAGGAGCTTGGGTGCATAGTGCATAAGACGTTTAACTGCTAACAGAAGGTTGGTAGTTCAAACCCACCAGCTGCTCTGTGGGAAGAAGATGAGGCAATCTACTTCTATAAAGATTTACAGCCTTGGGAACCCAATGGGGTTCTTCAACAATTATGATTCCAGAGTTCCTTAAGGTAACAATAAAAAACCAAATGCACTGCCATGGAGTCGGATCCATCTCATAGCTACCCCTCCTTGGGTTTCTGAGGTGGTATCACTATGGAAGTAGATCGCCCAGTCTTTCTTCTGAGGAGTGGCTGGTGGGTTTGAACTGCCAGCCTTCTGGCTAGCAGTAAAATGCCTTAGGCACTACGTCACCAGAGCTCCTGACAAACAACCCAAAACCAAACTCACTGCCAACAAGTCAGATCCGGCCCATAGTGACCTCTTCTTGGGTTTCCGAGGCAGTATCACTACGGAAGTAGATTGCCCAACCTTCCTTCCGAGGAGTGGCTAGTGGGTTTGAACCTTCAGCCTTCTGGTTAGCAGTCAAATGCCATAGGCACTGCGCCACCAGAGTCCCAACTCTATGCTGTTTCCAGTCCTTTACATGCACTCTCTCATGTAAGCCTTTAAGAAAATCCCAAAGTCAAACCCAAACCTGTGGCCATTGAGTCAATTCTGGCTCAGAGTGACCCTATAGGACAGAGTAGAACTGCCCTCCTAGGGTTTCCAAAGTAGTAAATCTTCACAGAAGCAGACTGCCCCATCTTTCTCCGTGGAGCAGCTTATGGGTTCAAACCATTGCCATCAGAGCTCTTTCAAACCAAATCAGTTGTAATCATGTTAATTTAGACTCATGACAACCCCATATGTGCAGATCAGAACCGTGTTCCACAGGGTCTTCCTAGCTGTGACCTTTGGAAGCACATTGCCAGGTCTGTCTTTCAAGGTGCCTCTGAGTAGGTTTGAACCATCAACCTTTCAGTTAGTAGTCGCTTAACCCTTTGTGCCACCCAGGGCTCCTTAGGCCTTATACAGACCTTAAACAAAACCAAATCAAACTCACTGCTGTGGAGTCAGATCTGACTCATAGCGACCCCTCCTTGGGTTTCCAAGGCAGTATCTCTGGTAGCATAGTGGCTAAGACACTTGCCTGCTAACCAGACGGCTGGCGGTTCAAACCCACCAGCCACTCCTCGGAAGGAAGGTTGGGCAATCCTACTTCCGTAGTGATACTGCCTCGGAAACCCAAGGAGGGGTCGCTATGAGTCGGGGCCGACTCGACGGCACATAACAACAACAACAACAACAATCACTGTGGAAGTAGATTGCCCCATCTTCCTTCCGAGGAATGGCTGGTGGGTTTGAACAGCCAGCCTTCTGGTTAGCAGTCAAGTGCCTTAGGCACTATGCCACCAGAGCTCCCATACAGACCTTGTTGTTGTTGTTGTTATGTGCCGTCGAGTCGGCCCCGACTCATAGCGACCCCTCCTTGGGTTTCCGAGGCAGTATCACTACGGAAGTAGGATTGCCCAACTTATCTCCATTTCACAGTGAGACAAATGAGGCACAGAGAGGGTGAGCAAAAGGCCATAGAGTTGGTAAGCACAGCCCTACTCTGCAAACCCAAGCAATTTGTCTCCAGAGACCACTGTGACCACTCTTCTGCACTGCCTCACATGCCACCAGTGTGCAGATGCGGAAATGGGTTCAGAGAAGGTCACTGGTTGGTTAGACTCGGCACCAAGAGGAGAAGTTCAGGTAGGACTCAGTCAGCCTTGCCACTCCCTTGCCCCTTCCCCAGGCCAGGCCCTCACCCTAAGGACTTAACCTCCCTCGTAAATGCCTGGTAGTCCATCTGGGGGACTCTGAGGGTCCCAGAGGAGCCCCATTGTCAGAAAACCCACTGCGTAAAATCCCAAGATTAGACATGGCCCTAAGAGTTCACCTGTGCTCACCGTCATTCCAGCCTCAGCTCCTGCAACAGCCTCTTAGCTGGGCTCCCTGCCTCCCACCTCCTCCTGCAACACTTCCTGCCTGGCTCCTGTCACTCACCTGCTACCAGCTTCCTGTGTCCTAAGACCCTCCACGACCAGGCCAATGCCATCCCCTCTTCCAGCTGTAATTTCCAACAAGTAACTTTCCCTGCAGAGTCACGAGATCTTGCCCAAAGGGCTGCTCCAAGGGCACCTGCCAGGTGGTGGGTTCTGGGACCCAGGAGCTGCTTGAGGCAGGATCTGTGTCATGTTCACCTCTGGTTCCCCATAGAACCAGCATAGGGCCTGCCACACGAATGAGTGAATGATTCATGAATGAATGAATGAATGAAGTGGCCAGTTTTCCAGACTCCCGTACAGAACTCTCTCCTTCCATCTTGCTGCCTCCAGGAAGCAGGACTTGTGAGGTGTGGCACTGGGACCTGCATCAAGATGTTGGCCTTTGGAGTCCTAAATTCAAGTATGGAGTCACCTCATTTTTGCTGAGCACCTGCTTGGTGCCAGACTCTACTGGGTATGGGAGCACATTGGAGAATACAAGAGACCCCATGCCCATCTTCTTGGGCTTCTTGCCCAGCAGAGAGAGAGGTAGTGTTGTTGTTGTTGTTAAGTGCCGTCAAGTCGTTTTCGACTCATAGCGACCCCATGCACAGCAGAACGAATCACTGCCCAATCCTGCGCCAGCACCACGATCCCTGCTATACTTGAGCCCATCATTGCAGACACCGTGTCAATCCATCTCATTGAAGGCCTCCCCCTCTTTCGTTGACCCTCCACCCTACCAAGCATGACATCCTTCTCCAGGGAATGGTCCCTTCTTACAACATGACCAAAATAGGTGAGACGAAGTCTGGCCATTCTTGCTTCCAAGGAGCATTCTGGCTGCACTTCCTCCAGGACAGATCCGTTAGTTCTTTTAGCAGTCCACGGTACTTTCAGCATTCTTCGCCAGCACCACAACTCAAAAGCATCAACTCTTCTTCAGTCTGCCTTATTCATTGTCCGGCTCTCACATGCATACAAGGCGATTGCAAATATCATGGCTTGTGTCAGGCGTAAAAGCAGTAGTAGCAGTTGTAAAATAGACCCTGCCTCTCCTGTCTTTGTTAGACAATGGTCCCCCCACAGTTCTGAAGGTCCAGTCCATCAGAAAAGTCTAATGTGTCCAACCTTCCACATATACCCAGAATCCAACCTTTTCTCGGCCCCTCTGCTGCTCCTACCCTTGTTCAGGCCACTGTCATTTGTCACGTGGAGTCCTGCAATACCAGTCATCCAGCCACTTTCTCCAGTGAATTCCCACACAGACTCCAGAGTGTTCTTTTCACCCTCATGACTCCCACCCACCTAGATCAGAACCCACAGTCCTTATCACAGACCACAAGGGTCTATGTGATGTGGTCCTTGTCCATCTTTCTGGCCTGTCCCTCACTTTGCTGCAGCCATGCACATCTCCTTGCTGTACCTCTAACACACCAAGCACATGCCCACCTCAGGGCCTTTGCATTTGCTGTTCTCTTTGTCTAAAATGTTCTTCCTTAAGTTTACCTCAGTTTACCACTCCTTCACCTCCTTCAAGTCTTTGCTCACTTGTCACCTCTTCTAAGGGGCTTTCCCTGATCACCTCACTCCTCTCTGATTTTCTCCCTATTGCAGTTTTCGTGACAACATTTCTTGAAACCTAAATCCAAAACCAAACCCTTTACCATTGAATTGATCCTGACTCATAGTGACCCTATAGGACAGAATCCAACTTCCCCATAGTGTTCCCAAGCTGTAACCTTACAGAAGCAGACTGACACATCCTTCTCCCTTGGAGCAGCTGGTCAATTTGAACTGCAGACCTTCCAGCCAGCAGACGAGTGCTTACCATTGCACCACCAGGGCTCTATTTTTGAGACCTAGTTGTTATGTGGCATCAAGGTGTTTCCAACTCATTGTGACCCCATGTACACACAGAATGAAACGCTGCCCAGACACACTTCATACGATTTGCTTCCTTGCTTTTGTCTGTCTCCTCCCTGCACGTTCTCAGCTCCACAAGAGCAGAGGTTTTATTCCTTTCACCCCTGGGCATCCAGCCGTCATGAACTTGGTATGGAACTGGCACTTGATAATCGTGGAATGAATGGGTGAATGATACAATCCCACTTCCTTCTCATGAAGCTGGAAGGTGCTGTGTGCATGCGAGGCCAGTCAACAGCTCCTGCCTCCTTTCTCCCCACTCTCTCCCCTCCCTCATCCACATCCCAATGGCATTGGATTCCTCTTGGTTATCAATTGTAGTACTGAGGATAATAGCAAAGTTAGACCAAGGGCTCATAGCCCTGGGAGAGAGCATCAGCCCATTGTTTCTTGGACCCCACAAGCTCTTGCTAAGTCTTTCTTCACATGCTTCTTTCTCCCTGGGCTCCCCACCTCCTCAGCCCACATGCACCAGGCCAGCTCTCAGGGCCCCTTCAGGCCTCCAATTGACAGCTCTCCAGAAGCGTCCCAGCCACCCCCTCCCTGCACAGTCCATTCACCCTGTGGACGTGCTCTGTCCCCCTCCAGGGGGGACAGGTGAAGCAGGGACCGTACCCCACTTGCCACAGGGGCCAAAGGGTTCCCCCCTGCTCTGAGCACCTGGACCCCATCCTAAGCCCTCTCCTCACCCTCTCCTGCTATTCTGATAGGAGCCTCGGTCGGCTGGCTGGAGATACAGACTCAGGTTCACCCACCCACACATTGAGCTCCCAGCTTTGTGCCAGGCATGTGCCAGACGGCTCCACAAACTATTCCACTGCAGCCTCCAACAGCCTGGGATGTTTTCTTGGCTGTCTCTACTTAGTGGCTGGGGAAATTGAGGCACAGAGCACTGATATGACTCACTCAGGGCAGGGCTGGGAGGGGCTTCTGGTCTAAGGCCCAGGGAGGTGCCTCTCGGTGAGTCCCTGCTACTAGCTGAGTCTCAGAGTGTATGTGTGTGTGGGGGGGAGGTTGAGTGGAAATCCTTCCACACATACATCACGCTCACATACTCACACAAAGATGGATGCAGATGGAGACACACGGAGTGTTACGGAGTGAACTGTGTCCCTTCAAAATAAGTGTTGGAATTAAGAAGCCGTGGTGGTATAATGGTTAAAGCATTTAGCTGCTAACCCAAAGTTTAATGGTTTAAGCCCACCAGCCGCTCCATGGAAGAAAGATGAGGCAGTCTGCTTCTGTAAAGATTGAAAGCCTTGGAAACCCTGTGGTACAGTTCCACTCTGTCCCTTATGGTCACTATGAGTCAGAATCGACCCTGATGACACTTGCTTTGGTTTTGGTTTGGTATGTTTGTGGATGTCATCCTGTCTGGAAATGAGGTTTTCTCATTATGTTCATGAGGCCTATCAGAGATGTGTCTTAAACCTCATTACTTCTGAGAGAAACAGGCACAAACAGGGGAAGACTGATGCCATGTGAAGAAATGAGGGATGTTGGAAGAGACGAGAACCTTCCTTAGAGCCCAGGCATGGGGTCTTCCCCCAGAGCCAGGACCCTGAAGTCGGACTTCCAGCTTCCTGAACTGTGAGAAAATTCATGTCTGTTCCTTAAAGCCATTCATGGGTGAGATTTGTGTTATAGAACCAGTAGGAACAAAGGCACTGAAATACACAACATTTATTCACCCCACAAACTCATGAATGCACACATGCACATCTCTCTCTCTCTCTCACACACACACACACACACATACACACACACATGCACACACACAAGAGGCCAACTGCATTCAACTCTGAGCCTGTAAGTGAAGGAGCCCTGGGGTCCCAGATCAGCACTTGGGTATGGTAGGGCTTTGAGGCTTTGAGCCTGTCTCCCACATCGGAAGCCCATATGGGGTCCCTGGTTGGAGGCAGGGCCAGCGTTGCAGTTCTGCCGGGTCAGGGTGGAGTACTCTGCCCGACAAATCAGGCTTCTCCCCTCCCCCTGTCCCAGCCCCGAGTCCACCGGCCTTTCCCCAATCCCAGGCCTCCAGGGCTGAGATCCTGCGGCCTGTCTACTGGTCCTGTGCCATTCATGCACCTGGCCTTGTGCTCTGCCCTGCTGTCCCCAGTCCCAGTTCTGTGGATCCCTCTCCCTCTCCTTACTGCCGCACTCTGGCCAAAGTGGCTTGCAGACCTGGCCTTCAAGGAAGGCAGACAGCTCATGCCCCAGGAGCCAGACCCGGCTCTCACAGTGGACACCATGACCAAGTCAGTCATTCATAGGTCCTGGTCCCTGTCCTGGAGGCCCCCACTTACCTTTGGAAGTGGCAGGTGGGTGCCGGGCCTGCACACAGGCCTCAGGAGCCTCTGTTTGTGCAGGCCAAGGTCTCCCTACCCCCACCTGGCCGGCTGGCCTGGATCAATGGCCCAGAGCCATGGCCAGGGTGTCCGGCCCTTGTCCCCTGTGGCCTGTGGCCTCGGGCTCCATGGGTTTCCTGCTGGGTCTGGGATGGCCCTGTGACTGAGCCCAGGTAAACAGGCAGGAGGCAGGCGGTGCCTGCCCTGCTCCGCCCCGTGGGCACCCAGGAGGCAGGCGGGCAGGTGCGGGAGATCTGAGCTCTCCCCTGAGACCTGTTGCCTGGTGACAATCCTGCCTGGTTATACCCCTTGGTCCCTGAGCCTATGGTGGGGGTGCTGAGGGGCTGTACCAAGTCCCATACAGCTGTGAACAAAGGCTCACGTGGGTCTCCTTACCTGGACAGGTGAGACCAGAGGGGCCCACTGGTCTGAGGGAGAGAAAAGAAGGCCAGGCCATGTGCTCTGGGGGGACAGAAGAAGAGAAAGTGGTGTGTGTGTGGGCTTGATGCTGTTTCCTCTTTAGCTGGGAAGTATTTGAAGCACTGCCCGATTCTATAGAGCTAGGCTGTCCATTCCAGTGGCCACCACCACGTGTGACTCTCAAGCAACTGGGATAGGGCTATCTGAACTTGTGCCGTGTGGATAAGACATACAGTGGGTTTCAAAGACTCAGTTCAAAAAAAGAATGTAAAATATCCCTACAATATTAGTATGCTGTTCTTAGGTGCCATTGCGTCGGTTCTGACCCTACACACAACAGAAAGGAACACCGCCTGGTCCCTCACCATCCTCATCCTCATTGTTGTTTGAACCCGTTGTCAATCTTGTTGACGGTCTTCCTCTGTTCCACTGACCCTCTGCCAAAAATGATGTCTTTCTCCAGGGACTGGTCCTCCTGATAACATGTCCAAAATATGTGAGACGAAGTCTCATCATTTTCGCTTCTAAAGAACACTCTGGCTGTACTTCTTTCAAGACAGATTTGTTCATTCTTCTGCCAGTCCAAGGTATATTCAGTACTCTTCCCCAACAGCATAATTCAAATGCATCGATCCTTCTTTGGTCTTCCTTATTCATTGTTCAGCTTTAGCAGGCATAGGAGGTGATTGGAAGTACCGTGGCTCGGGTCAGGCACACCTTAGTCCTCAAAGTGACATCTTGGCTTTTGAACGCTTTAAAGGGTCTCTTGCAGATTTGCACAATGGAATACTATCTTAGGCTGGCTTCTCTAGAGAAGCAAAACCAATCAAGCTTTTATATCTATAGATCTCTACCTCAGGTGGTGCAGTGCCTAATCACCACCAGCCGTTCTGCGGAAGGAAGACTGGGAGATCTACTTCTGTAAAGATTTACTCAGAAACCCAAAGAGGGTCACTATGAGTCAGAATTAACTTAATGGCAGTGAGTTTGGTTTTATCTCTATGTCTGTCTCTATACAGAGTGTCACAGAGCATTTGGCTGCTAACCAGAAGTTCAGTGGTTCAAAGCCAACAGCTGCTCCTCAGGAAGAAGATGAGGCAATCTGCTTCCATAAAGATTCACAGCCTCAGAAACCCAATGGCGGTTGCTATGAGTCAGAATCCACTCGACGGCAGTCAGGGTGTGTATATATATATATATATATATATATATATATATATATATATAGGAGTTCTGGTGGCGTAGTGCCTAAGCATTTGACTGCTAACCAGAAGGCTGGCAGTTCAAACCCACCAGCCACTCCTTGGAAGGAAGATGGGGCAATCTACTTCTGTAGTGATACCGCCTCGGAAACCCAGGGAGGGGTCACTATGAGTCGGGTCCGACTCCACGGCACATAACAACATCAACATATATATATACATACATCAATATTTTCTTCTTTATTGTGATGTTGCTTATTCGTCCAGTTGTAAGGATTTTCATTTTCTTTTTGTTGAAGTGTAATACAGAGTGATGGGTGCAGTCTTTGATCAGTAAGTGCTTCAAATCCTCTTCACTTTCAGCAAGAAATGTTGTGTCTTCGGCATATCACAGGTTGCTAATGAGTCTTCCTCCAACAAGCTAATATTTTTATATTAATTACATATTAAAATAATATTATGACTGCCCACACATTAAACTATTTAAGTTCACCTGCTTCTTTTCTTTTTGTGATTTGGGTGAAAATTCACAAAGCAAATTGGTTTTCCATTGAACAGTGTGTATACACATTTTGCTTGTGACAATCCTTGTAATCCCTACAGTGTAATGGCTCTCTACTCTCTTCCTCCCCGTGTTACTTCCCCTTCCTCCTTCTTTCCCAGCCCTTCCTGCCTTTTGAGCTTCATCCCCGGGCTAATGCTGCCCTCTTGACCCCGTATAGTTGGTTATTCTGGTGGGTGTATACCTTCCTGGTATTGTTGGTCACCTCATAGGCCTGTCTAGCCTTTGGCTGAAAGTTGGGCTATGGGTAAATTCATTTCCAGGCTTGAAGGGTGTCTAAGGGCCATTGCCAAGGGGTTCACCAATCTCTATCAGAACAGTCTTTTTTATGATTTTGAGTTTTGTTTCACATTTTTCTCCCACTCTATCTGGAACCTCCTACTGTGACCCTTTCAGAGTAGTCAGCAGGGATGGTAGCCGGGGACCATCTAGTTCTTTTGGTCTCAGAGTCATGGAGGCTGGGTTCAAGTGGTCCATTAGTCCTTTGGACTAATTGTTCCTTGCATCTTTGATTTTCCTCACTCTTCTTTGCTCTGGATGGGGAGGGACCAATTGCTCTACCTTAAATGGCTGCTCACAAGCTTTTAAGTCACTCTTCACCAAAGTAGGATGCAGAACATTGTCATTGTGGACTTTATTGTGCCAGTTGATCTCAGTGTCCCCTGAGCTACTTCTTTTTGAAATGTGACCACAGCAAAGATTGCATTGCACATGTGGCTCACCGTCTAGTTCTACTGGACAGTGTTCTGTAGACATGATAGAATTGGTCTGGGGATGCACTAAAGCGTGTGCTGGAGCCAAGGGTTGCTGGGATGTGTATGGGAGGATACAGGTTTGCCCCCTAGAAGGCACTTGACTTTCAATCAGAGTGTGCCCTGAGACCATATGTGGTGTGAACACCTGAGACCCTGTATGCTATGGACACATGGGTCTGGTGTGCTTGTGTGGTATAGGTATGTATGGGGAGTGTTATGTATAGTATGGAGGGTGTGGAATATGTGGGTTGTGTATGTGTGTATGTGGGTTGTGTATGTGTATGTGGAATGTGTGGAGTGTGTGGGCTGTGCACGTGTGTATGTGGGGTGTATGTGTATATGTGGAGTGTGTGGTCTGTATATGTGAACACATGGGGTGCATGTGTATATTTGGAGTATGAGGGCTGTATGTGTGTGTATGTGGGGTGCATGTATGTTTATGGAGTGTGTGAGCTGTGGATATGTATATGTGAGTTATCTGTGTGTATGTGGAATGTATATGTGTATGTGGAGTGTGTGGACTATGTATGTGTGTATGTGGAGTTTATGTGTGTATGTGGGGTGTGTGGGCTGTGCATGTTTGTATGTGGGGTGTATGTGTACATGTGGAGTGTGTGGGCTGTGTATGTGTGTATGTGGAATGTGTGGAGTGTGTGGGGTGTGTCTGTGTGCATGTGGGGTGTATGTGTGTATGTGGAGTGTGTGGGCTGTGTATGTGGGGTATATGTGGAATGTGTGGAGTGTGTGGGGTATGTCTGTGTGCATGTGGGATCTATGTGTGTATGTGGAGTGTATAGGGTGTGTGTGTGTGTGTGAGCATGGTGTGTATGTTCTGAGGCCACACAGCAGGTACTCAGCAGTGCTGTCCTCCTCTTTCCCCTACTGTGTGTCTAGGGGAGGTCGATGGGTACTGGGGCCTGGGGTGAATGTAAAGGCTGTATGTTGTAGTGCCTACACGTGTGTCACCTCATGTGACATACATGCCCAAAGGTCCCAAATCCTCAAGAGCTCAGAGAGCCATGGGGGTGGGGGTGGGGGTGGGACAGCCTGCCACTGAGACAGGGTTTCCCTGTGTCCAGGGGTAACCGTGTGGTAGATATTCTTTTTTTTTTTTTTTACTTTTATTGTGGTGAAAACTTACACAAGATGTTCACCAACATAACAACTTCCCCATTCACAGCTCAGGGACATTGATGACATTTTTCTTGTTGTGCCACCATTATTGCTGTCCTTTTCCAAAATATTCCACCGCCTATTAGCATAAACTCAATGCCCTCCCCAAACCAAACTTCCCCTTTCCCCCTTGGTATGGTTACTTTCATTCCACAGTTGAGGGACACACATACCCAGTGGGGGACACCTTCACACACAGGCAGAGGATGAAAGCCTTCCTCCTCCCTGGGTATATGCAGTTCTCCCTATTGCTGGGTCTTGGCCCCTGGGGACAGAGAAGCCACCTGGAGGCCTGGCTGGTGAGGCTTGGGTGCAGGGGCCATAGCAGACTTATGGCCCAGCAGGACAGGGAAGAGACAGGCCTCGGGGTAGGGATCCAGGACTGTAAAACATGCCTGACACCCAGGTGACAAGGATGGAACTGGAGGTTGAGGAGTTAGAGGATCTGGGCTGAAATCACAGCCCCTCCACTTGCTGGTGACCCTGCCAAGATGTGTCACCTCCCCAAGCTGCCACTTCACCGCCTGTGGGATGGGAGTGAGAAAGCTAAGTTGTTGACAGAAAGACAAAGACAAAAATGGGTATAAATGGCCACATGCTGCGCCTGGCACTGGGAAGCCCTCCAAAGGTACCTTTCTTTTAACCCACCGTTTGGGTGGAATTCAGGTGGGGTGGGCAGCTGTGTCTCCCTTCTACACAGTGAAGGGATAACCACGTGCCTTTGGACCAGAACTGAAGCTGTGGCCAGTGCTCCTGACAGGCCAGGCACCATTTGCAGGGCTTCACAGTTATTACATCAGGGAGATGCCATCTTTAGTGTCAATTTACAGACTCTGAGGCTCTGGTGAGATTTGAGCTCATGACTCCTGGTTTATTAATTACACAAACATTGATTTATTAAGTGTCTACCACGTGCTAGGCCTGGGCTGCCCATGTACAAGACATGTCTGACTTCTGCTGAACAAAGCTGAGTAGTCACATACAAGTTCTAGGTTAAAAGGAAAACGTTGGCCTTTCAACATCCCACTTCATAAGCAGATCAACATTCTGAAACTCAGGGGAGAGGGAGTTTGCCTGGTCAGTGAGTGAGTCACAGCCCTTGACTTTAATCTTGTGTCTCTTAATGGGAAGAGGGCTCCCTGCCTTTGCTAGTGGCATGAGAAGGCCTCAATGAACTGGTGTTGGTTCAATGCCATGGCAACGCCCATTTGGGTATTCCACTCCCCACCCCCAGAGCGTGGCATACACCAAGTGCTCATTCATTGTCCACTGATGAGGTTGAAGAGCCAAGATCTTTGCATTTTCGTCAGGGAACTTCTGGAGATGAAGGAGCTCTGGTGGTGCAGTGCCTAAGGCATTTGACTGCTAACCAGAAGGTTGGTTGTTCAAATCCACCAGCAGCTCCATGGAAGAAAGATGTGGCAATGTACTTCCTTAAAGATTTACAGCCTTGGCCTTGGGTGGATGCCTATTTGCCTACTGGTCAGATAGAGATTGGTGGAACCCCCGAGACTATCGCCCTGGATTACCCTTTTGGCGTGGAACTGGACTCACTTCCATGGATTAGCTCTCAGCCAAACAGTAGAAAGGTCTACAAGCAGAACACCTACCCCAGGGATATGCACCCCCTTAGACCAATCAACTGTGAGACATCAGAAGGGCAGCAGTCACACAGAGTGAACCTAGACAGACAGGAATGCATCGATAAGAAGGCACAGAGAGGGGAAGTCACAGGGACAGGAGGGGAGGGAGATTTTTATGGTCGGGGATTGTAACTGGGGCCATGAAGCCAAATGGGCATGAGCTATTGAGAGTAAAACGAATCTGCTTAGTAAATACGCACCCAAATCACAATTAAAAAAAGTAAAAAAAGGAAATGCCATGACAGTGACAATAAATAAAACCTATTTATAAACATCTGAACAGGGTTAGACTGACATCTGGATTTAAATGTAATGTTTCTGTTCAAAATTTACCTCATTAAGTAAGTAAAATCACAGAAAATATTTGTCCTAGTTCATTTTGGTCACTGAAAATCCAGTGCATTAGGGGGAAGAAAAAAAAAAAAAAGATTTATAGCCTTGGAAACCCAATGGAGGTTATTACGAGTTGGAATCAACTCAATCGCAAGTTTTTGTTTTTTTTTTTTTTTTTCCTGGAGACGTGATGTCTTGAGCCGGGGGGTGGAATGATGGTGGAAGTTTGGGCACAGTGGAGGGAGGCTGGGGGGAAACCAGATTTGTTGAGCTTGAGGAAAGCTCCGGAAGCCTGAACTCCCAACAGCCCAGCCTTTAGATTCAGTGTCCCAGGTTACAGCACTTATTCTCTGAAATTACCCAGTTTAGTGGTTTACTCCCTCCCTACTTCCCTATCTCTGTTGGACTGGGAGCCCCATGAAGACAGAGGCCTTATCTGTCTTGTTCCTGGTGGGATCCCCAATCTCAAACAGTGCCTGGCACACTGGAAAAATAAAATAAATATTTGTTAAATGAGCAAATTACGGTTACTGTCAACTTGGACGATAATACAGTGAGGATTTTTGAGCACCAGGCCCTAAGCTAGTCCCCTCATAAACGTATCATTACAGTGACACTTCAGTCCAGGTCTGGGAGTTGGGATATTTCTCCCCACTTAACAGAAGAAACAGGTTCTGAGTGGAGAGGATGAAGCCAACTGGAGGTAGAATGGAGACTCTGGCCCAGTTTCTTGGATGGGGACTGATGGTTATCTTGCTGTTGTTGTTATGTGCTGTTGACTCAGACCTGACTCATAGCGACCCCTCCTTGGGTTTCCGAGGCAGTATCACTACGGAAGTAGATTGCCCAACCTTCCTTCCAAAGAGTGGCTGGTGGGTTTGAACCACGAGCCTTCAGGCTAGCAGTCAAGTGCCTTAGGCACTACGCTACCAGAGTTCCTGGATTCTGTCTTGAGACCAGGAGAAATCAGGTTTGGGAGAAAGCAGGAGAGAGGCCTCTCCTCTGTCAGCCTGCTCTGTGGCTCAGGAGGCAGGGTGCAAGGAGAGTCCAGACTCTCCTGGAGACTGATCTTTACTGGGCTGAACCTCTGTTTGAAATCCTTGGGGAAAGCCCCAGGGAACTTAGGGGCTGCGGTGAGGGGGTGGTTCTGTGTGTGACATCAGATGCTGTCTAGACGGGTGTCTGTCAGGATGGGCTCCCATGGGCTTGGAGGCAGGGTGGGGGCAGGGGCTGTGACTGTGATTGTGGATTGATTTGCAAAGATCCCTGTAACTTCAGTCCTCCAGTCACTTCTGAAGCTTTTTTCTCTACACCTCACACCACCACCCTCACTCTCCTGCTCCCTCCACAGGACTCTGAAGCCTGAGCGGTCCTGCTGGCAAAGGCAAGAAACTCCTTAATCACATGCTGAGCATAGCTTTCTGTTGCCCTGACCAGGCCTTCATAGGCTGTCGCCTCTGTCTGTCCCATGGTATGCCTACAACAACTCACTAGGTAGTTTACTAAACAAGTGCCAAGTCCCAGTACAGGCCCAGGACGTGCCAGGCCCAGGGGCCGTGGAACCCAGCAAGGCACCTCCCTGCACTTGAAGGGCCTGGTTGAGCCCGGGGAGACAGCCAGGGGACAGAGGGCAGGTGCGTGGTAGGGGGAGTTTCCTTCCCTCTGTCCGTCCCCTGAACACTTAACACAAGACAGGTCCCTCCTAACAGAGGACAGGGAAATACCTCTGGATGCTTATCAGAGACTTCAAGGAACCAGAATCCATCAGGGTGGACTGACACCAACGCAAGGGTGAGATGTCACGGCAGTCATGACCTCAGCACCATTGCCCCATCTCTACAGGATTCAAGGTCTCCCAGGGGCCTCTCTGCTGTAAGATTCTGACTTCATGACACTGCAAACCAGACACATGACTGGCCATCCCCTGTGTTCTGGATTGTTGAAGCCCTAACCTCTGGTACCTGTGAAATAGAGTCTTTGAGGATGCTGTCAGGTAACATGAGTTCATAGTGCAGTAAGGTGAGTTCTAAGCCAACCTAAAAGACTGCTTATAAAAGAGGAGAAGACAGACAGACAGATAGAGGAAGGAGGAAGGATGGCCAGGAAGATGCATTTACTAGCCAAAGAAACCCTGGGGCGACCAGAGATGAGAGAGATGAGAAAAGGAGATCACAGGGCCCGCAGACACCTTGATTTGGACTTGTGGCTTCCAGAACTGTGAGATGATAAATTTCTGTTGTTTAAGGCCAACCCGCTTAGTGGTACTTTTTTTTTTTATGACTGCCCTAGGAGATTAATAAGGCCTCTAGTAAGAAACATGGCCATTTTGGCCTCTGCACAGCAAACAGATATGATGTGTTTAAGGTAACAGCCACAAAGCACAGTGACATCACTAGGGTTGATGAAGGCCAGTGAGGTAAGTCATAGTATCACCGCCACCCACCCATGGGCCCACTCCTGTACCAGATGATACAGATCCTTCTTGTTGTTGTTAGGTGCTGTCAAGTTGTCTTTGACTTATAGAGACACTATGTACAATAGAACAAAACACTGCCCCGTCGTGGGCCATCCTCACAATGCTTGCTATACTTAAGCTCATCCTTGCAGGCACCATGTCAATCCATCTCGTTGAGGGCCTTCCCCTTTTTTGCTGACCCTCCACTTTACCAAGCATGATATCCTTCTCCAGGGAATGGTCCCAAAGTAGGTCAGACAAAGTCTGGCCATTCTCGCTTCCTAGGAGCATTCTGGCTGCACTTCTTCCAGGACAGGTTTGCACGTTCTTCTGGCAGTCCATGGTGCTTTACGTATTCTTCGCCAACACCACAACTCAAAAGGAGCAACTCTTCTTTGGTTTTCCTTATTCACTGCCCAGCTTTCACATTCATATGAGGCAACTGAAAATACCATGGCTTGGGTGTTTATTTAGTCTTCAAAGTGGCATCTTTGTTCTTCAACACTTTAAAGAGGTCTTTTGCAGCAGATTTGCCCAGGGTAGTATGTATGATTTCTTGACTGATGCTTCCATTGGTGTTGATTGTGGATCCAAGTAAAATTAAATCTTTGACAATGCAATCTTTTCTCCATTTATCATGCTGCTGCTTATTGGTCCAGTTGTGAGGATTTTCATTTTCTTTATGTTGTGTAATTCATACTGCAGACTTTAATGTTCATCAGTAAGTGCTTCAAGTCATCTTCACTTTCAGCAAGTAAGGTTGTGGTGTCTGCATATCACAGGTTGTTAATGAATCTTCCTCCAATTCTGATGCTGCATTCTTCTCCATATGGTCCAGCTTCTCAGATTATTTGCTCAGCATCCAGATGGAATAAGTGTGGTGAAAGGATACTACTCTGATGCACCACCTTCCTGATTTTAAACCATGCAGTGTCCCCTTGTTGTATTCAAATGACAGCCTCCTGGTCTGTGTACAGGTTCCTCATGAGCACAATTACATGTTCTGGAATTCCCATTCTTTCCAATGTTATCGATAATTTGTTATGATCCACACAGTTGAATACTTTTGTGTAATCAGTAAAAGACAAGTAATCTCTCTGGTATTCTTTGCTTTCAGCCAAGGTCTATCTGACATCAGCAATGATATCCCTCATTCCATGTCCTTTTCTGAATCCAGCTTGCATTTCTGGAAGTTCCCTGTCACTATACTGGTACAACTGTTTTTGAATGATCTTCAGAAAAATTTTACTTGCGTGTGACATTAATGATATTGTTCAGTAATTTCCATACTCTGTTGGGTCACTTCTCCTTGGAATGGGGACAAATACGGATTTCTTCCAGTCGGTTGGCCAGGTAGCTGTCTTCCAAATTTCTTGTCATAGACGAGTAAGTGCTGCCAACACAGCATCTGTTTGTTGAAACATCTCAATGGGTACTTTGTCGATTCCTGGAGCCTTGTTTTTTGACTATTCCTTCAGTGTAGTTCAACTTCTTCCTTCAATGCCATTGGTTCTTGATCATATGCCACTTCATGAAATAGTTGCACATTGACCAGTTCTTTTTTGTGCGTGCCTCTGTGTGTCCCTTCCATCTTCTTTTGATGCTTCCTGCAATATTTTGCTCATAGAATCTTTCAGTTTTGCAAGTCAAGGTTTGATGTTTGTTTTCCTTCAGTTCTTTCAGCCTGAGACATGCTGAGCGTGTTCTTTCCTTTTCATTTTCTAACTCCAGGCCTTTGCACATTTCATTATAATAATTGACTTTGTCTTCTTGAGCTGCTCTTTGAGATCTTCTGCTCAGCTCTTTTACCTCATTTCATCGTTGTCATTTCTTCCACTTGCTTTAGCTATTTTCCATTCAAGAGCAAGTTTCAGAGTCTCTTCTGTCATGCATTTTGGTCTTTTCTTTCTTTCCTGTCCTTTTAATGGCCTTTTGTTTTCTTCATGTATGATGTTGTCATCCTACAACTCATCTGGTTTCTGGTATTCAATGCATCCAACCTATTCTTCAGCTGTTCTCTAAATTCATGTGGGAAGTAATAAAGGTCATGTTCTGACTCTCATGGACTTCTCTTAATTTTTTTTCACTTCAACTTGAATTTCACATGAGCAGTTGATGGTCTGTTCCACACTCAGCTCATGGCCTTGTTTTGGCTGAAGATACTGAGATTCTCCACCCCCTCTTTCCCCTGATGTAGTTGATCTGATGCGTATATTCTCCATCTGGCGAAGTCCACGAGGATAGCTACCATTTCTGTTGTTGACAAAAGTTATTTGTGATGAATACAAAATTCTATCATGTGATCTCTGGAGTTATTTCTGTCACCAAGGCCATATTTTCCAACTCCTGGTGATTCTTCTCTAACTCTTGAATTCCAATCACCAGTAATAATCAATACATCTTGATTGTATATTTGGTCAATTTCACACTGCAGAAGTTGGTAAAAATCTTTAATGTTTAGTCTTTGGCTTTGGAGATTGGTGCATAGATTTGAATAATAGTAGTATTAACTGGTCTTACTTGGAGGTTTATGGATATTATCCTATCACTGACAGCATTGAACTTCAGGACAGATATTGAAACATTCTTTGTGAGGATGAATGTCACACTATTCCTCTTAATTTGTCACTCCCGGCACAGTAGACCACCTGATTGTCTGATTCAAAATGGCCAAAACTAGTCCATTTCAGCTCACTAATGTGTAAGATATCTATCTTTATGCCTTCCATTTCATTTTAGACAATGTCCAATTTTCCTAGATTCATACTTTGTACATTCCATGTTCTAATTATCAATGGATATTTGCAGTTGTTTCTTCTCACTTTGAGTCATGCCCCATCAGCAAATGGAAGTCCCAAGAGGTTTGCTCCATCCATGTCATTAAGGACTCTACTTTGAGGAGGAAGCTCCTCCCCAGTCAGGTTTTCAGTGCCTTCCGACCTAATGGGCTCATCTTCCAGCACCGTATCAGACAATGTTTCAGGGCTATTCATAAAGTTTTCCAGTAATATATCAGACAGAGTTTCACTGCTGTTATAAGGTTTTCACTGGCTAATTCCTTCTTCTGAGTCTGTCTTAGTCTGGAAGCTCCTCTGAAACCTGCCCACCATGGCTAACCCTGCTGACATTTGAAATACCGGTGGCATAGCCTCCAGCTTCACAACAACATGTAAGCCACCACAGTGTGACCAACTGACAGAAGAGTGGTGGGCAGAATCCTTAGTAATGTTTATTACCAATTTTAATCATATAACACTATGGAATAAACATAGTTCTAAATTTGCTTACATGTAATATTTAAATGTTCTTTTGTTGTTGTTGTCATGGGCCATCGAGTCGACCCCGACTCATAGCAACCCCTCCTTGGGTTTCCGAGGCAGTATCACAACAGAAGTAGGATTGCCCAACCTTCCTTCTGAGGAGTGGCTGGTGGGTTTGAACCTCCAGCCTTCTGGTTAGCAGTCAAGTGCCTTAGGCACTATGCTACCAGAGCTTCTACGTGTAATATCTGCTTACGTGTAATATTTCTAATATTATATGGATACTAACCACAAAATTGTTTGCTAAAATCTTTTTACACTGAATTACAACATTATTAGCACATAGTAACACCATTAAGGAGCTCTGCTGGCATAGTACCTAAGGCATTGATTGCTAAGCAGAAGGCTGGCGGTTCAAATCCACCAGCCACTCCTTGGAAGGAAGGTTGGCCAATCTATTTCCATAGTGATACTGCCTCAGGAACCCAAGTAGGGGTCACTATGAGTCGGATCCGACTCCATGGCAGTGAGTTTGGTTATTAATAGCATCTGAGTGGAAGCTCTTTTGATTTTTCTCCTTCTTTTCTTTTAATTACAACTTCATTTTCAAAAAATTTATTGATATAGGCTCACAAATACCAATTACCCCAATATTGCAACTAAAACATCAGAAAATTTGACAAAATCAGCAACTGTAAAAATACCAGCAGCTACAAAAACAACAGCACATGCTTGTAGCGTGTGCCAATGAAACCACAGGATTCAAAGAGCCATTGTAATTGAATAATAATGGCGGCTCTGACCTGAGCAAGCATGTTAGAAAGCTCAAGAAGTAAATTAGCATAGAGTATTGGCTTTGTAGGTGTATTGATCCATGTAAGCTGGGCTTACAAAAAAATGTTTTTGTCATTATCACTAACTACAGGGATATTTTTATAAAAACTAATACATTCCTGCTGAAACATTGCACAAAAATTTTATAGACAGTCATTTTGGTGTCATTCCCTCTGACTGCGTCATCTGGTGTGGTCCACACCCTCCACTCCTTACTCCCACATCCCCCTAGTGACACCACTGACAAAGAGCTGCAAGCTGGGATTCGAACCCAGGCCCTCTGATGTCAGAGCTGGTGCTCCTTCTTGGCTTCACACTCTGCCTCTGTGTCACTCCCACCTTCCCATACCCCCCGCCCCCGCCCAGTCCCTGACTTATCCTGAGGGGGAGGAGCTCCAGAACCAGCCCCCCTCCACCTTCCCAGCCTGGGGTCCGGGAGCAGCTGCTGACACAGGTTTGAGGTTTGAGAGCTGCTACCTCCAGCTGTGTCCGGGACATAGAATGCAGCTGCCTGCATCACTCGCCTGCCCTGCCCAGGCCAGCCAGGCCTCCTCCACCACCACGTCCCAGCAGGAGGGGTTCTTGAAATAGGTGGGGAGACTAAGACCCAGAGAAGGGGAAGGAGACCCAAAGTCCCACAGCTGGGCTGAGGCAGGTTTGCTACCGGAACCCAAGTTATCTGACTCCCAGCCCTGTGCCCGATGCATAAATCAATAAATTAAAGGACAATATCATTACTATAAATACAAGCTCTTAGGCATGAGAGTTAATAAAAATGTCCAAGGAATGAGAACTCCAATTTTCAGCTTTTTTTTTTTTTTTTTTTTAACCTAAAAATGTGGCTACAGACAAGTTCAGTTCAAGGGCTTGGCTTTGCCATCTAAGGAAACCCCTACCAAGGCCTGAAGGACCCAAGGCTCTCCAAGGAACCTCCTTCCTGCCACGCTGTCATGCAAAGTGGAACCTGAGGACCTCTCTTGTCCTTGATAATCACATCATCAGTCCAGTCGTCACTGGGCAGCTATTGATCTGGGGGGCTTGAAGCTGTTCTAACACCAGTGGGCTTGGCCCTTCTCTCCGTGTGGGTTTCCAGTTAGCACACAAGTCTAAGTTTTCAAAACCCCTGTGCAACTGCCTCCTCTCTTCTTCCTCCTTTCTCCCTTCTTTTTCTCTGTCTTTCCTTCCTCCCTTTCTCCCTCCCTCCCTTCCTTCCATTCCTCCCTTTACCCACTCACTGATCCACACATTCATTCAGTGAACATTCCATACCAGGCCTGGGAAGCACTGGTGGATGGGACACTGAGGGCCCTGGCCTGCAGGGGTCACAGCAGGAGTCCCAGCTCAGAAAGCACGGGGGTGGGTGCACCCAGCCTAGAAGGGCAGGAAGGCATCCAGAAGTGACCTTTTAAGTCCCTTTTCCTTCTTCCTCTCTATCTAGACTGCAGAGACATTGCACTTGGCTCTACTGTGTTTAATTTTTTAAAAAAATTAGCAGCTAATATTTGGCATAATGTCTAAGGCAGTTGACTGCTAACCAGAAGGCTGGTGGTTCAAACTCACCAGGCACTCCTCAGAAGGAAGGTTGGGCAACCTACTTCTGTAGTGATACTGCCTTGGAAACCCAAAGAGGGGTCGCTATGAGTCGGATCTGACTTGAAGACAGTGAGTTTGAGTTTGATTTCAATCAGGCCATTCCACATACAAAGTATCTCTTCAAAATTAGAAGATATGACTGCTTTTGGGTCTATCTCCCGGCATGGCAGCAATCAACAATGAGCAGTGGCTCAAGAGATCCTTGAGCAAATTTGACACAGACCCCACTCCTCCCTATTGCCTCACACCGTATGGGTTGAAAGCACAAGCACTGGAGTCAGAACCTTGAGTTTGAATTCTAACTCTACCATTTATTAGCCACATGACCCTGAGCAAGTTATCTGACCTTACTGTGCCTCTGTTTCCTCTTATAGAAAATGGGGGCAATGATATTTCAAAAGGTGGGTGGTTCAAACACAACCAGAGATACCTGCCTTGGAAGAGCCTTGAAAACCCTATGGAGCACATTTCTAGTCCGCATGCACTGGTTCGTCATGAGTCAGGATCGACTTGACGGCAACTAATAACAACAAATGTGTGGTGAGTGAAGGCCTGGCTGCATCTGCAAGAATAATTCCTCCCTTTTCTGAGAGCCACCCTCAACCAACCACTTCTGATACTGGCTGCACGCCATCTGAACCCCACTTGCTAAGCCTCATATAACATCCTTCCCTCCTGCCCCAAGTCAGAAGGCGTCTTCAGAGCCTTCTCGTGGCTGGCACTTCTGAGTAAAAGCTGTGCACACGAGGCTCCGTGGGAGGACTGTGACCATCCGTGTACTCGTCTAGGACCTCCATGGCCACCCCATCCCCTATGAGGCAGGAACTCTGCAGACAAGGCAGAGACCAGCCGCCTCTCCGAGGCCAGGGCCTGACCAGGCTAGGTGTGCAGCTCGAGGGAAGCCAGGCATCTTCCCCGCACGCCCCTCCCTTTGCGTCCTGCCTTCCTGGAATCGCAGTCTGGGCACCTCTCCCCCCCACTTTGTGCTTCCTGCTTTGCTTTCACACAGCCCTGCACCTCACCCGGCCTCGGCTCTGTGATGTCACATCGTGGTTTTGGAAAATGTCTCCGAGCCAGCCAGCCAAGGGGATGTCCCGGGGCTGTCACAGGGCTCGGCCTCTGGTGCTCATCTCAATCAACACTCCCTCCCCCATCACAGCAGCGGCTATGAGAGGTAGCCTAGGGTTCCAGTCTCCCTCTGCCAAACTCACTGTGTGGTGTGGGACCCATCACTGTCTTCACCTGTGGAACAGGACTCAGAATCCCTGCCTGGACCCCCCACCCTGCCCCATCTCTCTGGGTTGTTGGGAGATTGCACGCAACCCTAGGCAGGTGCACATTTTACAAGCCGTACAGAGCTGTGCCCATGAGTGCTAACCACTGCCTAAGTTCAAAGCCTAGCTGTGTGCCCTTGGGCAAGTCACTTACCCATTCTGTGCCTTAGTCTCTCATCTGTAAAATAGAGGTAAGAAGAATACCTCCCTATGGCGGTGTTGTAAGGATCAAGCAAGTTAACAGGACTCTGTGCTTAGAATAGAGCCTGGCACATGCGGAGGTGGTAAATGAAGCTGGAAGAGACGGATCCCCTCCTTCATACCCCTCACCCCATTTTACAACTCAGAAGTCAGGAGCACAAAGGAGGCCCAGGGCTAGGAATGAAGGAACACAGTGGCCTTGGCCCTGGACCAGGCTGGTGGCAGCTAACATGGCCCAATGTGAGAGGCAGAAGGAAGACCCTAAGTCACATTGCCTGGAATCACACCAGCAGAGACTCATATATTTGGGTCTTTGCAAAACCCCTGGGAAGAGTCCTACCTGAAACCATTGAAAGAGACCCTGAAGGACTAAGAAGTTGCCCCTGTCCCTGTCCCTCCTACCTCCTGTTGATCAAGTCCAAATTGCCCCAATAGCACATGTTAATCTGCAGGAACAATTCCTCCCACTTCCAAGAACCATCCTTGGCCAATGATTTACAGAACTAGCTGAACCTCACTGAGCCCCTCTTGCTAAAAAGCCCTCCTGCCTGCACTTAGAATGCTCCTTCCAAGTCTCCTCACGCCTGGCAGTTCCAAGGAAGAGCCTGTGATAATGGGCTCGGGTGGATCTCCTTCCACAGCCGTGATCACCTCTCTGTCTCCAGAATCAGGGAGCCCTGGTGGCGCAGTGCTTAAGAGCTTGGCTGCTAACCAAAAGGTCCATGGTTTGAACCCACCAGTTGCTCCACAGGAGAAGCATGTGGCAGTCTGCTTCCATAAAGACTTACAGCCTTGGAAACTCTATTGGGCAGTTCTACCCTGTTTCATAGGGTTACTATGAATAAGAATCAACTTAATGGCAGTGGGTTTGGTTTTCTGGTTTTGTTATCTCCAGAACCTAGCACAGGGTCTGGAGAAACCAAAAGGTCAGCATGACCGGGGGTTAGAGCAGAGGTAGCTCAGCAGGGAAACAGCAGGGAGGAAGTAATCAATCGTACTTGGGGCAAATCAGGGGTCCTCGAGAGTGGAGTCCTGAGGGATGTGTAGGAGTCTGGGGGTAGATTGTTTGGGCGGCAGGACTACTTCACACGCAGGGATCAGCAGGTGCTGAAGAATATGAGTCAACTGTAATTCCTGCCATTGGCCCCTCTGCTCCCTACCTTCAAACTGTTAAAGTGAAATACACCTAGTTCTAGCCACAAGCCACATTCCGTGTGACGCTTGGCACCACACATATCAAGACTAGAGAACCTCACAAACCAGGCATAAGAACAGATGGGGCCTGCTGAGCTTCACGGCTATCACATTAAGGGGTTCAGTTATTATCCCCAAAGCAGCAGGGAGGCACCGGAAGTTTAAGTGGAGGGTGTGGTGTGGTCAGATGTGATCCTTAGTGGGAAACCCTGGCAGGGCTCAGAAGGGAAGGATTGGAGAGGTGGGTGGCAGGGGATGGGTAGACCCCAGGAAGAGGCTGAGCAGAGGTCAGAGTGAGAGGTTATGGTGGAGACCTGGTCTGTGGCACAGGAATGGGATGGGAACCAGAGACCTGGGGAGCAACCAGTGGGAGGACACCAGGGAGGGTGAAAGAGGGACAGGGTGACACAGTTAGGAAGGGGCAGAAAGGAGGCAAGGATAAGCCAGAAGTGCCTTGGCCACTCCTGCTGGCCCTTGTTTAGCCCTGTTGACCTGCAGAGTGACCAAAGAACTTCCTCCTTTCTCCTACAATCACGTCATGGAATGTGGGATGCTTTCCTTTTTTGAATTGGCTGCCAGGAAACTCGGAATGGAATTTTGCTAGATTCTTCCCATTTATACAGTTATCTCCTGTGCTGCCTTGTAAATGCAAAGGACAGAAAGCTCTAGAACTGGATGGACCTGAGTTTGAATCCTGGTTCGACTAACCACTGGCTTCATTTCTTAACTTCTGGGCCTCAGTTTTCTTATCTGCAAAGCAAGGGTCATAACACCTCCCTCACTACGTTGTTTTCAGAGGACAAAAGAGAATGCTTGGTGTGGTAGTTAAGGATGTATGTTAACTTGGCTGGGCCTGGTTTTGAGTGGCTGGGCAGCTGGATGTAGTTATTCCCCATGGTGAGGTTGGTAATTAACTCCATGGAATCTATTGGTTGGAATCTATTGGAGCAGTTGCTTTAGGGATGTGGGCTGCTTCCAGCATATATAAGAAGCAACATTGAAGAAGGTCTCCAGCTTCTTGGCATGCTTGAGCCCGGCATGTAACCAAGTCATTGTTCAGCAGCCTGCCATGTTGCCCTGCCGATCTTGGGACTTTTTCAGGACTTGAACCAATGGCCTGCCATGTGGTTTGGTAACATCAGGACTGTGCTAGTTTATTTGTCAACCTTGGGCTTGTCAGCCTCAGCAGCCAGCAGCTGCCTGAGTGAAGAAAAGCCTCCAGCTTCGGTGGGCTGAGAGCAAGAAGCAGAGCTCAAGTCCAAGGCTGAGGGGCTTTCACCCAGCCCCTAGAGCCTGGCACTTTGAACTCGGACTTCTAGCCTCCAAAACTGTAAGAAAATGAACTCTTGTTTGTTAAAGCATCCCACTTGTGGTTATTTCTGTTGGAGTGGCACCAGGTAACCAAAACATTTGGGAAGTGCCTGGCACAAAGTCTAGAACCCAAGTATTAGTTTTTAATGGGTTTCTTGATGTTTTCTGAAGTTAGCCAGAATATCAGCGATGAGGAGAGGAGTGGTGGGTTATTCATCCTAGTCCTGGAATTGTGGGCACGCAAGTTGGTGGGAGTGGGAGCTAGGAGGTAGAAGGAGAACAGAGATACCAGGAGACTGGGAGGCAAAGGTACAGATGCAGTTCCACACAGAGGAAACCCGAGAGGCCAGAAGGTCCTCCCACCTCTCTTCCCTTTTCTTCTAGCCCCAGATCTACTCCAGCTGCCTCCTGTTTCCCACTTGGCACCTGACAGCTCTCTGGGGCCCCAGGCAGCCTAGTCCCCAGCTGCTGTTGCTCTGCTCCCCTACAATCTGATCCAGCTGGGTCTTGTCTCTCTTTCCACCCCGGCCAGCTGCTCCCTCCTTGCCCCATCTCCCCATATCCACATTCTCATCCACAGTGGACCGACTCCTAGCTCACTGCTCCATCTCCACCTGGTGTAAGGTGGCCCCTTACTTGGCTCTTGGCCAGCTCAGGGCTCTCACCAGACATGGAGGGGACAGCTGGACTCCCTGAGCTTGCCTGCTTGTCAGCCCCTTTCTACCCTCCATCTTCTTCTCAGCCCCAGTTTTCCCTGCCTGGCAAATGGGAGCTGGGAATAGTAAGAGCTCCTTTTGTGGAAACGATTTGGAGATAACCTGGTCCAGAGAGGTCATCAGGTACCAGATCTAGTCAATCGGGACCACCTACAGCACAGCACTACAGAAGCTAAAGCTGCACCTAGGTGTTACAGGAAGGAAGGCCATGATTATTAGCAACGTCTGCCAAGCCTGGGCACAAGAGATTATAACTGCCAGGAGCTGCCATTCCTCACCAGTCCCAACTTTCCAAAGTCAGAGACACTGAAAAAAAATTTAAATTCTGCATATCTACGATCGAGGGTCAACTTGACCAATAAGTAGCATCATGATAAATGGAGAAAAGATTGAAGTTATCAAAGATTTCATATGACTTGGTTCCACAATCAACAACAATGGAAGCAGCAGTCAAGAAATCAGACTATGTAATGTACTCGGCAAATCTGCTGCAAAAGACCTCTTTAAAGTGCTGAAGGGCAATGATGCCTCTTTGAAGGCTAAGGTGAGCCTAACCCAGGGCATGGTGTTTTCAATCGCCTCATATGCATGTGAGAGCTGGATAATGAATAAGGAAGACCGAAGAAGAATTGATGCTTTTGAATTGTGGTATTGGTGAAGAACACTGAAAGTACTATGGACTGCTAGACAAACGAACAAATCTGTCCCGGAAGAAGTGCAGCCAGAATGCTCCTTGGAAGTGAGAATGGCCAGACTTCGTCTCACCTACTTTGGTCATGTTGTCAGAAGGGCCCATCCTCTGGAGAAGGATGTCATGCTTGGTAAGGTGGAGGGTCAATGAAAAAGAAGGTCTTCGACGAGATGAGTTGACTCAGTGGCTACAAAAGTGGGCTCAGGTATAGCAGGGATTGTGAAGCTGGCACAAGATCGGGCAGTGTTTCTTTCTATTGTACGTAGGGTCGCTGTGAGTCGGAGCTGACTCAATGGCACCTAACAACAACAACAACAACATTATCAAGGGTGGTATTTCCCTAAGCGTGGGACTCATGAGGTATTGATATGAGACAAGTCAGATAGTCGGATGGGGGTTGGACACAGAATAAGACAAACCTGACTCCTGTGGTGGAAAGATTTTCCGTCCTCAGTCCCTCCGCATTCTCTCAAGGAGGAGGTCTTCTTTTATGC
>NW_006921670.1:707147-707730 GCF_000298275.1 Orycteropus afer afer
GAAAGTTTCTGTTGTTTGCTTTAGGACACAGCAGGGCTGTGGAAGGGGAGCTCAAGTCTGACACTCAGGTAGAGCTTTGTATGGCAGGAGGTGGTGGGTGACGCCCTTTCTTAATTAAGCTCCTCCCATGGTAAGGATCCAAGACTGAGACAACTTCAAGAGAAGGGAGTTTATTTTGGACATAGGGAAACAGGAATGCCCACCAAATAGTCACCAGCCCCCTTGGCAGTAAGAATGTTTGTGTCAGGGCCCTGGGGACCCTTCTCAAGGAGGTTTGGCTCCTCTCCAGGTTTGCCCTTTCCTCACCTGTACCTGCTCCCAAGGCCTCCCTCCCTACCTGTGTTCAAATGCCTGAGACTGTGAGACAATCTGATTGGCCAGCTCAGGCTCAGCTTCCTTGATTGGATAGCTCTTCCACTGGTCAGATGGATGAGCTTGTACCTCAGGTGCCCAATCAGCTGCAAGCAGAGTCTACAAGTGGAGGTGCTTAGCCTTGGAGGTAGTGAGGTGGCTGAAGCTGGTTCCTTGTCCTCAGAGACTCACCTCAATAAGGGAGTTTGTGGCAGACATCAAGTTGTGATTA
>NW_006921670.1:708275-748373 GCF_000298275.1 Orycteropus afer afer
CTAGGTAGAAAGGCCTACTGATCTACTCCTGAGAAAATAAGCTAAAGAAGCCCTATAAATCACAACAGAATATTGTTTGATATAGGCCTGGGTGTCAGCAGAAAAGACCAGTATCGTGTTTGGTAAAGTGGAAGACCAGTGAAAACCAGGAAAAACCCTAATGAAATGGATGGGCATAGTCAACAGCCAAAGCAGTGGCTTTGGTGGGGAAGAACCAGGCACTACCCATAGTTCATCCAGTGGGACCCTCATGAGGTTCCAGAAGGGTATGTCCCAATACAACGCCAGAAATACCAGGAAGATGTTTGCTTGTGTCCAAACATACCAACCGTCACAAAGACGGTGCAAGAACGGGCAACATCTCTTCGTTCCGTTGCACATGGATCTCCACGCACGGGAGCTGACTTGGCAGCAATGTACAGTTAGGTGCCCGGCACTATGCCTGGTGCAGTCAGAAGATGATGAGGCCACAGAGCTGCCAGTCTGGAGGCCAGTGTGCAGCTCCTGGGCTGCAAAGGAGATTCCTCTGGGGAAGGGTGAAGTGGGAGAGCCCAGAGCCTCTGAGTCTAGCACCATGGCGGGGAGAAGGTGCTACTTCTATTGTTTTTGCAGCTCGCATGCCCTAGGAATTCTTCTCAGTGGTGTCCCTCGTGAGTCTGGAAGCCACCATGGGAAGGTCCAGCCAGTGTCCACTTTGTTGGGAGATTCAGGTTCATACTTGTGCCACCGCAGTGGGGATGTAACAGCCTCACATTCCCGCTGCCCGTCTGTCAGTTTGTTGTACTCTAGTAGCTTATGTCTTGCTATGATGCTGGAAGCTATGCCACCAACGTTCCAAATACCAGTCGGGTCAGTCAGATTTCAACAGAGCTTCCAGATGAAGACAGACCAGGAAGAAAGGCCAGGTGATCTACTGCTGAAAAGTAGGCAATGAAAACCCTACGGGTCACAATAATGAGTATTGTCTGATACGGTGCTGGACGGTGAGCCTCCCCAGATGGAAGGCACTCAATCATGAAGACAGTGTGGGACCAGGCAACATTTTGTTGTGTTACATATAAGATCACTAGGAGTTGGAGCTACCTCAATGGCAGGTACCAACAACAGTGAAAGGTTCAGAGGTCACAAGAGATCTCAAAGGGGAAATGGCAGAGCCACTTTGTCCAGTTGCCCTGCAGCCCTGAATCTAGAAACTTTGGTGGCATATCAAGGAAGGCAGTGCTTTTCTCCAGGGGAAGCAGACTGACCCTTGAAGGATAAGGGAAGACCGTCACATAGAAAAGAGAGGTGAGGGTACTGCAGGCACAGGGAACAGTGTCAATGGTGTGGGAGAACCGGCAGCCACCAGTGGTTCATCCAGTAGGACCCTTGTGAGGTTCCAGAAGGGAATGTCGAATACGATGTGGAGGGGCAAGCCAGGTTGTGGAGTGTGGCTCTGATGCTGAGGTCAGCAGGGAGCCATGCTGGGTCTTAGGAGAGGAGTGTGGCCATATTTGTGTTTTGAACAGAGCACTCTGGCTTCCTTGTGGAGGGCAAGGGGGAGGGGGCAAGACTGGGCCAGGAAGCCAGTGAGGAGGCCAGTGATGACCCCTGGAGAGCCATGAGGACTGATGTCAGCAAGCAGCCACATGGCCAGAGAGGAGGGGCTTGAGAGAAGGGATACTTCAGAGGCAAAACCCATGGGACTCCATGATTGACAAGGAGGTGCAGGGTCAAAGGGGACCTCCTCCCAGTTCCTGGCTGGGGAGCATCAGCTGAGTTTAGGAAGAGGGCAGACTGAGTGTGTGGAGCTGGGTGAGGGTCGTCTATGCCAAGTGAGCTGGGTCCTGGTCCTGGAGCTCTTGGAGGGACACATAGGCATCAGTGTTTGGGGCCAGGCAGGGAGTGAGGGCCCTGGCCTGACCCTGCCTGGGAAGGGTGGCCCAGGGGGAACTGGCCCCCTCCCCAGGACCCGGGCCAGGGCCAGGAACTTCCTCTCCAGCTTCTCTCAGAGTCTGCTCCAAGAACGATTGGACAGCCACTGGGTTGGGTGCTCCTGGGGCAGGAGGCCCCAGAGGTCTGGAGTCTGAGTCTCTAGTAACTCCCCCCTGAGGGGAGGAGGGCAGCCTCTCCTCCCCAGCCCCACTGCCCCCAAGAGCAGTGTTTTTGGGGCCCGGGCCAGCAAGATTAGGGGAGAAGAGCAGCAGGTCTTCCCCGGGGGGAAAGGTACAGTAGGCATCGTTCTCCCCTGACAGAGATGGCAGGGCCGGCAGGGGAGACTCCATGGACGCCCCAGGCCTGCTCTCACTGGGCTCCTCAGCACAGGGGTCATAGGTGAAGTACACCTGGCAGGACTCGATCTCCAGGGCGTCCGGGAGGTGGAAGAAGAAATAGCCCTGGTTGGTGAAGCAGCTGGTGTGGGAGTGGCTGCTGGGTGAGGGCGCGGGCGCTTTGTCCTGTGACTGCAGGAGCAGCTGTGTGGCCTTGGTGTCCCTCTCCAGCACCTCCAGAGGGGAGATCTCGGGCGCTGGACCGCTGGGGCTGAAGGAGGATGAGGGGAAAGGCGAGGAGAGCCACTTCTGCCGGGAGAGAAGGGGGTGAGCTGGGTGCCTGCTCCCACCCTCCCACTCCCACCAGCCTCACAGTAACAACCCTCCCCCAACACACACCTTCTCACCATCCCCACCCCACCACCACAATCCCCGCCACTGCTGGCTTGGGGAACACTTGCACTGTCAGCCCAGGAAGTGTGTCTATTCAAGGCCTCAGCACAGACCTTCCCAGCTCACAGTAGGTGTCCAGGGCAATGAGTGGCTGTTTATTGAGGACCAACTGTGAGTCCCTGGGCCGTGGTAAGCGCTCAATTACTAGCTGAAAGGTTGACAGTTTGAACACACCCAGAGATGCTTCAGAAGACAAGCCTGGCACCCTGCTTCTGAAAGCTGACAGCCTTGGAAACCCTCTGAAGCAGTTCTACTCTGCACATGTCGGGTTGCTATGGGTGGGAATCAACCCCACAGCCGCTGACAACAGCTGCTAGCCTGGCTCTGTTCTAGGCGCTGGGAACAGATCAGAGGACAGACTCCTCAGCCCCTGGTGGGGCGTAGAGGGAGTGTGTGAATTGTCAGAGCTGGAAGGGCTCTAGGAGCACCCTGTTCAGATCCTAACTTAACTAATGCCAGAGAGGGACATGCCCTGGCCTCGACCACACAGCACCCAGTGGGACGGCTGGACCACAGTGTGATCTTCCTCCTCCCTCTGCAGGGAGCTTTGGGAGTTGATGGCCCCCATATTTGTCTCTCTGCCTCCCACACTCTTCCCACAGAGAGGGGGAAGCACCCACTGGAGCCCTTCTTGGTTCTTGGGAGGCCAGAGGGCCCTGGCCAGGAGTAAGGAGATCTGCATCCAGCCCCCGCTCTGGCACTCCCTGGCTGTGTGACCCTGGGCAGGTCACCGCACCTCTCTGAGCCTCAGTATTCACAACAGTTAACCGTCCCTTTCCCAGCTCCTCCCTGTTATCTGCCAGCCAGTGGGGAGCCATCAAGTGAGAAAATAGAAATACTTGTCCCAGAGTCAAATGCAGGTGACATGACAGAGGAGTTGGAGGACAGTAGATGCTGGGGTGCTGGGGAGGGGGGCTTCTGGCAGGTGAATTAGAGTCCTTTGTCCTGGGAGCCCTCATTAGCTAGACTGTGGCCCCCTGAGCACAGGGCCTAGGCCTGATGGGGTCCCCCTGCAGCCCAGTGCCCCATGCAGGACCTGAAGGCCCAGTCAGCACATTGCTAATGAATTATGGGTCAGCAGAGAGACACCCTCGTTCTCCATCCCCAGGGTGAGTTCGTGGGAATGCATCACTGCTAGACACATGTGCATGCAGACACATATACATGTATACACACATGCATACACATGTGCTTGGTCACACACATGTACACATGTGCATGCACAACCACTCAGTAACACCCTCCACCCCCGGCTCTTTAAATAACCTCCAGAAACAAGGATTTTGTGTTATAGGAGAAAGGGCCTAAAGAGAGGCAAGAAGGGCAAACTAGGGTTGGCAGGAAGGGGTAGGAGGCTAGGAAGAGAGGGTCAAAGCACAGTCAGGTTCACAGCACCGGTGGAGACAGCAGAAGGCAGGACAAGGCAGCAACTCTGAGCGTGGCGGCCGGGAGGAGAGAGGCCAGCTCTTTGGGCAGTACTGTGGTCAAGGCTTCCTGGACCTGGGCCTCTTCCACACTACCCTGCAGCAAGGGGCGGGGTGGGGCGGAGATGGTTGAGGAGAAACCTGTCCCCCTTGGCTCACACTCACACACACTCCCAGATCCTTTGGACAAGGCAGCAGCCCTTGTGGCCTTGGAGGGGGCTCTCGCCCAGCCACAGGGAGGGAGCAGGGTCCCTCTTGGCCAGCCTCACCCCTGCCACACTGTGCCTTCCCAGGTCTTCCTCTGGATAACCCTTGTGCAGAGATGACCCCATGAGAAGAGGGAGTGATTTACAGCTCTCAGGAAAGACCCTCTCACACTCCTGAAATATCCCAGTCTCATAGAATCAGAAGGACTTCAAGCCAGAAGAGGCCCCAGGCTATATCTAGTCCCGTCTCTGACTAATTTCAATGTAGGAATCCCTTCTGCAAAGTTACTGACTCATAGTCAGCCAAGGCTTGCTTGAATATGTCTGTTGATGGGGAGCTCACCACCTCCAGGGCTGAGAGAGGAATTTTAAGGAGATGTGTTCTCCCGCATCAAGGGAAGTGTAGGTAAGATATCCCCAATCATGGAAGTTGTCCAAAGAATTCAAGAAGGGACTCTGGTCAACACTGACTGGAGAACAAAGCCAGCCCATGACAGCACCAGTCCAGGGTGGCCTTCCTGACCCTCATCACTGCTCCTGACCTCTCCCCAACCCCCTTCATCCCCTACTAGGTCTAGGGAGCCTAAAGCGACTGCTAGAAACAGCCCACCACATCCCTTTCCCAAATGAAGCTTCCTGCCTGAAGCTGATGTGTACTGGGGGGAGGGGAAGGCAGAGATGGCCGCACTTTAAATGTGTTACTGTATGGGTGGGCAGTTTAAAATGAGCCTGTGTTCTGTGACTAGAGGTGAGTCTAGTCTTGGGGCCCTGTTAGTATCTGCGATCATTTAGGTAGCTCTCTAGGGTTTTTGGCAAGAGTGGGGTAGCATTAACCCCACTGAGTGGGTCTGCCTGGGCAGAGAGCTGGGGAGAACTGGGACTATCAAGTCAACAAACTGATGACATACTAGCTAGGACCCCTTAAGCACTCATTGTATGCCAGGCCAGCTTTTCAGGGAAATACACACATGGACTTTATTTTTCTCTCCATTTTCTAGGTAAGAAAACTGAGGCAGAGAGAGATTCTATAACTTGCCCAGGGTCACACAGCCAGGAGGTGCTGGAGCCAGGATTAGAACCCAGGCAGTGGGCTTAAGTGGGGTTTGCCAGGCAGCCTGAGAGCACTAGTGCCAGAGCTGGGGGAAAGGGCGCACACCCCCCCCCCAGGAGGCTGCTCTCTGCTGCTCTGCATATTTTCCCACAAAGTACAAAGTCACAGCTCTTGCACCGCCTCCCACCCCTCTCTCTCCACCAGCCCTCCCCTGGCTGCCTGAGTCAGCTGCTCGCTTCTGTCCTCCCCTCTGGACTCCTACCTGGAAATCTCCTCCATGCTCTGTGCTCAGCTGGGAAAAGAACTCCGAGGGGTCTGGGATGTGACACTTCAGAGCCTTCTTCAGCCTGAATGGGGAAGGGAGGAGAAAGGGTGAGGAGGAGGATGGGCCGTGGCGTCCTGCCATCAGCCTCACATTCATCCACCTTTCGAGTGCCCACTGTGGGCCGGACTATGCTGTGTGCAGGGTCCAAGAATGACTGAGATGGAAAGTGCCTACTTGCCAGGAGCTAACATTCCAGTGGGGGACAGACATGGGCCAAGTAGGCAACATGGCTGCTCATTCCATGGAGACAAAGAGCCAGGTGTTATGGGAGAGAAGGCTGGCAGAGGGTCAGGGGGACCACAGGAGCCAGGGAGGTCAGAGAGAGCCTGGGTGCTGAGGAGGAGAGAAGTCGGAGAGAGGCCAGATCACAGGCCTGAGAGGCAGGATGCAAGGATGGTGGTTCAGGTCGTGCACTGTCCGGGGACACCAGGCCTGAGGGTGGTGAGTGGGGGCTGAGTTCCAGCCCATGCTTTGCTTGCCTAGCTGAGTGCCCTGGCACTGGTACGAACCTGCCTGGAGGAAGTGTACTATTTTCTGATTTGCACAAAGGTTCTAAATGGCTGGGCACCCTCAAGGTTTGGGATGTATTCTGAGTACAGTGGGCAGCTCCTAATGGTGTTACACAGGAGAAGAAAAGGGAAGGGCTGTGTTTGGAGAGTGGACTGAAGTGACAGTGTGGCGATGGGGAGACCAGGGAGGAGGCTGCTGCAGTTGTCCAGGCAGAACAATCACATGACCCCGTCTGGGAACAAGGACCTTCAGCAGATAAACAGTCTCTCCACCAGTGTCCACCAAGTAAGGAGCTGGCAGAGGGTCGGGGGACCACAGGAGCCAGGGAGGTCAGAGACAGGGTGGTTGGTGAGGAGAAGGAGAGAAGTCAGAGAGAGGCAGCCAGTGAGGGGCTACCACTGGGGCCAGTAGTGGGGGCAAGAAGACCTAATGGAAGGAGGTCTGAGGGTCCTGAGCAGTTGCTGGAATGGGGGAGGGGCAGGAGGGTTGTACCCCAACTTCACCACTAACTGGCTGTGTGACCTTGGGCAGGGCAGATGACTTCTCTGGTCCCCATCCAGGCAAGAGTTTAAGCGGAACGGTAGCCCCTGACTTGCTGCCTCCACAGACCTGAGATGATGCAGACGGCACACATTGTATCTGTGTATACATTTGTAATCCATAAAGACCTGCTTCGCTCGGTGCACAGAGAGCTCCTTGAGGATGGAACCATAGGCAGGTGGCTGGCTAGCGTGGTCCCAGCACCTCGTGCTGCACCGGGCACTGAGCTGGTCTCAGCAAATGCAGAATGAATGAATGAATGAATGCCTTGACCTAGATAGACCCATGAGGACCCAGCACACACAGACAGCCTGCACTGTACACATATGCACACACACACTCTCTCTCTCTCTCAGGTCTTGAGTGGGGTGCTCTGGGCAGGATCCCCACAGGGCTTCACCTCCCCACTCCCCTCCTAGGGCTGGTTCCGTGAACCAAGGGGGACCATCTTGTGGGGGGAGGGCACAGGAAAAGGCCAGGTGGGGAGGACTCGGGGGTGGGCAGAGGGAGCATGTGCTCAGCACTGCGTGTGCGTGTGGCTGCGTGTTGGGCAGGAGCATGAAGGACAGGAGGCAGCCTTTCTTACCACGGCCCGATGTACCGGCAGTTGGCCAGCAGGTAGACTAAGATGATGAAGGCAAATCCACCACTGAGGCCTATGAGCATGTGGCCCAACCAAGGAAGGGGCGAGGTCTTCCCGGGGGCTGCCGGGGGTGGGAGGAGAGGTGGAGAGAGGGGGTTAGAGAGCACCCCCACCCTGATCCCATCATATTCCCCCAATCCCCCCGCCTCTAGCCTGGCGCCACAGTCCCTGAGTCTGTTGCCAGCCTCTGCAGGCGTGCCCTTGCCAGGCGTCACCCCTCCTGTCTCAGCTCCCTCCTCACCCTTGTTGCCCACCAGTACCTTCGGGCCTTGTCCTAAAGGCCAGCGGCTGGCTCCAGGGGCTCCAGGTCGTGTTGCTGCCTTGATGGGCCCTGGCCCGCACCTGAAGCTCATAGGAGGTGTCTGGAGCCAGTGTCTCCAGGTAAATCCATTGCTGGTTCTGCCCGAGGGTCAGCAGGGAGGCCGACTGGGGCAGAGACAGGGGTGTCAGAGCCAGCAGGCTCCCCCCACCTGATCCACCTCCCACGGCAGAGCCAGGAGGCTGAATAAGACAGACCCTCTATACTCTGCATCTCCCCAGCTGCTGAAAGGGGCCGTGATTACCCAGTCATTGGGGTGAGGAACCCCAAAGTCACCCAGGACCCCTTCCTCCCACTCATCCCCCACATCCAAAGCCACACTCTAATCAGCTCCTTCTGCCTCTGGACCAATTCGGGACCTTCTCTCCTCTGTCCCACACTCCCCGCCCCTCCCAGGCCCAAGACTCTCCAGCCTCCACCAGCCTGGTAGCGGGTCTCGCTACATCCACTCAGACCCCACAACAGGAAGAGGAACTCTTTAAGAAAGCGTGCAGCACCTCATGTCCCCCAAAACTTCCGATGCTTTTCCATCACCCATCATCACTTATACCCAAACCCAGATTCCTCCTCCCACCACCCCACCCTCTGGAATCGCTCTCTTTGTGTGTTCCTCTTCCTCCTCCCTACCCACCCCCTAATACCCCACACACATGCAAGCATCGTCCTGCCTCTGCGGAAAACCCAGCCCAGGTTTTCCTCCATCTAGAGCTACAGGGTCAGCTCCATCTAGACCTCAGAGCCCTGCCCTGGTCACCCAGGTCTAAAATAGTCTGCCCCAGCCACTGTCAAAGACACGACCCGATTTCATTTTCTTTATAAACCAGTTGCCGTCAAGCCAGCTCTGACTGCTGGCCACCCCATGTGTATCAGGCCTGTGCTCCATAGGTTTTTCCGTGACTGATTTTTCAGAAGCAGATTGCCAGGTCTTTCTTATGAGGCTCTGCTTGCACCGACCAGGGAATCATTTTCTTTAGAGTAAGTATCCCAGATTCTCTTGTTGCTGAGTTTACTGTCTGCCCCCATGTCAGTTTCCCCAGAGCAGAAACCACTCTCTCCCCAGCATCCAGCACACAATAGGTGCTCAGTAAATATTTGTTGGATGAATGAATAAGTGATTGATTGAGCAAGAGAATGATCAAATAAAGGAATGAATAAAGGGACGACTAAGAGTCGAGGGCCCGTGGAGCCCTGGACCCGGTTGGATTTGATGGTGGGAGAGTGGCTTCTAGGAATTTTGAACTCTCATGGGTGGGCAGTCGCCTGCTTCTTTGCCCTGTGCCTGCCCAGAATCTGCTCCAGCTGGACCCACTTGGTCATAGAGGGCAGGTGGAGGGAGGGGTGGCAGGGCCAGGCAGTACAGGTGGACTCCATCACCCGTCACCTGCCCAGTGGATGATGGGGCTTCTCTGAGATGCAGAATAGATGCCGTGACCACCACTACTCACCTCCCAGCTGTGGCCCAGGGGCTGTGTACGGACCTCAAATTCCAGATAACGTTCAATGTAGTGGGAGAACTGGGGGAGGATCCAGGTGACGTTGCACCTATGAGCCTCTAAATGGACAACTTGGAGGGAGTCGGGGGCCATCAGGCGAACTGGAGGCAGGAGAGAGGACAGAAAAGCAAGTGCAGGTGACACTGGATTATGACCTTGACACAATAAAGCCCATACCTGCTCCCACCTCCGCTTCTGACCTGCTGTTCCTTCCTCCAGAGGCCCTCATGGCTCACCATTTCCCTTCCTCCTATTTGGAGAATCTATCCTGACAACCCACCACTCTTCACCCTCTTACCTATGTCCTTTCTAGCACTTGTTACCACTTGATATATTAAATATTTATTCTCATTGCTTTATTCATTTGTTGTCTCCCCCACCAGACTGTGAGCTCGCTGAGGGCAGGACATTGTCCTCTGCTGCATCCTTGGTGCCTGGGACATTACTCGGCTTGTGGCAGACACACGACGCAATAGCTCGTGAAAGAAAGAATTAAGATGCCCTTCTCTGTGCTCGGAACTGATCTAAGGGTTTTACATGGATCGTACATTATCTCATTTATTTTAAATTTGATAACTGTAAGTTTTATGATTCTGAAGTTAAATTGATTTAAGTTTCCATAATTGTGAGACTCTATCCAAAAAAAGAAACTCCAAACTCACTGCCATCAAGTCAGTTCTGACCCATAGCGACCTCTCCTTGGGTTTCCGAGGCAATCCTACTTCCGTGGTGATACTGCCTCAGAAACCCAAGGAGGGGGGTCGCTATGAGTCGGGGCCGACTCGACGGCAAAACAACAAACAACAACAATATCACTAGATTGCCCCACCTTCCTTCCGAGGAGTGGCTGGTGGGTTTGAACTGCCAGCCTTCTGGTGAGCAGTCAAGTGCCTTAGGCACTATGCTACCAGAGCTCTATGTTGTTGTTGTTGTTGTTGTTGTTATTTGCCATCGAGTCGGCCCCGACTCATATAGAGCCATGCAAATAATAACAAGCAAATGTCCATTCAGCATTGACTGTGTGCTAAACGGCTATGTCTCTTGGCTTGTGGATTCCTCCCAGGGACCCTGTGTGGCTTTGATTATCCTCATTTTACAGATGAGGAAAGTGAGGCATGGACACACTAAATGATCTTCCCAAGACGCATATCCAGTCAAGGCAGGGCTAGGCTTTGAACCCCAAGGAGATCTTGCCCTCTGTCCCACCCTTTTCCTAGAGATGGCCTGTGAGGTCATCCAACATAAAGTGATGGAGTTTGAGGAGCAGTGAGTGGGAAGGAATTTGGAGGTGGAGATAAAATAGAGACACCATGTGGGTTGAGGAGGGGGTGGCACTCAGTCACTCTACAAACCTTCCCAGAGTGTTGCCTGGATCAGGCCTGGCGCTGGGTACTAGGAATGGAGACACAGGGATGGCAGAAACCCTGCCCTCGGAGAGCCCACAGGCCAGTGAGGGAGACAAACCAGGCAGTGATGACCTGGACATAAACTCCTTGAAAGTGGAGGTCCAATGGGCCAGGGGAGTCTGGGAAGGCCTCCCGGAGGAGGTGACCTTCACTGAGATTGAAGGGTGAGTTGGACTTGTGCATGTGGGGAGAGCCTTCCAGGCAGTGGAACCAGAGTGTGCAAAGGCTCAGAGGCATGGGTGGGCCTATTGGCTGTGGTGGAGATAGAGGTTGCCAGAGAAGGAGCATAAGACATGAGGTTGGAGAGGGAGGCCAGGCCAAAGCTGAGAAGCCTTGAATGCCGGGATTCCATCCCAGGGCGATGGGCAGTGAACCAGTCAGAGGTGGGTATGGAAAGTGATGGGGAGAGAGACTGAGCAGGGAGGATCCCAGAGAGGAAGTCAGGGATGGAGAGTCCACCTCACCCAGCCCCACCACAGGGGCCTCACTCACGGTTCTCAAAGGGCTTGAACTCCTGGCTTGTCACTATCCACCACCTCTTCCCTTTGCGGCACCTCACGCTTATGTTGACAACGTCCACCGCTGTCAGTCTCTGAGACTGTAAGGGAAGGAGGGCAGGGCTGTCGCTGCCAGCAGCGGGAGAGGGGCTGCCGTGGAGCGGGAAGGCCATAGGAATGAAGACAAAGGGAGAACGGGGGTGGGGAGGACAAGAGCTGCAGCAGATGGAACTCTCCATGCGCCCCACCTCTAAGGCAGGGCCAGCAAACTTTTTCTGTAAAGGGCTAGATAGTAAATATATTTGGCTTTGCAGGCCTAATCATCTCTGTCCCAGCTATTTGACTCTGGCCTCGTTGCTTGAAAGTAGCCATGACTATATGTAAGCGAATGATCGTGGCTGTGTTCCAATAAAACTTTATTTATAAAAACAACCAGAGGGCCATAGTTTGCTGACCTCCAATTTAAAATGAAGTGAGCTGCCTTGGTAGATAGTGACTTCCCCATCACAAGAGGTTTGTAAGAAGAGAAGTCTCCCTCCCCCAAAAGAAGATGAAGGTCTGGAACCAAGTAAGGATGACAGCCTCCCCTCCTTTTCCTATACCCTGCCCTCTTGGGAAGAAAATGGCAGAGGTTGAGTGTCTCCTGTGTGCAGGAACTGCTCAGATGACTTAGCCATTAGTACTGGATTCTCACAGCAGTTCAGCCCCGTTCAGCAGGTGAGAAACCTGAGGCTTGGTTGGTTAAGGGACTTTTCCAAGGTCATACAGTTTGTCAGTAGGGGGGCGCCAGATTCAAACCCACCAGGCCCTCCTCATCCATAGCCTCACAGAGTGACTGTAGCTCTGAGCCCGTTGTGGCTGACTGAAGCTACTGAGGGAGCCCACAGCACGGTGGCCCTGGAGGGTCAGTGCTACAGGGCCCCGAAGGCAGTTTCACCTCTAGGACTCTGACCACCGTCTCTCTGACCTGCCAGGAGACCCCACTGCGAGCAAACCTTGAACCTGATCATTAGGATTCTTGAAACTGGTCAGTCAGAAAGTCACTCCTCCTTCTCCATCCAAGCATCCTGTCCCAGCCTTCTTACAGTGCCACGGGGGCCAGGTTGCCCCAGATAAGAGTAGTATCATCATCATTATTGTTATTGGTGTTATTATGAAGATGCTGCCAACAATATATTGAATGAAGCCACTTACTTTGTGCCAGGCACTCTTCTAAGCATGCTACATATATTATCTCATTTAATTCTCTCAACATGACCATCCTACTTCTGAAGAAACAGAAGCACAGAGAGGCTTAGTAACTTGCCTAAGGTCACACAGCTTGGAAGTGGAGGAGCCAGGATTTAAGCCAGGCCATCTGCACAGCTCACAAGGACTGTGTAGCAGTCTGTTTTCAGAGCCTGTGCTTTTATCAGCTATACTCTGTGACCCCATTTTCACATTCTCCTGCCCCTTGAGAATCTGTACAACGAATGGTGGTTGGAAAAATGTCGTCTGGGTGTTCTGCCGCTGCCAAGGAGCATTTGACATTCAGTCATATGATTCACACCCATGTGGACACAACCATGTGCCCTACAAGAGGCATGGGCTAAGGTCCAGCAGACCTGGGTTCAAAGTCCAGTGCTGACACTCCCTGGCTGTGCAACCTTGGGCAGGGACAAGCCTTGGGCAGTTTACACACTGGTAAGAGGGCAAAATGGTGGTGCCTACCTATGGGTTTGTAAGTATTGATTGATGACAGCTTACTCTGCTCTGGGAGTCATTCTAAGTGCTTCGACCTTCAGAGCAAAACTTCTAGGCGGGTGTCATTTTGATTCCCATTTTACAGGTGGGGAAACAGGGCATGGAGTTTCCCAACATCACCCAACTAGGGTGTGATGGGACCAGCACTTAAATCCAGACTACCAGGCTGCAGAATCCCCACGCTTAACCCCACAGGGCCCTGTGTCTACCAAGAGCTCGGGAAGAGTCAGGCGTGGTTGTGACTTCTATGGGGCACTCTCCCCACTGGATAGAGTCCAGGGACGTTGCAGGGCTCCAAGGCGCAGAAGACAGGAAGGCAGGCCTCAGGCCCCAGCATGCCTCGCCCTCAGGCCAGGCTGAGTTCTGGCCTCTCACTGCTGCCTTTGGCCTCTGCCTCCTCATCGACCCCAGGCAGTCCTCCTCACAGCCTTGGGATGTTGGGCTTGCCAAGCCCAGCTCCTCCCTGGCCTCCAGCCCTCCCTGAGATTTCAGCCTGGACTGGAGGGCACCACCTCTTCGCCCATGCCCACCCTTTCCCCGGCTCAGCTACTCACGTTTGGAGGCCCGAGGATCAGGTTACAAGCCCAGGACTCCGGGAACCTCGTGGGGAACAGATCACAGGTTTCGTTCCACCGCCTTTTAAGATCAAAGAACCCACTTAGAAGGGAAGGAGGCCTCCACAAAGCTGCCCTGAGGCATCCCTTCTCAGCTCTATCTGCTCTTTAGACCTGTGGTGGCAGCTGCCTTGGTCCTTGTGAGGCAAGGTTGATTTGGACCTGGGCTCTGTGTCAGCCTGGTAAAGAGTGTCACTTCACTCACCCATCCAACAATATTCTGCACCATTCTGGCCTGGCCTGTGGCCACTCCTCACATAGCAGCCAGGTCCAACCAAGTGCCCCTCCACACGTAAAGCCCCCTAAATTCTTCCCATGGGGCTGAGGGTGAAGACCCATCCTTAAATGGGCCTTGGGAGCCCATGAATCACCACCCACCCAGGAGCCAGGGCAGAGGCCAAAGCCATCTTGGCCTCCTCCTTCTCCCTCCTGTTTTCTGAACCTGCATCCAATTAGTCCCCAAGCCCGAGGAGCCCACCTCTACCTCAGGGACCCTCCCTTCCCCTACTCCTCCACTTACCTACCACCTGGATGGCAGGATCCCAGAGGCCCCTCCACTAACTCCCTCCCAGGCTTGTTCCCACAGCTGCCCTAGTTGTTGTTAGGTGCAATCAAGTCATCTCTGACTCAGCGACCCCATGCACAGCAGAATGAAACACTGCCTGGTCCTGCGCAATCCTTGCTGTACTTGAGCCCATCGCGCCAGCCAGTGTGTCAATCCATCGTTGAGGGCCTTCCCCTCTTTTGATGACCCTCCACCTTACCAAGCATGACATCCTTCTCCAGGGAATGGTCCCTTCTTACAACATGACCAAAGTAGGTGAGACGAAGTCTGGCCATTCTCGCTTCCAAGGAGCATTTTGGGTGCACTTCCTCCAGGAAAGATCTGTTAGTCCTTTTAGCAGTCCATGGTACTTTCAGCATTCTTCACCAGCACCACAGCTCAAAAGCATCAGCTCTTCTTTGGTCTTTCTTATTCATTGTCCAACTCTCACATGCATATGAGGTGATTGGAAATACCATGGCTTGTGTCAGACACACTTTAGTCCTCCAAGAGACATCTTTCCTCTTCAGTACTTGAAAGAGTCCTTTGCAGCCGATTTGCCCAGGGCTATACGTCATCTGATGTCTTGACTGATACTCCCATTGACATCGATTGTAGAACCAAGCAATGTGAGGTCTTTGACAACTTCAATCTTATCATGATGCTGCTTATTGGTCCAGTTGTGAGGATTTTTGTTTTCTTTATATTGAAATGTAATCCACACTGCAGAGTGTAGTCTTTAATCTTCATCAGTAAGTGCTTCAAGTCATCCTCACTTTCAGCAAGCAAAGTTGTGTTGTCAGCATATCGCAGGTTGTTAATCCTGATGCCACGTTCTTCTTCATGTAGGCCAGGCTTCTTGGATTATTTGCTCAGCATGTAGATTGAGTAAGTATGATGAAAGGATACACCCAGACACACTCCCCTCTTGATTTTAAACCATGCAGTGTCCCCTTGTTCTGTTCAAACCACAGCCTCCTGGTCTGGGTACAGCTTCCTCATGAATACAATTAAGTGTTCTGGAATTCCTCTTCTTCTCAATGCTATCCATAATTTATTATGATGCACACAATCAAATGCTTTCACATAGTCAATAAAACACAAGGAAACTTCTTTCTGGTGATCTTTGCTTTCAGCCAAGATCCATGTGCTGGCAGCAATGACATCCCTTATTCCACGTCCTCTTCTGAAACCAACTTGCATTTCTGGAAGTTCTCTGTCAATATACTGCTGTAACTGTTTTTTTAATTATCTTCAGTAAGGTTTTACTTGTGTGATATTAATGATACTGTTTGACAATTTCCACATTCTGTGGGATCACCTTTCTTTGGAATGGGTACAAATACGGATCTCTTCCAGTCAGTTGGCCAGGTAGCTGTCTTCCAAATCTCTTGGCATAACCAAGTGAGTGTCTCCAGTGGGGCATCCATTTGTTGAAACATCTCAATGGGTATTCCTTCAATTCCTGGAAGCTTGTTCTTTGCCAGTTCCTTCAGTGCAGCTTTGACCTCTTCCCTCAATACCATTGGTTCTTGAACATATGCCACCTCCTGAAATGGATGAAGATCAACCAGTTCTTTTTGGTACAGTGATTCTGTGTATTCCTTCCATCTTCCTTTGATGCTTCCTGCATCATTCAATATTTTGCCCATAGGATCTTTCAATATTGCAACGTGAGGCTTAAATATTTTCCTCAGTTCTTTCAGCTTCAGTTCTTTCTTCCCTTTTGGTTTTCTAACTTCAGGTCTTTGGACATTTCATTATAGTAATTGGCTTTGTCTGCTCGAGCTGCTATGCTCAGCTCTGTTATCTTGTCATTTCTTCCATTTGTTTTAGCTACTCTTCGCTCAAGGGCAAGTTTCAGCTTTTCTTCTGACATCCATTTTGGTCTTTTCTTTCTCATATTTTTAGTGACCTCTTGCTTTCTTCATAGATGATGTTCTTCATATCATCCCACAATTCCTCTGATTTTTGGTCACTGGTGTTCAATGCATCAAATCTATTCTTTAGATGGTCTCTAAATTCAGGAGGGATATATTCAAGCTCATATTTTGGCTCTCATGGACTTGTTTTAATTGTCTTCAATTCCAAGTTGAACTTGCATATGAGCAGTTGATGGTCTGTTCCACAATCAGCTCCTGGCCTTGTTTTGGCTGAAGATATTGAACTTTTCCATCGCCTCTTGCCACAGAAGTGGTCAGTCTCATTCCTGTGTGCGAAGTCCACTTGTATAGCTGCCATTTGTCTTGTTGAAAAGGGTATTTGCAATGAGTAAGTTGTTGGTCTTGCAAAATTCTATCATGAGACCTCCAGCCTTATTTCTGTCACCAAGGCCAAATTTTCCAACTACCAGTGATCCTTCTTTGTTTCCAACTTTTGCATTCCAGTCACCAGTGATAATGAATACATCTTGATTGCATGTTCAGTCAATTTCAGACTGCAGAAGTTGATAAAAATCTTCAATTTCCTCATCTTTAGCTTTGGTGGTTGGTGCATAAATTTGAATAATAGTAGTATTAATGGGTCTTCCTTGTAGGCATATGGATATTGTCTTCTCACTGACAGCACTGTACTTCAGCATAATCTTGCAACATCCTTTGGGATGATGAATGCCACGCCATTCCTCTTTAAACTGTCATTCCCAGCACAGTAGATCACATGGGTTGTCTGATTCAAAATGGCCACAACCCATCCATTTCAGCTCACTAATGCCTAGGATATTGATCTTTATGTGTTCCATTTCACTTTTGACAACTACCAATTTTCCTAGATTCATACTTCTTACATTCCATGTTCCAGTTATTAATGGATGTTTATAGCTGTTTCTCCTCAATTAAATCATGTAATGTCAGCAAATGGAGGTCCTGAAAGCTTTACTTTATCCAAAACATTAAGGTTGACTCTACTCTGGCGAGGCAGCTCTTTCCCAGTCATACTTTGACAGCCTTCCAATCTAAGGGGCTCGTCTTCCTGCACTGTATCGGACAGTGTTTCTGGGCTGTTCATAAAGTTGCCCAGTAATGTATCAGACAGTGTTTCTTTGCTATTCATAAGGTTTTCCCTGGCCAATTCTTTGAGAAGTGGATGGCCTCTTCCTTCTTTCTAGTCTGTCTCAGTCTGTAAGCTGCATTGAAATCTGTGCACCATGTGCAACTCTACTGGCGTTTGAAACACTACTGGCACAGCCTCAAGCCTCACAGCAACACCCAAGCCACCACAGTACGACAAACTGACAGATAAGTTTATATCCCTTAGCTATTTGAAACCTCTCCACCCTCCCCTTACCTGGATCCTACCTGGATCCGGTCACTTTGTCATCCTCGGAGTTCCCTCCCTTTCCCTTCTCTGGGGTAGGGCCTGTCTCCCTAGGGGTCTCTCAAAATCCCAGATTACTCAAAAACTTGGGAGAGCCCTTTCTTCCCCAACAGCCTCTAACATTGAGTCCAGCTTGACAAAGCAGCCTTGTGGTTCAGCATCCCCAAACCACTTTTTCTAGTCCACCTCCCAGCCTCACCATGGCAGCCTGGCTCCTGTCTGCCCCCTTCTCCATGTTTGATGGGTCTAAATATCTGACTCCCATTTTCTCTTACATGATGCCTTGATTCTAGACCTGGTTCCAAATCTGTGATGTGAAGAGTCCTATTATTCCTACTATTCCAAGATTCTGTACTTGCAGATTTCTTGGAGTCTGAGATTTTAGGTTTCCAAGAATCTGAAAGCCAAGGATGATAAAATTACACTGTGCAGTCAAACCACACTCACCGCTTATGGGGTTGGGCATGAACTTGGCAGCCTGTGGCCTGCAGGACCCCATGCTGGCTCCAGACACAGGAGATGTTGGCTCTTGAGTTGTAGAAGCACGTGAGTGTGGAAGTGTCTGCTGGGTGAAACAGTCATGAGCGGCTGCAGGGAGCCCCCAGTCCTCAGGGCTCACCTACCACCCTTCCTCTGGTCATCCAGTGCCTACCAGCTTTGGAGGGAGGCAACCCAGGCAAGCAGAGAAGGGACTACTAAACCCATTTCAGAGCGGAGAAAACTGAGCCCCGGAGCCTGCAAATCCCACAGGTAGGGCAGAAGGAGAACCCAGCTTCTGCCTGAATCTTGTAGATGCACATGAATGTAGTACAGGTAGGATGAGGGGCCCAGGGTTGGGACAGATGCCTGATCTTTGGTCCCATGGCCCCTGCCATTCCTGGTTCCTGCTTCCCTCCTCTCCTGGCTCCTGGTTCTGCTTCTGGATCTGCTATCAAGAAGCAGGGGACTTGGGAGGGGTTCCCTAGAGGAGACACAGCTGTGGGGTTGCCAGGGTCCTCACCGTTCACTGCTGCAGAAGGCCGGGGTATGGCCAGAGGAAGAAGGAGGACGAGGAGGGGCAGACACCAGGTCAGAGGAGGCGTTTCCATCACAGCCACAGAGTGGAGCTGGGGAAGAGGGCCCTGAAGGAGCAGAGAGCACAGGTGAGCACCCCCCACAGTCACCCTCCCCTCTCAGGTGCCCGCTCTGCTCCCCACCACAGGGCCCTCAGGCCCACATGGGCACATGGCTCATTCTCTCCCTTCATTCAGATTTCTGGACAGGGCTTTCCTGGCCAGAACTGTTGCTCCTTATTTTCCATCATAGCATTTATTGAATTACTTAATTGATTTTCCTCTTTATCTCTCTAAGGAGCCCTGGTGGTGCAGTGGTTAAGCATTTGGCTGCAAAAGGAAAGGCCAGCAGTTCGAACTCACCAGTCACTCCATGGGAGAAACATGTGGCAGTCTGCTTCCAAAAAGATTACAACCTTGGAAATCTGATGGGCAGTTCGACTCTGTCTTGGAGCATTGCTATGAGTTGGAATCAACTTGATAGCAAGGAGGATGGCTCTCTATCCTCTATGCCCCCCCCCACTATACACAAATACACTCTCACATCAGTTCAATGAAGGCAGGGGGTTTTGTCTGTTTTGGTCATTCCTAGGAACCCAGTGCCTAGAACAGTGTCTGGTACATGTAAACCAAAAACTAAATTCACTGCTGTGGAGTCGGATCCCACTCTTAGCGACCCCTCCTTGGTTTCCGAGGCAGTATCACTACGGAAGTAGATTGCCCAACCTTCTTTCCAAGGAGTGGCTGGTGGGTTTGAACTGCCAGCCTTCTGCTTAGTAGTCAAATGCCTTAAGCACTATGCCACCAGAGCTCCCCTGGTATATGGTAGGTTAAAAAAAAAAAAATCAATTGAATGAATGAACAGGTAGATGAATGAATGAGTGAAGCTAAATCCAGCCAACCAGAAAAGCCATCTGACGATTTGGGGCCGCCACCTAGGCCATCCCTCTGCCTCCACCCATCGCAGTTCATTGAAGGGAGTTGAAGGAACGGTCTGAAGACAGAGAGATGCGAGCTGAGACAGAGAAGCCCACATCGTGGACAGGAGCCTTGGCTTCAAACAGCCCAAAAGCTGTTTCAGGGACAAAGTTTAAACCTGCTCTGAGTGGCTTTGGGAGCAGGAGAGGAAGTTTCTGGAAGACAAATCTCTCTTTTCTGAAAGTTCAATGGCCTTGAAAGAAAGGGAGGTGTCTTTTCCCAGGGGATTAGTAGAAGCAGCAGAGGTGCCCCTCAGACTCACGGCTGAGTCAGTCCCACACCCCTCCAGGACAGAGCCAGGCTGAGGGGGTTGGGGTGGACAGGAGATGGCAGATCTGGCCTCTTTCTCCTACTAAGAAGGGACTGTGCTGTGCCAGATGATGGCCAGGCCACCTGGGTCCTATCCCAGCTCAGGGACCTGCATGGAGAGGCTCCACCTGGCCCTCCTCCCTGCCTCCCTGGGAACAAAGAGTGGACAGAGGGCCCAGTCATACCCTCCAATAAGATGCAGCTTCAGGCATCCTGAGCTCACACACTTGTTCACAGATGGGGTGTTTGAGGTATTTGAAACATGAATCCTAAACTTCAGCATCATTTAGCAGGGCTGACGTGTGTCAGGCCGGTGAAGAAGCAGGTCATACACAGCTCCGCAGAGAGAACTATGATCACAGCATGACCATATAAGACCTAGCACTCACCAGGAGTCCCTGAGTGGTACAGATGTTAGGCACAGGGCTACTAACCAAAGCTTGAAGGTTTGAATCTATCTGGAGGCACACCTCAGAAGACAGGTCTGCTGACCTACTTACAAAAAGGCAACCATTGGACACTACAGAGCACAGGACTACTCTGACACATAGAGAGGTCCCCATGAATCAGAGTCGACCCAATGGCAAGTAACAACCACAACAAATATTACAGACGTAGATTGTCAGGCTTTTCTTCCAAGACACTCCGGGGTGGATTCAAGCCACCAGCCTTTCTGTTAGCAGCCATTAACCACCTCCACTTGAGCCACACTATCTCCCCCGCAGAGGCTTCAGATGAGGTACCTCCCAGAGATGCCTGAACCGTGGAAGTGTTGCCAATGATGACATCTGAGGCACAGTGACTAAGACACTGAGACACAGTGTATCTGTCACAGAGTGTTCTCAGGGGCCTTCTGGCCACACTGTGGAAACTCCTGCTCACTTAGAACAAGCCAAGACCTCGGCCACAACCTACTGCAGTGGAAACTTTGTGCAGGGAAATGTCGCTGCCACTGTCCCCTGCAGGGCCCGGTCTGGGGACAGAAATGAGAGAAGGAAGTGAATGGCCATTTTCAGAAGATGACTGGACAGCTGGGAGGAAAGGCAAAGCGGGAAGCAAGAGGGGAGGTGGGGTAGGGGGCCAGCTACACCAACGTCCAGGGGAAGGGGATGGTGCCCTGAGCAGAGAGGTGGAGGTACAGGGCAGAGAGAGGTGCAACAGGCAGTTCTGAGGCGCTGAGCAGGGGGCAGTCCTTCAAGCTCGTGGACTCTTTGATGCCAAGACTGGCCAAGACTCTGGACACCAGGCTTCAGGCTTTGTGGTCCCTCCTGCCTCCCTCGCATCCCAACTCCTCCTGCCTCCTCCTTCCTCTGTGTCCTCCCTTTCCTTCTCCCTCTCCGATGGGACTGGCTCCCATCCCTGCCTCCCACAGGCCTTTCTCCAGCTCACCATCTCCCCTGAGTTGACTTTGCTCCCAATGGCCTGTGGGATCCTGGATGGGTTCCCCAAGCCCAGTGAAAGCCACCCACCCCAAATGGATGGGTTCCCCGGGCCCAGTGAAAGCCACCCACCCCAAATCTCTCCCCATTGACTTTGGGGTTTGGAGCTCTCACGTCCTCCTTGTCCCAGTCTCACGCCATCCTTAACTCTCATCTTCACCCATGCCAGGAAGCCCAAAAACCTCCCAACCATCTCTTCTTCTCTCTCTCTACCCAGTGCCACCAGCCCAGGCCAGCCCAGTGCCACTTCAGCCTGGACGGTGATGATGGCCTCATCTGTAGCAGGTCCAATTCAAGGTTCTCGGATCCATCTCCCAGAACCCAGCTCCAACCACCACTGCCCTCCCAGAAGGCTTCTGTGGCTCCCACTACAGCCCACAACCCGCAAGCCTAAAGCTCCTGCTTCCTTTGCACTCACAGCAGTAGGTACACACACACACACACACACACACACCTCATGTCTACCTGTTACCACAAGCCATCATCTCCTGGCAGTAAAGAAGCTAAGATTTGGCTTCCAAATGGCCTTGTAAGACTCTCTTTCCCTTACTGCCACCTACAGAATCCTGTTGTTCTTTGAGGCCCATCTCAAATGTCTCCTCCTCCTTCTTCCATGAAACCATCCCTGATTCCCCCAAGGATGGGGAAGCAGTCTCTCCTCCTAGTCTCTTGTCCCTTCTGCTGGGAGGGCAGCAGCAGGGCACTGTCCAGGCAGTGTGTTCCCTCCATGGACTGTTAAGCACCAGGCCTGGCACACAGTGGTGCTCAATAAATGCTTCTGAATGCATGAATGTGGTCAGGGGCCTCCAGCATGGCAAAAGCAAGCAGGGCTTTTTGGGACCCAGTATCCTGTCCCAGACAGCCCTCAGCTCTGTCTCCCGTAGTGAATGTCCCAGGTGTGAGATTCAGAGACACCACCCCCCACATTGTCAAAACTGAAGGGCTCTTTGAGCAAGCCCAGCCCCTTGGGAAGACTGAGGCCCAGAAATGGGAAAGACTTGCCAGAAGTCACACAGACAGCCCAGAGGAGAGCTATAAGTAGACCCCTCCCCCTCTCTACCCTCAAACCAAAGCCAAGTTCATCACCATTGAGTTGATTCCGACTCACAGCGACCCCCATTGGGCTTCTGAGGCAGTAAATCTCCACAGAAGTAGATTGCCTAGATTGCCCCATCTTCCTTCAGCAGAGCAGCTGGTAGGTTTGAACTGCCAACCTTCTGATTAGCTGTCAGATGCCTTAGGCACTGAACCACCAGAGCTGCTTACCCTGCTGCCCCTTAAATACACCTAAAACCATTCATCTGAAGGGGACAGTCTAGGCCAGGCTCTACTTGAAGCTCTTAGGGCATCAAATCTTATTGGAGATGCTCTTATTATCCCTGTTTTCAGATGGGACAACTGAGGCACAGAGAGGTTAAGCAATTTGTGCCTAGTCACACAGCTGTGAAGAAGCAGATTCAGAGTAGAAGGTAGACTGCCCAGAGTTCAGGCAGGGCCCTCTCCTCCTGTGTCTCTGACACATGTCCCAACCACAACAATTCACAAAATCAGCAAGCATGCCTTGATTACCTAATAACAGTACATGTACCGAACACTGACTCAGTGCTAGGCCGTGTGCCAAGAGCCTCAAGTACACACTGTCATTGCATCTTCCCGACAGCTTAGGGTGTCAGGGCTTTGACTATTCCCACTACACTCAGAGAAACTAAGGCTCTAAGACATTAACTTACCCAGGGTCATGGACGTAACAAGAAGCAGAACTAGGACTGTAACCCAGATCTCCACCTTAAGACCCATTCTCACCCACTGTTCCCTCCAGGCAGACCCTGCCCCAGGCACTGCTCACAGAATTTGGGCCAACTGCCTCCCTGCCCTGAGGAGTCAGGCCTAGCTGGGACACAAGTCACCTGGTTCTACGTCTGTCCTGGGTCAGAGAGGTACCCCTGCATTCACCTTGCCCAGCCCACCACCCCCAGGAGGGTGGGCTTCCCTGGGCAAGGGCTGGTGCTTCTTTCTTTGGATCCCTAGACTGTGTAGGGCATAGGGTTGGGACCCCAGACGGTGCAGAGCCCAGTGAGAAGCTCCCAGCAAGCCCCTCCTGTGCCCCTTACACATCCTGGGACAAGAACCTGTGTGCCCACAACCTGGAGCAAGAACATCGTTGGTCCTCCGTGAGGTTGTCACCCCAGACAGGGCGCTATGTCAGGCCCCAGTCACCAGGGTGTCCCCCATGCCCAGCCCAGGGCCTGGCACAGAGGAGGTGAAAGGAGGCAGGTAGGGGCAAAAGGGTGCAAGGTTGAAGGAAGGTCAGAGCCAAATCACAGGCCCTAGCAAGGAGGCAAGGCAGTCACAAGACAGCGCTGCCTGGTACCCTTGGCTGGGAGGGTGCAGGAACGGGGAGCCGCATATGGAGAGCCTACTGGGCACAGTGCAAGAGGAGGAGTGCAGAGGGTACCCAAGGGAGTCGGGCCTGAGAGGACTTCTAGCCACCAGCCAGGGCTGGGCCCTTTCACCCCCATTCCCCAGAGAAGCCAACGGAGGCTCAGAGGAGTTGAGAAGCCACTCAAGGTTCCACAGCATGGAAGAGGCCCAGGCTCAGGTGAGAGCAAGTGAGCTCAGGTCCATGCTGTCCCCAGCACCCCTCCTGAGCTCTCACACACAGCTACACATGTGTGTGCCCTGCCCTCCACGACTCCAGCACCCACTCACTCCCACTGACTCATCACAGCCCCACCACAACCCGGGGAGGAGGCTACTGCAACCCCACCTTACAAAAATGCCAACACTGAGGCTCAGAGCAGTCCAAGTCTGCTCAGAGCCTAGACTCAGACCCAGGCCATCTGATTGCAAGTTGGGTAATGATGAGTGTGGTGGTGGCAGGAGCTTAGTAGACGGAGATGTGTGCCCCCGATGTCTGACCTTGAAGAAACACCTCCCATTTTCCCTTGTCCACCTCCCTAACACACACACACACACACACACACACACACACAGGTCTGCCTCTGGCTGTTTAACTCTGGGAGTATCTCCCCAGCTGGACATGAGATCCTGGCTGTAGGGGAAGGAAGGGAACCCTTGGGGATGGTTCTGCCCTTCAGCCATCCCTGCGAATGGGAGACATCATGCCCCCAAGAGGGCTAACGCTCTAACAGGCCCCAGAGATGGAGTCCTACCCTTAAGGCTGGGAGACATGACTAACATGTTCAGTCACACAGTCAAGTAACAGTCAAATCTGGACTTGAACCCAGGTGCCCAGACTCTTGCCCACAACTCCCAGACACTTCCCAGCACAGTCTACCCCACAGCCAGGTCTCAGAGGGAAGCACCTCACACAGGGTGCCTCCAGCCATCTAGTCTCCATTCCACAGAGGTCAGGGCTCCTAACCCCCACCCCCACCATGTTCCAGCACTCTCTCTGGGTACCCCCGTCTGAGGCTCAGGCTAGTCCCTCTTCCCACCACCTTCTCCACTCTTCGGGGGTGGGGCCCACAACTCATCTTGGCCCCCAGCTCATCTTGTGGGTGAGCTGGGAAGCAGGGGTGACCTGAGCCTGGGGAATTCTGAACCAGAAGCCTTGGTAGCTGGGCGTGCTGCATCCCCAGGGGAATTCCAAGATAAGGTTGGGATGAGCACTGAAGATTAAAGTTCAGGCAGAAACTTCTAGGGGAACTGAGTCAGAGCTGAAAGTCTTCCTGGTGACTTTCGTTCCCTGTGCCCCTGGCTGGGCCATAGGGGCCAGGAGGGTGCCCCTCAGGCAGGGTGGGGACAGGGTGAGGGCAAGGTGGGACATCACCTGGCTGAGACATGAGGCGGTGGTACAATCTCTCTGGCCTTCCCTGCTGCTGGGGCCGTGGCCATCTCCCTGGGGTCCTGCTCTGACTCCGCGGCCCAAGTAGCAGACTGGTGATGGAGCCCGCAAAGACTAAACCCCAAGGCCAGCCCACTTCCTGTGCAGAGGATGGAGGGGCCAGGGCCTGGGGGTGGGAGGGGCAGATTGGGCTGGTGAGAAAGTCTGAAACTCCCGAAGGTACCTAGGGACAAGATAAAGATCTCCCTCCTCCGCTTGGGAGGGGGCTCCCGAGACAGAGCCAGGGCTGGGGGTTGCTGTGACAGCCTACGTGTACAGGCACGCAGACACACACACACACACACACACATGCACAGTCAATGGAGTTCACGGGACACAGCTCCTTCTCCCCTTCCTATACCACCCCCACCCCATCTCACACAGGCCACCTCAAACCTCTGACACCTTCATCTGGTCACACACAACCGCTAACACCCAGGCCTCACACAAACAAGTCCTTCAAGGTGCCCCAGCCCTCCTCATCCTCATCCACCAGGGACACACCTATCTCTCAGTGATGTCCTTTTTACCTACCCTCCCAGGAAGCCCCTCACTAAGTGTAGTTCAGAGCTGTGTCCCGGCTTGCGAACAATTTGATGACCACTTATTGAACATTCTAGAACCTCCCTCTTCCTCTGAGCTTATGGCTCTTTTTTTTTTTTTTTTTTAAGAGGGGTTGAATCAGGACTTTTTAAAAGATAATATTTTATTTTATGTTTGTTGTTGTTGTTGAAAATATGCACAGCAAAACATACACCTATTCCACAGCTTCTGCATGTAAAATTCGTGACATTTTTACATTCTTCAAGTTGTACAACCATTCTCACCCTCTTTTTCTGAATTGTTCCCCCTTCTTAATATAAATTCGCTGCCCCCTGAGATCCTACCTAACCTTTCAAGTTGCTGTTGTTAATTTGATCCCATGTAGGTAAGTCTTTAAAAGGGCACAGTGCTCAGGATAGACATTCTTGGCCAGTGAAGCTAAACTACTGTTTGATTTTAAGAAGACATCAAGGGATATTTTTGGTTTAAGGTTTAAAGATTATCTCAGGGCAATAGTTTCTGGGTTCATCAGATTCTACAGCTCCAGAAAGTCTGGATTCCATGAGACTTTGAATATCTGTTTCATGCTTTTCCTCATTTTGGAGTCAGGACTTTTGGGAAGTGATTCAATTCAGGACCTCTGTTTAGAAGAATATTTGTTTATTTATATGCAGTGTTACAGACCCAAGGACCCTGTGACGTTCCAGCCCCAGAGCCCAGGAGAAGCAGCTCTGGCTTGCTCCTCTTCTGATTTCAATTGCCCTCTTTCAGAGAGTCTTTCCCGTCAGCCACTGCCTCTCTCTGAGAAGGTAGGAGGGGCAGCTTGGTGGAACTTCCCATCTACACGGATGCGGGAAAGTGGAATTGAAGACACTGAGAAGAGGATCAAGCCCAACTTCCTTCTGCAAATGCTGGGGCTGAGTGGAGAAGGGAGAAGTATGAATTCAAAGTGGCTCGAAGCTGGGAGACTTGGCCTTGACCTTGGCCTCTCTGTGGTTCAGTTTCTACACCTATACACACAGTAAGATTGCCGCAAAGGCCAGCTCTGTCCTACTTTCTTCTTCTCTAGCGTAAGGCTTTCTGGTTGTGGACATGGGTAATAAACACAATGACAACAATGATAGTAAAATAACCCAGGTTTGTTAAGCATAGAGTATCTTTGGAGGCCAAATGAGAAACCAGGAACACTGCTTTTCCTGGATAGGGAAGCTGAATAAGGATGGGAAAGGTAGGATATTTTCACTATAGACCTTTCTGAGCCACATGAATATACTTTGTGCCCCCAAAATAAATAAAAAACTTTAAAAAACACATTGTATTGAGTTGAAGGGTGTCTCTGCCAGATTGGTCACCACCACCACTTGGAACTTCAGAAGGTGACCTTATGTGAAAACAGGGTCTTTGCAGATGTCATCATGTTACAGTGAGGTCATGCAGGATTCACCCACTGCCATCTAGTCAGTTCCGGCTCATAGTGACTCCTCCTTGGGTTTCCAAGACGATATCTCTATGGAAGTAGATTAATGGGAAAATTCAGACACATGGAGGCACAGGGAGGAGAAGGCCAAGTGAGGACGGAGAGCCCTTGGAATGATGCATCCACAAGCCAAGGAACGCCAAGGATTGCCAGCAAACACGAGAAACTAGGACAGAGGCCTGGGATGGACTCTCCCTCAGAGCCTCCTGAAGGAGCCAGTTCTGTCAACACCTTGATTTTAGAATTCTTATTTCCAGAACTGTGAGAATTAATGTCTGTTATTTTAAGGCACCTGGTTTGTGGTCCTTTTTAGCCCTAGGAAACTAACAGACACACAGTACCCAAGGTATTTGACTGCTAATCAGAAGGTTCATGGTTCAAACCCACCAGGTACTCCATGGAAGGCAGATGAAGCAGGCTACTTCTGTAAAGATTTACAGTTTTGGAAGAAACCCAATGGGGGTTGCTATGAGTCAGAATCCACTCAATGGCAGGGGGTTTGGGTTGGCTTTTTTTTTTTTTTTTTGGTTCACTAAAGCCAGAAATTACAGACGTAGCATGTTACAAACAGGTGTGGGTCAGCAGTTTCGTCCAGGGCAATGGCCAATGGCATCAGCCTGCTTCTCTTCATCTCCTGCTCAAGTCTTCCCTTCCTCCTTCTGTCCCTCTTCCCTTCCTTCTTTCATTCAGCAAACACTTACTGAGCATCCAAGGTGTCCCAAGAGCCAGGCGAGCACAAGGAGCCTGAGAAAACAGCCCAGGCCCTGCCCTTACGGTGTGTACGGGCCAGCAGTAGATGATGAGAGGAAGCTGGTGGCACTAACTGGCCATAGCGCCCCCTGGGGTGTGCAGCAGTAAGTGTAGCCTCCATCAGCTGAAACTGAACAAGAGGAAGGAAAGAAGGGAAGAGAGCAGCACCCCCACACACACAGCATCCCCCACCCCAGGCCCCGGGGATCCTGCTTTCACCAAGGGACCAAGACCAGGACACTTCAGATAGAAAGGCAGGCGGTGGAGCTATGCTGGACAGAAAGAACTTAAATATCCTCTACATAAAATCCTACTGCTTGTGAGAACATGTTGGAGGGAGTGCATCATGATATGAGAGAGAATTCAGGGATGTGTCCTTGATACCTTGCTCCCTTTCTTCCTGGGCATAAGCTAGACTCCGTTTCCCAGACTCCCTTGCAGCTAGGTGAGGCCGTGTGACAGAGTTCTGGCCGATGGGTCGTGGGAGAAAGTAATCTGTTCCACTTTCAGACCTAAAAATCCTTACTTTCAGCCTTCCACTCTGTTTCCTCTGTTCCTCCCCTCCCCTCTCCTCTCCTCTCCTCCCCTCTCCTCTCCTCTCCTCATCTTTCTTCTCCTCTGCAAGAAACTAGTGAAGGAATGTGAGGCTCTAGGGGTGATGGAAGGAGTTCCTGGGTAGCACAAAAGATTAAATGCTTGACTACTATCCCAAAGGTTGGCTTTTAGAACTCACCCAAAGGTCCCTCAGAAGACAGGCCTGGCTATCCACTTCCAACAGGTCACAGCCTTGAATTCCCTATGAAGCAGTTCTATTCTCTGCACATAAGGTTGACATGAATCAGAATCCACTCAATGGCAACTGAGAATAAGAACAACCATCACAAAGGGGTGGTGGAGGCCCCTGAAGGACAAGCCCTGACCCCCAACTCCTCACATAAACCACATTGACGATAACATGAGCAAGAAATACACTTTGATTGTGTGTGGTGCTTCTGAGATTTGGGTTGTTTTTCCCAGCAGTGAGTGGGCATTACCCTGAGAAATAAGGAAGGTATATCAGACGGCTGAGCTGGATTTTCAAACCAGCTGAGGAAAGCAGAGAGGGTGTGCCAGGCAGAGGGAATGGCACAGGCAGAGGGCCAGAGGCTGGAGGGGTGAGAAGATGTGTACACAGAAGGGCTTCATCCAGGCCCCGTCTGTCCAAGCTGCCATCAACTCGCATCTGGCCCAATGGCCTCCAACTGGTCTTCCAGCCTTCAGGACCTTTATTTGCTAATGTGGCTTGACTCAAAATGAGAAGTAACAGCTGAAGAAACACAGCCAGAATGTTCCTTTGAAGTGAGGTTGGTGAACTTTGACTCTCTTACCTTGGATACATCATTGGGAAAGACCAGCCTCTATATTTGGTAAACTAGAGGGACAGCAGAAATGAGGGAAACCGTCCATGAGGTGGGCTGATGATAGCTGCAACAATGGACTCAAACATCCCAACGATCATGAAGAAGACACAGCACCAGGCAACACTTCATTCTCAAAACACATAAGGTCACATGGCGTCATATTCAACACAGTGGCAACAGCAGTAGCAACTGGTCTCGCTGTTTTGACTCCTGACCTCTCCAGTCTGTGCTCCATTGAGCAACCAGATCAATCTTTTCAAAGCCCATATCAGGTCATTTCACCACCACTTTCCCCTTTTAAAGTCTTCCAGTAGCTTCCCAGTGCATTAATGACAGAACCCAAACTTGTAATCTTGGCCTAAAAGTCCTCCACAAAAAAAAAAAAAAAAAAGGGAGGGGGGACCGGGTTTGCTGGTCTGATAGAGCCTGGTGGAACCACTGAGACTATGGTCCCTAGCTGCCCTTCAGGTCTGGAATTGAACCCACATCTGTGGCTTCCAGCCAAACAAAAGACAGGCATAGGGAGCTCTGGTAGCAGAGTGGCTAAAGTCACTTGACTGCTAACCAGAAGGCTGGCTGTTCAAACCCACCAGGCACTCCTCGGAAAGAAGATGGGGCAATCTACTTCTGTAGTGATACTGCCTCGGCAACCCAAGGAGGGGTCGCTATAAGTCGGGTTCGACTCGACAGCACATAACAACAACAACAACATGAGTTGAACATGTACCTGAGGTAGATACACTCCTTGGAGAGAACAATCATGGGAGAAAGAAGGGCTGTTTATGCACAGAGTGACAGCTCATGGGGCAGGAGTGCAAGGAGGGATGGACACAGGGAAGAGGTGATTGTCGGGAGGAAGTGGGAGGGAAGCTGTTGCATTGGAGTAAATTGTAGTCAATGTCATGGGACAACGTGTGTGAATTGCTATATGGAAAGTGAATTTGCTCTGTAAAGTTTCACCCAAATCACAATTTAAAAAAAAAAAAAGAATCATCAGACATTTGAGAAGGCCATGTCTAAGAAAGATAGAGATCAAGCTAGCAAACAAGCTTTAAAAGAATTTCAGAAGAAACAGAAAGAAGAAAAAACGTCCTCCACAAGTAGGCCCTCCCTTAGTCTCTGAACTTTCCTCCTGCACTATCTCCCTCCAGCTCATGTGTTCTCACTGTCCATCAAACACGCCAAGTTGTTCCCTTCTTGGGGAATGTACATGCTACTTCCTGTGTTTAGAATGTCCACCTCTGCTCGCTAAAGAGCTGGTTCTTCCTTTCCATTTTATAGGCCAGGAAATCAAGGCCCAATGACCACCCACCCAAAATGTGGCACAGCTGCGATTAGAACCTGGACTTGATCTGATGGAGGAGATAAGACTCTGTGTAACAACCTGAGAAGAGATCTAGAAGCTTCTCGGACAGCATGAGCCTGACAGAGCCCATTCAGGCCTTCCCAGACCTTTGCTGGAAGTGTGCTGGAGGTTGGACCCAGCCTCCTCTTCCCCTCTCCACACCCAAATCACCAAGCACATTGCACCCTTGTCCTTTGTAACTGTGCCCCTGAAATTCCCCCCTGCAGCCCTCCCCACTGCATCCTCACAGCATCTCATTGTGAATTCACTCCCCTGCAACCTCAGTATTCATGGACTCAGTCCAACACCTCAACCACAGCTGAAGCAAGCCCCTGCCCAGGAACCCCACTTTCCTAGGAGCTGTGGAGCAGGTGACTACTGGGGTCTCCTGGCCACAATGTTTCCCCTTGCCTGTCAAAGAGTTGCCTCTTTTGGGGATTCAAACTCAGCTGCTGGACTCCCTGTGCCCGCCACTGCCTTGGCATCTGACAAACACCCCCATCCCCCCTCCTCCTATGACGTTTTGACTTCTGGCTCCCAGCCTTTCTCTCCGCTCCAAGCCCTGAGAGATGTCAGGGTCTGTGTTCCAGACTCCAGTTTCCCTGACCACCGTTCCCCAGTGAGTCTCTGTCCCATTCACATCGTGTCCCTGCCCAGCCCCACACTTGGACCTCATCACACTCTGATCTGTGCCTTATCCAAACTCCTCAAACTGTCACTTCCCCCACTTGCTGCCACCCCTCTTCCACTCTTCAGCAATGTACCAGTTGGGGTTAAGTTCAGTTGCTCATGTCTAAGAGAACAGTAGGACACTTCAATAAGGGGGCTTATGAAACAAGGACTCTTATTTCCCTCTCATGCAAAAGACATTCAAAGGCAATGTGATGGTTAATGTTATGTGATAACTTGGCTAGGAAATCATCCTCACTGTTGTGTGGTTGTCCTCCAGTTGTGATCTGATGTAATTATCCTCTATTTTGTGATTTATGTAATAATCCATCCTTTTATGTGTTGCAAATTCTAACTTCTATATGATAATGAGTCAGGATTATTGTGAGTATCTTGAGTCACAGCCTTACAAGAAGTTGTGACTCAAGTTCCACCCTTATTCAAGTCACACCCTTACTCTGATGGAAGGGGAGTTTCCTTGGGGGTGTGGCCTGCATGAAATATACATATGGCTGCTCCGGATCCTGCATCTGGCTCGTCATCTGACCTCTGGTTCTTGGGACTTGAGCCAGCAGCCTATCATTTTGGCTGCTGATTCTGGGATTCACCAGCGTTACAGCCCTGTGAGCCAACAGCCTCCCATCTGACCTGCCAATTACGGGTTTGTCAGACCTTGCAACTATGTGAGTCAGGAGGAGCCTCCAGCCTGATGCCTGATCCACAGATTTAGGACTTGCCAGCCTCCACAAAGATGTGAGCCATTTCCTTTAGATAAATTTCTCTTTCTCTCTCTCTTTCTATGTATACATATGTGTGTGTGTGTGTGTGTGTGTGTGTAAGGCATTCTTGTTGTATAGTGCCTAAGGCATTGGACTGCTAACCAGAAGGTTGGCAGTTCAAGCCCACCAGCCACTCCATGGAAGGAAGACTGGGCAATCTATTTCTGTAAAGACTTTGAAAACTCAAAACCAAACTCACAGCCATCGAATCAGATCCAATTCATAGAGACCCCTCCTTGGGGTTCTGAGGCAGTATCTCTATGGAAGTAGATTGCCCAATCTTCCTTCCAGGGAGTGGCTGGTGGGTTTGAACCACCAGCCTTCTGGTTAGCAGTCAAATGCCTTAGGCACTATGCCACCAGAGAACCTACCACCTCAGAAACCCAAAGGGGGTTGCTACGAGTTGGAATCAACTTGATGGCAGTAAGTTTTTTTGTTTGTTTAATGTGTGTGTGTGTGTATATATATATACATGTATATGTATATATGTGTGTGTGTCTATATATATGTTATTGTTGTTGTTAGGTGCTGTTGCATTGGCTCTGACTCTTAGCGACCTTATGTATAACAGAATGAAACACTGCCCAGTCCTGTGCCAGCTGCTCAATCCTTTCTATACCTGAGCCCATCATTTCAGCCACTGTGTCAATTCATCTTGTTGAGGGCCTCCTCACTTTTCACTGACCCTCCACTTTACCAATCACATTATCCTTTCCCAGGGAATGGTCCCTTCTGACAACATGACCAAAGTAAGTGAGACGAAGTCTAGGCATTCTCGCTTCCAAGGAGCATTCCGGCTGCACTTCCTCTAGGACAGATTTGCTAGTTCTTCTGGCAATCCATGATATTTTCAGTATTCTTTGCCAACATCACTATTCAAAAGCATCAACTCTTCTTCGGTTTTCTTTATTCATTGTCCAGCTTTCACTTGCATATGAGGCGATTGTAAACACCATGGCTTGGGTTAGGCGAACCTCAGTCTTCGAAGAGACATCTTTGCTCTTCAGCACTTTAAAGAGGTCTTTTGCAGCACATTTGCCCAGCGCAATACGTTGTCTGATGTCTCCACTGCTGCTTCCATTGTTGATTGTGGAACCAAGTGATGTGAAGTATTTGACAACTTTAATCTTTTCTCCATTTATCGTAATGCTGCTTATTGGACCAGTTGTGAGGATTTTTGTTTTCTTTATGTTGAGGTGTGATCTGTACTGCAGCCTGTAGTCTTTAAGCTTCATCAGTAAATGCTTCAAGTCACCTTCACTTTCAACAAGCAAGGGTGTGTCGTCTGCATATCACAGGTTGTTAAGTCTTCCTCCAATCCTGATGCAATGTTCTTCTTCATGTAGTCCAACTTCTCAGATTATTTGCTCAGCATGCAGATTGAACAAGTATGGTGAAAAGATACAACCCTGACACACTTCCTTCCTGATTTAAAACCATGTAGTTTCCCCTTGTTCTGTTCAAATGACAGTCTCCTGGTTTATGTACAGGTTCCTCATGAACACAATTAAGTTTTCTGGAATTCCCATTCTTCTCAATGTTATCTATAATTTGTTGTGATCCACACTAGCAAATGCTTTTGCGTAGTCAATAAAACACAAGTAAGCATCTTTCTGATATTTTTTGCTTTCAGCCAAGATCCATCTGACATCAGATACACACACAAACACACACACATGGCTGGTTCTGCTTCTTGAGAGAACCCAGCCTAAAATAAGCATGCAGCCCAGTGCTGGCAGGTGGCTTTATGATGTGGTCAATACCCTGAGCTAAATCCATCTCGCTACTGGAGCATCCTCAGTAGACTTCTCCCACCTCGTAGACCAAGAGCGCTACTCAAGCTCCACTGATCACACCTGCATTCCTGTAGCTGGAAAGTGGAGGAAGTAGCAGAGAAGGGCCTTGCTAAGGACCTTTCCCCAAAGTTGGTTTTGACAGAGCTAAGCTTACATCCCTTTGGCTGTAACCAAGTCACATTATCAGCCTAGCTGCAAAGAAGACTGGGAAATGTGCCTACTTATAAATGGAAGGTAAGAGGCAGGAGAGAACAGGTTAGAGGGATGTGGTGAAATTAGTTCTTTTATGTGGCCTTTTGCCTTGGTTCTTTGTAAAAACACCTTGAGAGATTTTCCCCTAAGACCTTGTTGTCTATCCCAGAGAGCTTGTTACTTTTGTCCTGATTGATTAACATTCCCTGGGTACGGTGTCAACAACTTCATGGTTTGACACTTTTTGTCTGGCCCTGGATTGCAGCCTGCCCTGTGATTGGTCTATTTTACATGCTTTGTAGGGATTGGTCAATATTCTATAAACTATGCAAATCAAGTGACTATGATTCACCGAGGGGATTTGTCTTTGTGGCCCTGGTAGGGCCTTGATGGAGCTTGCTTGTATATGCAGCCAATCCCACAGATATTTGAGAAAGAAGGAAGGAGGGGAAAAGTAAGAGAGGCAGGAAGTGAGAGGAAGTGAAGAGCCTCCTAAAAGAGTTGTAACACTGAAGACACTGAGAGACCTGAGGCAGAGTCATTGGAGAAGGCAGGTCCTGCTGCTAAGATGCTAGGAACGCAGCTAAGAGAGTGGAACAAGCTGCTAAACTGGCTATGAGCTGGGTCATTTGGCTGTGGAGAGGCTGAAAGCCAAGTCCTGTCCCTCTGAAAGGGGTTGTGCATAGCCAAGAGGAGGCCTATCCTGTGGGGGCTGAAAGGCAGACCACAAGGCTGAGAGGGCCATGCGTGGCGGAGAGAAGGGCCTGCTTCCTTGTACAGCTGAGGGGGCTGGGAGACCTGTCCTGAAGACTTCCAGACTTTGCCTACATGCTTCCTGATCCTGAGCTATATCCTGTTGATCCCAATCCCAAACTGTACCCTGTTATTTCCCTAAGAAGCCACTCAACTGTAAGTACAGTTTATGAGTTCTGTGAGGCCATTGCAACGAGTTATCAGACCCAGCAGAAAACCAGAGTGTTGTGGAGAGGACGGCTGGTGTCAGAATTAGTAAAAAGGTTGGAGAGTAGAGGTATGTCCAACCTCCACCTCATGTTGTTGTGGTTGTTAGGTGCTGTCAAGTCAGCTCCAACTCATAGCAACAGAACAACAGAACAAAACACTGCCCGGTCCTGTGCCAGCCCCACAATCCTTGCCATACCTGAGCCCATCAATGCAGCCACTGTGTCAATGCATCTTCTCGAGGGCCTTCCCCTTCTTCACTGACCCCCTACTTTACCAAGTACCACATCCTTCTCCAGGGAATGATCCCTCTGACAACATGACCAAAGTAGCTGAGAGGAAGTCTGGCCATTCTCACTCCCAAGGAGCATTCCGGCTGCCTTTCTTGCACCCCATAGGGATCAGTTTTGTGCTGATTCACTCTCCTCCTCCTCTTCCTGAAGTTAGAGGACTTTAGGAGCTACTAGAAAAATCCAGAGACCACAAATTGTCTCTGCCACAACACATCCTCTGCCATCATGAAGACCTCTATTGCTCCCAGACGCCCCAGCCCTCCTGCCTCTCTCCCCATTTGCTCTGCCTGGACTCACAGTTGCTTGTCTGCCTGACACTCTCCCACCCTCAAGTCCATCCCTCCCAGGTGCTATGACCTGCCTTCTTGAAAGTCAGCAAGGGACTGAGTTCTCAGCTAAAGAAAATCCCACCACCAGGCCAAGCTTCATTGCTGACAAGGTACAAGTCCTGGGCACCGGCTAGAAAGGCGATGCCAGGAATGATCTAGTATCTAGTCCTCACAGACTGTTGGGTGCTCCCCACATGAATGGGAGTTCACATGGGGACAGGGGCTCTCAGAGGGACCTGAGCAGGACAAGCAGGAGGAGAGCATCCAGTAGCTGGCTGGTGAAGGGGTTCTTCTGAGCCAAGCCTTCCAACAACATCCACCTTCTCTAGGGCCATCATACACTCCAGTCCCCAACCCATAGTGTGGCCATCTTCTTGGCACTTTCTTCCCCTCACCTCTCACTTCCCAGTCATCATACTTTCACCCTCTTCTGCCAAGGCAGTCCCATCTTTGCTGGCTCCTCAGGCTCCAGACCCGAAACACCTATGTTCTTCCATGTTCCTCCATGAGCTGCCTGTTCATACACTTCTCCACATCACCACCCCAGACAACACGTGTCTCATACAAACCATGTCATCTGCTATATAAAGACATTCTCTATGTTGAAGCTTCTGCCACGGTTGTTCTAGGGTGACCAACTGTAATGGGAGACAGGAGAAACAGGGAGACAGCACTTTCAGTGCTAAAACCAGAACGAGTTTGTCACCCATTTCCCACCTCCACTCACCCACACACTACTTCAGCCCCTAATTTAAAACCAGTCCCTCCCCTATTTCCCGTCCCAGCCAGGTCAGATCCCTCACACTGGTCACTGTATCCACCGTCCCATGTCATACTCATCTGTTTACGTGTCTACACTGGGAGTTCCCTGGGAACAGGAACTGTGTACATTCCAATTCATGGCCTTCCCATGGGTGACAGAAAAGATCTGATCTCCATAAGGTTTTCTTGACTGGGATCTTATGGAAGCAGACCACCAGACCTTTCTTCCCCAGTGCCACTGGGTGGATTTGAACCACTAACCTTTTGGTTAGTAGCTGCAAGCAAACTGTTTTCACCATGAAGGGACCTTCTAGACCACTCCAGAACCTAGGAAATTACCTGACACACTGAAGATGTCAATACACTGGGAAGGAAGGAAAAGAAGGAGAATCAAAGATTGCAAAGACGAATGCTGTAAGCATGGATTAAAAACAACACTGGGATTTTCCAAACATTTGCCACTAAAAGTAATTTTAAGTGCTGGTGTGTGCTTAAATGATACCACCTCCATGGAAGGGAATTTGGCAATATCTATGAATGTGTCTAGCACACGATTCAGCAATTGCACACCTAATATTCAGCTAGCTGCCAGAGAGATGTGTACGTATAGAGGACATGTAATCCACATGGTCACTACTGCAGGCAGCCTCCACATGCACCCCCTGAGCACTGATGAGCAGGAACATAGGTAGTTATGACAAAAAGGAAAGGGGCAGCACTATGTCCTGATACAGAAGAGTCTACGAGATGGATGGCTAAGTTCAGAACAGTGTGTGTAATTGTCATGGGTTGAGTTGTGCCCCCAGAAATGTATGTTGAAGTCCTAATCCCAAGTTCCTATGAACATGACTTTGTTTGGAAATAGTCTTTGAAGATGTTATCAGTTAACATGAGGTTATATCAGAGTAGGGCGGGTCCTAATCCCACCTGAATGGCATCCTGTAAAAGAGGAGAGGAGACACAGAGACACACACAGTGGGAAGAGGTCATGTGAAGATGTGGAAACAAGCCAACCAGCACCTGGGACGACCAGAAGCTGGAAGAGGTAAGGAAGGACAATCCTAGAGCTGACAGGGCATGTCAACGCCCTGCAGCGAGACTCCTGGCCTCCAGAACTGTCAATCAACTTACGTTCTCGTAAGTGAAAGACAGACAGTGAATAAGGAAGACAAAAGCAGAATCGATGCATCTGAATTACGGTTTGTTGCAGAATATTGAATATACCATGGACTGTTAGAATAATGAACAAATCTGGCTTGGAAATCAGAATATGCCTTAGAAGTGTGGATGGTGAGACTTCGTCTCATGTACTTTGAACATGTTATCAGGAGGGACCAGTCTCTGGAGAAGGACATCACGCTTGCTAGAGGATCACTGGAAAAAGGAAGCCCCTCAAGGAGATGAATTGACACAGGGGCTACAAAAATGGGCTCAAGCCTAGCAATTGTGAGGATGGTGCAGGACTGCGCAGGGTTTCATTCTCTTGTACACGGGGCCACCATGCATCAGAGCAGACTCAGTGGAACCCACAACAACTGCACGAGCCACGCAATTTGTGGCCTTGCTCCAACAGTAGTGTGCCACCACTCATATAGAAGCCAAAGGGGGAAATGTGACTCTGTGAGGGTCTGTGCTTTTATGAGTGTGTGTGCTAGTGTGGAGGTGTGCATAGGTGAGTGTGTGCATGTGTGTATATGAACATTAATGTGTATATGTGTGTGAACATGTGTATGTCTATGAACTTGTATATGTGTGTATGTGTGTATCTGTGAGTGTGTGTAGACATCCGTGTGTGCATGTGCATATGTGTGAACATGAATGTGTATATATGGGTGTGAGTGTCTGTATGTGTATGTGTGGATGTGAGTGTGTATGGTCTGTGTTTAAGTGTATAGACGTGTGTGTGTATGTGGATATGAGTATCTGTGTGATTGTGTATGTGAGTGGGTGATTGTGTGTAGACATGAGTATGTACGTATGTTAGAGTGTATGCATGTATGTGAATATATGTGTGGACATGAATGTGTATACATGTGTGAGAGGGTATGTATGCTTGTGTGTGAATGTGTGGACATGTGTGTGTGTGGACATGAATGTGCATATGTGTGTATATGAATTTGAACATGTGTGTGTGTGGACATGAATGTGCATATGTGTGTATATGAATTTGAACATGTGTGTGTGTGGACATGAGATTGTATGTGTGTGTATGTGTGAGTTCTTTTGAGTGTATGTGAATGTGTTCACATAGATGTGTGTGGACATGTATGTGTATATGTGAGTGTGTGGGGGTGAACATATCTCTGCACTGGTGTTTGCATGTACTGAGTAGTGTGTTTATGAACATGAGTGTATACATGTACGAACATGTGGACGTGAGTGTGGATGTGTGTGGTGAGCTGTCTGTGCACTAGTGTATGTACACTGAGTAGCTCTGGAAGGGATCCCGAGAGGCTGGTAGCAGCGTTTTCCTCCCAGGAGGGGAACTGGGTGACCTGGGAAGCAGAAGGGAGAGGGGAACTTTCCTAAATAAACTTTGGCTCCAATAAAATTTTATTTCATGGGAACATAACACCAGTTGTTGTTGTTGTTGTTGTTGCCATGTGCCATTGAGTCAGACCCAACTCATAGTGACCCCTCCTTGGGTTTCCGAGGCAGTATCACTATGGAAGTAGATTGCCCAACCTTCCTTCTGAGGAGTGGCTGGTGGGTTTGAACCACCAGCCTTATGATTAGCAGTTAAGTGCCTTAGGCACTGTGCCACCAGAGTTCCCACATAACACCTATTTAAGAAAATAAATAAAGTTTAAACCCAAATCAAAAGTGTGACACCGTTTGTGGGCTATGTCGCTCCCCAGGGCATCCCAAATGCCAGCCCCCCTACCACCCTTGGTCATTTCTGGCCTTACCCAAGGAACTTGGAATGTCCTAGGGCCATCAGGCCTGTGGAGCCATCTGGTCGCCCTCCTCGCTGTGCAGACGGAGCCCAGAAAGAGGAAGCATCTTGTCCATGGTCACACCGCTGGTCAGCTGCAAGCCCGGGTCCTGACCCTGGTGCCCTGGGTGCCAGGCCAGAGCCCTGCTGCAGGGGAGTCGGGAAAGCTCCAAGACCTTGTGACCATCTTGCCGCTTTCCCGTGGGAACCAGGCAGAGTGAGAGGTTCTGTTCACCTTTTCTTAATCTTAAGCAAATTTCACCAAGATCTGTGATCTTTTCTCAGAAGACAATCGAGGTGTTGCCACAAGGAAAGGAGTGTGTGATGTTCGTAAAATGTTTGTGAGAAGTTTCCCTCTCTCTCCCCCTCCCCATGTTTTTATTAAAGAATCGGAAAAATCAAAATGTTCCTCGAAGAAGGTTGTAGCTGACAGTCACACTTTCCCCAAGGTGTCTGCTTTGGGGAAAGCAGTAAATGGGGTCAGAAACCCGCTCCCTCTCTGGGCCCCCAAGGACAGGGGAGTAGCCCCATCTGGAACCTTGAACAAGCAGGAGCCGGGCGGGGCAGGTCTGTGCACCATCTGGCCCTGAATTGTATACAGAGAAAAACCAGGTGCCAATGAGTGACCCAACTCACGGCATCAGAGGACAACTGCCTTCCATAGGTTTTCAATGGCTGATTTTTTCCATAGACCATCATGCCTTTCTTTTGAGACACCTGTGGTGGTTACATTTGTGTGTGAACTTGGCTGGGCCTGGTTGAGTGTCTGGGCAGCTGAATGTAGTTATTCCCCACAGTGAGACTGGTAATCGACTCCATGGCGGAATCTATTGGAGCAGCTGAGTAGCTGCTTTGGTTCTGTGGTCTGCTTCCCGTATATAAGAAGCAGCAGCTTTGGGAATGGTCTCTAG
>NW_006921670.1:748883-750001 GCF_000298275.1 Orycteropus afer afer
TCACTGTATAGAGAGACAGTGAAACACATTAACCAGTCCCCACTTCCTGGCATCCTGGTCTCTCTGTCTCATTGCCACATCATGAATTCAAATAATGGGGAAGGGGTTTTGAGAGAAGAGAGGCAACATGTTTTAGCAGATTCCTAAAACTTCCCACAATGAAGAGGTCAAGATCATGGATCTCCTGAGCCTGAGGGAGGTAAGCTCTGGCCAATGCAAAGCCCCTGGAGGGGCCAGGTCAGTGACAAGAACAGGACAGGTGGATAAGGGGCCCTCTGGGTGGCCCTCCATGGGAGCACTCAGATGTGGGGGCCACTTGTTATTCCCACCAACGGCTCCCACCCACATGCTTGGCCAGCTTTCAGACAGGACTCCCTGGGCATCATTTCTACTGATGCAGGCTTTTAGGCACACTCCAAGGGCCACCCTAAGTGCACTGCAAAGACATTTTGGACCAAATGGCTGCAGGACAACCAGAAGCTAACAGAAACAGACTCTATTCTCTTAACTTCCCACCATCAGGACTGTCCACGGCCATGAACATGGGAAGCTCAGTGTACCCTTCACTGATGGACAATGGGACTGGTTTCTGACGGTCTGGGTCACTGGTTGGCTGAGGCAGGGACAGTAGCTGTCCCAGAGAGATGGAGGTCCGCATCTGAGAATTTAATTTCTAGAAGGGGTTTCAAATACCCAGCAGCTTCTCTGCACTAAGGGAATGCCACTCAGGCGTCCAAGATTCAGCCATTCTTACTCAGAGGCATCCCTGGTGATGCAAAGAGTTAAGTGCTCAGCTGAAAACCAAAAGGTTGGCAGTTCAAATCCACCTGGAAGAATCTTGGAAGGAAAGCCTGATGATCTATTTGTGAAATATCAGCCACTGAAAACCCTATGGAACCTCGGATAAGCAACGCACTATTGAGGAAGAAGAACAAAGTAGGAGGTCTCACACTGCCAGATCTCAAAACCTACTATACAGCCACAGTAGTCAAAACTGCATGGTATTGGTTTAATGACAGATACACAGACAAATGGAATAGAATTGAGAACCCAGAAATAGATCCATTGACCTATGGTCAGCTGATCTTTGACAAAGGGCCGAAATCCATTAAATGGGA
>NW_006921670.1:750896-752253 GCF_000298275.1 Orycteropus afer afer
CCCTAGCTGCCCGTCAGGTCTGGAATTGAACCCACTCCTGTGGCTTCCAGCCAAGCAAAAGACAGGCATATGAGTTGAACATTTACCTGAAGTAGATACACTCCTTGGAGAGAACAATTATGGGAGAAAGAAGGGCTGCTTATACACAGGGAGACAGCTCAGGGGGCAGGAGGGCATGGAGGGATGGACACTGGGAAGAGGTAACTATGGGGAAGAAGTGGGAGAGGAGCTGTTGCATTGTGGTAAATTGTGGTCAATGTCATGAGACAAGGTGTATGTGAAGTGCTATACGGAAAGTGAATTTGCTCTGTAAATATTCACCCAAATCACAATAAAAAAAAAGAAAACCCTATGGAGCACAACTCTGCTCTGGCCCATGGGGTCACCATGGTTGGAGTTGACTCGATAGTACTCAGTGTGTTGTCTTACTCTGGGCAGGTCAAGGGGACACATGAGAGGGCAGGGCCAAATCATAATGAAGAATGAGGCCCTGGGTATGAGAGAGGAGGCCTACTCTCTTTCTCAGATGGGTTTGGGCAGGGGTCTCCAACTAAGAAGCCAACAGGGGCCAGGAAGCCAAGGGCAAGGTAGGGGGGTAGGGAGTGTGGCAGACCATAGGCCCCACCAGCAGGAGAACTGGCAGATGGGAGTGCTGGCTCAACATGACCAGAAAATTCTGCATTTGCAAGAGATGCTGAAAACTGAAATTTTAAATAATGTGAACTTCTCTCATAAAATATATGCCACTAATTCTAACTGTTATGGGTTGATTTGCGATTCCCCAAAAGATCTGTTCGATTCCTAACTCCCAGTACCTGTGAACATGACCTTGCTTGGAGATGCTGTCTTTGCACATGTCATTAGTTAACATGAGGTCATCCTGGAGAAGAGGGGGATCTAATCCAATACAACTAAGATGAGAAGAGGAACAGAGACACAGACACAGAGAAGGCAGTCATGTGAACACATAGGCAGAGACAGGAGTGATGAATCTACAAGCCAAGCAAGGTGTATGAGTTCTCTAGTGCTGCTATAACAGATATAGCACAAATGGGTGACCTTAACAAGCAGGGATCTAGTCTCTTATAGTTTAGGAGGCTAGAAGTCTGAGTTCAAAGTGCCAGCTGTAGGGCCTGGGTGAAGGCCCCTCAACCTTGGGCTTCAGCTCTGCCTTTTGCTCCCAGTCCACTGGAGCTAGAGATGTCTGTTAACTCAGGCAACTGCCAGCTTGTGAGGTGGTGGTGGTTGTTATGTGCCGTCGAGTCAGACCCGACTCATAGCGACCCCTCCTTGGGTTTCCGAGGCAGTATCACTATGGAAGTAGATTGCCCAACCTTCCTTCTGAGGAGTGGCTGGT
>NW_006921670.1:752808-767386 GCF_000298275.1 Orycteropus afer afer
ATCTTGGGAGTCTAGCCTCCAGAGTATTTCTGTTGTTTTAAGCCACTCAGCTTGTGGTATTTGGTTGACAGCCCTAAGAAACTGATCCCCTAAACACAAAGGAAACAAAATCCCCACCCTGCCACATGGAACACTGCTGGCTACTGGATGAGGGGGAGGAGGGGCACTTTCAGAGGGAGGAGTGGAGCTGAGGGCAAGAACTGAAGGCCCCAAACGGACCCTCTGTCGGGGACATTGCTTCTCTGGTGCTGTCCAGATACTTACTTGACATCACACAGGATCTTTTGCAAACTTTTCTCATCTTTGAGGAATGTCCACTTTTACAAGTCCTATGTCCCAAGAAACAAGCGGAAAACTGCTTTCCCAGCCTCCCTTGCAGCTGGGACATAGCCACGTGACCAAGCTTCTCCAATGAACAGCCTGGTTCTAAATCTCAGTTTGGGAGAGTGAGCATGTAACCAGGTTTCTCCAGAGATTCTCAGCTCTAAATCTCAGGTGGGAAGAGTGACCATGTGACCAGACCCCACCAATCAGAAGTGTTAGCTCCCAGCTTCTGCCTGGGAGTAATGTGAATGAGGGAGAGGACTCCCCAGAGGGTTGGCAGCAGAAAGTGGTGTGTAGTCCTGGCTGAGTCCCTCCAGGCCCGATGTGTTGCTCCTGCCAGAGGTTCTGGAGCTTAGGCATATCCTTGCATAAATGTTTTTTGTAATGAGAGGACCCAAGTTGGATTCTTCGGTTTGCGACTGGAATTCCTGGCTAATGCAAGTGCCTTTGCCCAGCTCAGGAAACATTCATTTAACGTACAGGTTTTAGGTTCAAAATTATCTTTAGTTACCTCCCTCTCCCGCCTCCTGCCTCCCAACCAAGTAAGGGCAGCGAGAGGAAGGGGCCTGTCCCACGCTTTCCTTTGCTGGGGCATGGGATCAAGTTCAGTGTCTATAGCCCACAGCGGCCCTGTGGGCAGGTGTGAGCCCTGTGTGCCCAGGGGCCACACCAGAGGATCTAAGACAAACACCTCCTCCTGCCACAGAGGAGGTGACCCTAAAAGAGAGCAGGTGACCAGAAGCTCCCAGCTGGATGTCTTCCTAGCCAGGGACATGGTTGAATGGCTGACTTGGAGGCCCAGTGGGGCCCACAAACACCCAGGGGCTGGCTGAACCTGCATCAGCCTCACTGATTGGCTCCCAGTCTGCGTGGCTGGTTAATAAAGAGACAGAACTAGCAGAGGCCTGGTGTTTGCTGGGTGGCTGGTTTCACTTTCAGAGTGAGTGAGAGGTACCCTGCTCTGAATCCTCTCTTACCACACGGAGTCACAAACCCACCCTGGCTTGTCGGAACCAGGTCAGGCCATGCCCTGTTTACCAAATCCTACTTCCCTAGGGAGGCCCTGTTCCCACCTACACACACACTCATACCCCACTTCCCACTTCTGGAGCAGGTTCCCATCACATGCTAAGCATGCCAGAAGGGGACAGGGGATGTGTGAGGCCACAGGGAGCCTCATAAGCTGACTTCATTCCTTCCCCCGCCACCCCACCCCCTGCGTTTCTACTCAAACCACCAACACACCCACCCCAACACCAGGCTATAGATAAGAACATTTCTTCTCTTCGGTTCCACTTCACGTCAGCCCCATGACCCCCAGCAGGCCAGAGGCTCTTCCCAAGGGGCATGAAGACCCGGGTTTAAGTCCCAGCAATGCCACCAACTCACTAGGTGCATGTCCTTCCCTGCAGGTATTGCAGTCCTGGGACTGTGACCGATTTGACCAAACAGAACTGGTTAGAAGGAGTGGTTCACAGGTTCTAGAAGAAGCTAAAGCCCAGGTCTCTGGAGGGGCAGACAGACCCCAGACCAGCTGCAAGGGCCCAGGAGCAGAAGCTTCCCAGAGCTCCCTTTGAGGCACCAACTCTAGCTGTTGGCTGGTCTCAGTTGCTAGAATTCCTAGGAAAGTGTCCCAATGGCTAAGATGGGTCAAATGCCCACCCCCTTGGCTGGAGAGGGTAGAGTACTTGGATTGACAGCTATTCTTAGTTCTCTAGTGTGACTATAACAGACGTACCACAAGTGGGTGGCTTTAACAGAGAAAGCTATCTGCTCAGTTAGGAGACTAGAAGTTCAAATACAGGGTGCTGGCTCTATGAGAGGGTTTTCTCTCTCTGTTGGCTTTAGGGGAAGGTCCTTGTTCCTTGGTCCCTTGGTGATCTTCATGTGGTGTGGCATGTGTCTGGCTTGGTTACTTAAAACCAAACCAAACCCACTGCCATTGAGTTGATTCCGACTCATAGTGACCCCCACTGGGTTTCCAAGGTGGTAAATCTGTAAGAGAGTGGATTGCCCCATCAGCCTTCCACAGGGCATCTAGTGGGTTTGCACTGCCAACCTTCTGGTTAGCAGTTCAATGGGTTAGGCCCTACGCCACCAGAGCTCCTTGTTCATACTGCCCTTTCTATCCCTCAAAAGGGATTGATTGAAGACACACCCTACACTAATCCTGCCTCATTAACATAGCAAGGAAAATCCATTCCCAATGGTATTATAGCCACAGGTCTAGGAGTTAGGATTTACAACACCTATTTTCAGTCCATAACACAGTTCAACTAAGACCTCACCTCATGCAGGAAGGTTGACCCCCAAAGAGAAACAAGGTCCTGCTACCAGAAGTAGGCAGTCTTTGGGTGGCAACACAGTTAAGCGCTTGGCTACTAACCCAAAGTCTGGTGGTTCAAATCCACTCATGTACCTCAGTAGAAAGGTCTGGTGATCTACTGAAAACCCTACGCAGCACAGTTCTGCTGTGACATGCATGAAGTGGCTATGAGTTGGAATTGACCCAGAGACAACTGGCTCCCAGAATGGAAATCAGACAAGCAAGACCTGCAAGTACCAGCCTCCCTCTTTGGGCCTGGCCTTCCCAGTCCCATAAAGGCTTAAGTTGGAGAATCCCTGAAAGCTTTGCCAAGAAAGACATTCTGATTGGAGAAGGACATATCTGGCGACTTGCCTTGGACTTGGAGGAGGGACTCTTCTTAACCCTCAGAGGGGCTCCCGTCATGAGGAGCTCTGCAACCCCACCTCTGAGGTCCGCAATGAGGAGAGAGCCAGGCAGGGTCAGGGCTGCCACCTGAGTGCAAAGGGGCTTGGTCTTATGGAATGCCTGGAGCTCAGGAACTAATTCAATAGCGGTGAAGATGGAGGGCCTAGGCTGCTGACCTCTCACTGGGCAGGCCCGGTGCCTGGCACTGCTCTCGCCAAACGACCTCAGGCTGCCCCAGCCCAGACTCCTACCCGACTCCTAACTGGATGATGGGCCTTGCTATTCCCAGACCATTCTTCCCAGGTCACCCCAAGGAACCCTGTGAGGGGAAGACAAAGGTGGGTTTCATAGGAAGTCATGCCAGGACAAGTTCTGAGGCCACTACTCAGCAGTCTGGCCTCCCAACAGCGGATTCTCCCTGCTACCCCCTCCCCATCCTTCCACTTCACCCACCTCCTCTGAACAAGTACCAGCTCAGCTTGCTCCTCCCTAAGCCAAGGGCCCAGATGGCCTGACCATTGCACCTGGCAGCTGAATGTGGGGACCAGGGGGGCAGGGGCCTCAGGGCCGCACTCTGATCAGGAGGATGTGGCTGCTGGTTTCAGGCCTGTGGTTCCAGCCCCAAGGTGCTACTGGCACCCTGGCTGAAGTCACTTGTGCCTTTCCCGCTCCCCAAGGGCTGGCGCAGGAAGCAGGGGCGGCAGGAGCGAGGAGGGGTGCGGGGGCGTGTGGTTTCGGCTGAAGCTCACACCAGCACGAGCCCGGACACTCGGAGGCACCCAGTGAGCCGCCTCTTGCCACCCTGCCCTCTTCCTGTTGCTCTCGTCTCCTGAAATCACCTTCTGCCCCCGACACCTGTCCCTCCTCAGGGCCCACAGCGCGGCCCACCTCAAAGGTAGCACAGCTCCAGAACGGACGAGGGAGGCAGAGGGCACATCCCCCCAAGTTCTAGAAGCCATGCCCTTCCCCGGAGGGGCCAAGTGACAGAAGCTAACACTTCTCCAGCCCTCAGTACAGGCGTCACTCCTCAAAACTCCACGTGTAGGAATCCCTGAGTGGCTCAGTGCTTGGCGACAAACCAAAAGGTTGGCAGTTCGAACCCAGAGGTGCCTCAAAAGATAGGCCTGGTGATCTGCTTCTGACAAATCAGCCCCCAGAGTCCTATGGGGCACAGTTCTCTGACACACACGGGGTCGCCAGGAGGCAGAATTGAGACAGCCACTCGGGGTTCCTCCACCCGTGGTTCGAGAGCTTGTCAGAATGCAGGCTCTCAGGCCCAATCAAGACCTGCTGATGCCAAATCTGCATTTCAGCTGCATCCCAGGGGGTTTAAATTTCTGAAAGTTTGACAAGTCTTGTATTTACTCATTCAGTCCTCACAACAACCCCATCCAGTGGATGCTCTTACTATTCCTGTTTTACAGATGACAAAACTAAGGCACAGAGAGGTTAAATAACGTGTTCAAGGCCACACAGGTGATGTGTCAGGATCGAGATTTGAACTCAGGCTGTCTGGCTCCACAGCACACGTGTCTAACAGCTAAGCTGCTGCCTTGGGAATGAGAAAGCTGTTGAGGATCAGTGGCCACCGGTCATGTCAGTGCGTGCCCTGGCTGTGCTACTCTGATTTTCCGGAACTCACCCCAACCTTCCCTCCACTTCTTTGATCGCCATCTCTCCAAGGAGAGTTGAATCACACTTCTCCAGGATATTGGAGGCAGAACACCTCCCAGTCACTATGGAGCATTTGTCAAACACCTGTGGTTGCTCCCATTCTGGGCTGGAAGTTATGGGGGCCACAAAAGATGCTCGAGACTCAGCCCGACCCTCAGAGAGTCCAGGGTCTAGCTGGGGACACGAACAGGGGTGTGTAAACTAATGCGGTGACAATCACTGGGGTTTGTGTTCACTGGTCAGCATTCCTGGGACTGTCACCTCTTCATGGCAGGCTTCATGGTGGGGTGGGCGATGGGGGCTTTGATCCAGGCCAAAGACAGAGAGACCAACCTGAGAAAAGGGCCAGAGGCAGAATGGACACAGACAGGAAGAGGACTGGCTGGAACTTTAAATGTTCCTCACCTGATTCCCACCTCCCCTCCACAGCATGAAACCCAGCAAGCTCCTAGTCCCTTGAAGTCCCCTGTGATGAGGAAACCATTCCTACACAAGCGAGCCGGTACCTGTGTGCAAGTGAGCGTATGTGCATCTGTGCACACAGGTGTGTTCTTTCCAGTGCACGTGTCAACAAGTGGGCCTCCTTCAAGCAACCCTAAGCCGTGCAGACACAGATCAGCTCACCCAGTACTGGGGAGTGAGCGACGAGTCACATCCCCAAGGTCTATGCTGCATAGGATGGGCCCTTGATGTCCTGGCTCCTTGCAAATGTCATCATCAACCAGGAGAGCATGTGCAAAGGACCTGCAAAGCCAGGTGTCTGCCTGGAGCTGCTGCGGGGGGCACCTGCTGCTAGAATCACCATCCACTGCGCCATGCCACCTGAGTGTCCCCTTCTGGGAGGTGCCTCAAGGCTGGTGAGTCCAAGCCCCCAGCAGTGTGTCCTCCTAACAGTTGTCCTTTGGAGGCACTGAGCATACCATGCGAGCAGGTGTGAGGCTAACACGGTCTCCATGCATTATGTCATCTAATCCTCACTGAAGCCACCAGAGCACTGCTACTAGGACCCCCACTGCAGAGACAGGACACCAAGGACTTGGGAAGGATGTGGACCTCACCTGTAACCTGGATGTGAGCACAGGTAGGCTTTACTCTAGAGTCAAACTCTAAGAACCATTCCTCCTTAGCCTCCTGCCCACCTCCCTCATGCCTACCTCAGGACTCTGCACATAGAAGGTGCCCAATGGAGAAAACATAGCAGGGTACAGTGACATGTGGGCCCAGAAGTTGCCACCAGAGGGCAGTGCTTGCTTCGCCCCAGCTTCAGTTTGGGGCTTCTGCCCAGCTGCCAAGGTGGAGGTAAGGAAGGTGGCCCACACAGCATCCACTTCCTCCCTGGGGGTCATCCCAGGAGCCTGCAGGACAGGTGGGGGGGGGGCAGTGAGCCAGGCTCCTGGATTCCAGGAAAATGGTAGGCGTGGAGCCCAAGAAAGGAGAAGGTCAAGACCACAGACCTGCAAGGGATTTTAAAGGTTCTCAGGTCCAGCCTCTCCCTGTACAGATGATGAGTCTGGGCTCAGAGAGGGACAGCTTAGGTCACACAGCAGTGTAGAACCTTGAATGCTGGTCTCCAGCCTCCCAGTTGGGAGCCCTTCCACCTTGCCTCTGGTCAGAACGGGGAACTTAGCTGAGGTGATTCCTCACCTGCCCACAGAAACAGATTCGCCTCCTTCTCCTGACCTTGATTGTTGGGGTGCTGAGACACCCAGGCTCTGGCCCTCTGCTTCTGCCACATCAGCCCTAGGTGGTGGTATCCACCCTTTCCCTACCTCCAGCCCGAGGACTCCCAATCCTCCCCATCCAGCCCTGACATGCATTGTTGGTCCTCCCTTTCCCTCATCCCACTAACCCATCCATCACTCACCGAGACTTGGCAAATCTGCCTCCCAAGTACCACTGCCACACCCATCATCCTCTCCCACCTCCTACCTAGACTGCAGAAGTCCCCTTTCCTCCATCCCATGGGCTCCTTCTAACCCCCCTCCAGTTAGTTCTCCATAAGAGTAGCCAGAGTGAGCTTTTAAAATGAAAACCAGACAATGTCCCTGCATAACCCACTCCCCACGGCTTCCAGCTGTGCATAAGACGCAAGTGAACACCCTTGCACAGGCTGCCAAGCCCTGAATGACTTGGCCCCTGCTGCCTTTCTGGCTTCCTCAAGTTCTCACCACCCCTGGCCCTGCTGCCTGTCAGTTTCTGAAAGGCTCAAAGTTCTTCCCTGTTTGGGCCCTTGCCTGTGCTCCCCCAGGCCAGCCACAGTTTCACCCTAAAGGCCACTTTCTCAGGAGGTCATCTCTGAGCTTCTACCCCCAGCCAATCTAACCAGACCCCATCCTACTCTGGCCTGCCACTGTGTTTCTCCCGGAAGCACTTGTTTTCATCTGTAACTGGATTTGCTGGATGTCTGTCTCCCTGGCTGTACTGTGACTCCTCAAGGTCAGAGCTCAAGTCCACGGAGGCCTATGGCTTCTATAGCACCTAAAGTCACACATGATTCAGGGTAAGTGCTCAAGCTGTATTTATGGAAAGAACGGATGGATGGATGGATGGATGGATAGATGGATGGATGGATGGATGGATGGATGTTGTCAGGGTGAGGAAGTGTCCATTCATCCTTTCATTAAAAACATTGACTAAGTGTCAGCCATTCTCTAAGAAACAAAAGCTCAGGTCACAGGTACTTGTCAGAGAGGCCTGGGTTTCAATTTTGGATTCACCTCTTTCCCAGCGACCTTCAAATCCATCAGGTGCTGCCCACTGGATGGAACCCAGAAGCCCACGGTCCTACAAAACCTAACTTCTTCCTGCCTCCTGGTCCTTCTTCAGTGTATCAGAAGGGGCAAGCAGTCACCACCTCCTGGCCTCTCCACATGCTGATCCATCTGTCTGCGATGCTGTTCTTCCCACTTGTCCTCTGGTCTCAGCTGAACTATCTCTTCCTCAGAGAGGTCTTCCTTTCCAGTCTCCTCTCTCTTCCAAATTGGGATCTCCTATTCATCCTTGATAGCATTTACTCAGGTTTGAAGTTCTGGGGTAGTTATCTGGCCAATGTCCATCGCCCCACCAGATAGTAAGCCACATGAGGGCAGGGACTAAGTCATTTTTGTTCATTGCTTTGGCCCAGCACCCAACTCAGTGCTGGCCTATAAAAGGTTGTTGGCCCCCATCTCATGGTGACCCCAGGTACAATGGGACAAAATGCTGCCCAATCCTGGGCCATCCCCGTGGATGGGCTGCTGTAAGCCACAGATTTTTCATTGGCTCATTTTGGAAAGTGGCTCAGCAGGCTTCCTCCCTACTCTGTCTAGTCTGGAAGCTCCACTGCAGCCTGCGTTGCATCAGAGCATCGCACAAGCCACCACTGACAGGCGGCAGGTGGCTGCACAAGAGGTGCATTGGCTGGGAATCAAACTTGAGTCTCCCGCACGGAAAGTGAGAGTTCTTGCACTGGGCCACCCATGCCTCATCCATAAAGGGTAACCCAACAGCTATTGCCTGGAGTCCATTCCAACTCACAGTGCCCCTACAGGACAGAGTAAAACTACCCCATACAGTTTCCAAGGCGAAAATCTTAATGAAGCAGACTGCCTCATCTTTCTCCCACAGAGCTGCTGCTAGTGGGTTTGAACTGCTGATGTTTTGCTTAGTTGCTGAATGTTTTAACCACTGCACCACCAGAGCTCCTCTATAACGGGTAACTCAACTCATTGCCATCGAGTTGGATCTGACTCATAGCGACCCCTCCTTGGGTTTCCGAGGCAGTATCACTACGGAAGAAGATTGCCCAATCTTCTTTCCAAAGAGTGGCTGGTGGGTTTGAATCTCCAGCTTTCTGGTTAGCAGTCAAGTGCCTTAGGAACTATGCCACCAGAGCGCCCCTATAATGGGTAGTATAATTGCTGAATGAACAAATGATACATGAAGGAAGGAAATTATTCAGTGTTCTGGACTTCAGTTTCTTCTTCAGTAAAATGAGTGGAATATACCGCTTCAGAAACTCAAGGAGAAGTCGCTGTGAGTTGGATGCGACTCAACGGCAGTGAGTTTGGGTTTTTAGTTTACCTCAAAATAATCCTTAACACCATGATGCACCTACAGTGTGCCGCTCACTCCGTTAATACTCACAGCAGCCCTATGGGGTAAATACTGTTATTATCATCCCTGTTTGACAGATGAGGAAAGTGAGGCACAGAAGTTCTCATTCACTCCTTGAGAATAAACCCAGGCAGTGCTGAGGTTAAACCCACACACCAAGGGAAGCCCAATTCTCCTTGCGAGGGTAGGAGAGGGCTCCAAGGGTGGTGACATGGGTGACCCTGTGCCCTAGGAGCTCAAAACCTGGTGAATAGGGCTGGCAACTGATTAGCACCATCATCAAAGGATGTTCAGGCCAAGGTCACCCCCAAATCTAGATCCACTGGCTAGGTCAGGCACCCACATCTGACCTGTGTCCGGAGAGCCTCCAACAAGTATGGACCCACCTCTCTCTGATGGCCTTTCCACTCCCCCACCCCTCTTAATTCCCCTAGATCTCCTCTGGGGTCCAGTGCAGCCCCTAAGGGTTCAGGGATAAATTGTGCCCAGTCCCCCCCTTGATGGTAATCTCGTTCTTCCCAAAGGTGAGGGTAGGCATGGTCACCTAACCCATTTTGGCCAATGAGAAGTGAAGAAAAGGCTGCTGGATGAGACTCTGATTCTCCCTTCACTGTCCTTGTCACATCTGGATGTGATGCCTACAACTACCATCTCAAGGCCTCCGTTGGCAGCTGCCATCCTGAGCTAAGTGTGCAGAGTGGACACAGAGAAAACAGCGTTTTTGGCGACGGTACTGGTGCTGAGCTGCTGGGCTAGGCCTCCCCACAGCTTCCCAGCCTGGAGCTTGGGGTCCTTTTTCCCTTTTGCTGCCTTGTGGTAGCTTCTGTGCCTGACCCCTAAAAGTGTCCTAGCAAATGCAGAAGGGCTATGCATCAAAAAGGCAAGGGGGCAAGGGAGGGGGCCCTTAAAACAAGGAGGTGAGAACCTGTGTGCCCAGCCAGAAGCTTTGGGAAAAGATGTGATGAGTCGACTCTCACAGTCCCTATACCCTAGCACCTGGTGAGCTAAAGATGCCCCAGGGGTTGGGGAGAGCGAGGAATGTGTCAGAATTGGCTCCGGCCAATGAGGATCCTGTCCCCTCCTCCCCAGGCTGAACCTAGTGGAGCCACAGAGCAGGACACACACACACACACACACACACACACACACCACCAGCAGGCTTGGGACATCACCCAGGAGAGTGGCTGAAGCTGCAGGAAAGAAATAGCCACATGGTATATCTAGGGAGGTAGGGCCGGCCTTGGACAGACATAAAGGTGTGACAGACAGAAGACTCAAGGCAAATGTGTGTGCTGGAGAGGGCTTGGGCATCCCATGAGGCATCAAGACCCAGGAGGTTCTGGGAAACGGGCATGATTATGCAGGTGTGTGAGCAGACGGAACTCTGACAAATGCAGAGAGGCCACATGGACAGGTAGGGTGCCAGGGGAGGGGCCCTCAGATGCAGCTCCAGGGAGATGTGGTGGGAGAGGAGCCCCCCCTCTGGACAGCATTCCATTTTGTCTTGGTCAGCAGAATGGAAGTTAAGTAGTCACAAACAAAGCCAGTTCTAGTCCACGTACATCGGAGGTTTAGCATTGGTTCCTCCCCCCTAGATGAAGGTCAGCTGCCATGGAAACTTGGGGGAGCAAATCTGCCCCATCTTGCCTCTCAAGGGTCGCCTACTTCGTCCAAGTGCCTGGACCACCCCCTGCCTCCTGCTAGCCCCTCTCCTGCCACAGTCCAGTCTTGTGCCTTTCAGTGTCACCTCTGAATACCCCACCCTGACCTTGGTTCATTCTGGGCCACCCAAGCCTCCCAGCCTCCTGGCTCTGAAGGCCAGCTGCTCCCCAGCCAAGCCAGCTTAGCCCTGCGTGGTCTTGACTCGTGTCCGGAAAGCTCTCCTTCCTCTCTGGCTCTGTGGCCGCCTCAGGTCCCAAGCCTCCCTTGCTCAGCCCCACCCATAATGCTCTTGACATCTGTTTCTGATCCTGTTGAGTTTCTGCCTATGTTTCTCCCTCTCCTGCAGAAGTACACGTGGCAGTGTGTGGCTACTGTGAGGGCCTGGCTCGCGGAGCCGGGCAGGGCAGGAGGAGAAGGGGAGAGAGGGTTTCAGGATTTGCTCTCTGGCCAAGGACTCCTGGTTCTTGCCTTCCCACCACTCATCTCCTCTGACATTCATGGAGCAAATGCCCTAGAGCACCCACTAGGCACCAGGCACCGTGCTAACGCACAACCATGCCATCACATTCAAGCCTCACTTGGGACAAACCAAGATTTGGAGAGAGGAAGGGACAAGTCATATAGGAAAAAGGATGCTGTTGCTAGGAGCTGGTTTAAGGACATGGTCATCCAGGACTTGAACCCCCTAGCCTGACTCCAGAGCCCCCACATGCTGGAATCTGGGTGCTAATGCTTTTCTCAGCTGTCTCAAGCCCCCGTCACGTGCACTTTGTGCTTTCTGGAATAGCCAGCCCTCTCTGCAAGTTTTCTGCCCTGTGGGTCCTGATTTGGGCTCCTGAAAATAGTCATGCCCATATAACCTTGGATGCCAAAGCCCTCAACAGGGTAAGTAAGAGAGGAGGGATGTCAAATCAGATAAGGACAATGAGAGGCTAAGTGAGTTACTCAGAATCTTCCAGTCCTTGAGTCAAGTAAGTGATTCATCCAGGCAGAGCTGGGTCAGGAGCCTGCCTCCTGGCACCTAGGCCTGCCCTCTTCCCACTGTCAGAGAAGTCTTGTAGGAGTAACAGAGGTTGGTAGACCTTTTGCCCAAGCTGGCACCCCCACCTAGTTGCTGTCTTCCTTCCTTTCTGCTACTAAGACCCTCACCTCCTTCAAAGACCAGGGGGGACATGGCCCTCTCCTCCAGGATAACATTCATGACTTGCCCAGTTTCCAGGTGTTCCATGTCCTTCCCTGCACCACAGTCCGAGCTCCCTCCCTGACAGGCCATGCTCCATAGGCTGCCAGAGTGCTCTGCCTCTTAACTTAGCTCTAACCAGTAACCACCAGCTCAGAACCTTCCAGCAGCTCCCCATCACCTAGCGGGTCGAGTCCAGACTCACCCTGGCATTCTCGCCCTTTCACAGCTTGGCTCCTGCCTTTCCAGTCTCAATCCCTAGCCCCTTGTCTCTCCCTGCCTCCTTGCCAAACATTTTTCTAGAGACTTGTTGTGATAGTTAAATTTGTGTGTCAACTTGGCTGGGCCTGGTTGAGTGGTTGGGCAGCTGAATGTAGTATTATCCACGGTGAGACTGGTAATCAACTCCATGGTGGAATCTACTGTGAGCAGCTGAGTAGCTGCCTTAGGGATGTGGTCTGCTTCCTGTATATAAGGAGAAGCTTTGTGAATGGTCTCTAGCTTATGGCACGCTTGAGCCCTGCATGTAGCCGTGTCATTGTTCAGCAGCCTGCCATTCTCTGCCGACCTTGGGACTTTCAATGGACTTGAGTTAATGGCCTGCTATGTGGTTTGGTAACATTGGGACTGTGCCTTTTTATTTGTCAACCTTGGGCTTGTTAGCCTCAGCAGCCAGTAGCTGCTTGAGTGAAGAAATGCCTCTAACTTCAGCGGGCCAAGAGCAAGAGGCAGAGCTGAAGCCCAAGGTCGAGGGGCTTTCACCAAACCCCTAGAATCTGGGACTTTGAATTTGGACTTCTAGCCTCTCAAATTGTAAGAGAATAAACTCCTGTTTGATAAGGCCATCCCATTGGTGGTATATTTCTGTCAGAGTGGCACTAGGGAACCAGGACAGTTGTCTCTCCCACAATCCAGAAGATAAACTGCACTGTACCATCCCAACTATTTCTTCTCACTGTCCTCTTTCCCCACATCATGTGCCTTTAGAACTCCCACCCATCCTCAAGGCCCTGTTCAAATGGCCCCTCCACTAAGAAACCTTCTGAGATCACCTCCACCAAAATGATCCAATCCCTTCCCCAAAGCCCATGGAGCAGAGGAGCTCATGGTGGGTCTTCTTCTCAGGATGGCTGAGGCCTTCCAGACATGCCCTACCCAAGCCTGTGAACAGATCCAGTCCACGCATCCAGGCTACCAGGGACATGGCCAAGTTCAGCCAAATACACCAGTTCTGCCACTAGTGTTAACTCAGACAGCTACCTGGTCACCCTTCCTCCTCACCATCTCCTGCTCTACTCCAGCTCAATCTCCACAACTAGTCTGTCAGTTTGTTGTACTGTGGCGTCTTGTGTGTTGTTGCGATGCTGGAGCTATGCCACCGTTAGATGAAGTACCAGCGGGGTCACCCATGGTGGACAGGTTTCAGCGGAGCTTCCAGACCAAGACAGACCAGGAAGAAGGACCTGGAGATCTACTTCTGAAAAACTAGGCCAGTGAGAATGAATAGCACTGGGCCATTGTCTGACATAGAGCCGGAAGACGAGCCCCTCAAGTTGGAAGGACTCCAACTACGCCTGGGGAAGAGCTGCTTCCTCAGAGTAGAGTTCACCTTAATGATGCAGACAGAGTAAAGCTTTCAGGACATCCATCTGCTGCTGGGGCAGGACTCAAAATGAGAAGAAACAGCTGCAAACTTCCAATACTAATCAGAATGTGGAATGTATGAAGTATGACTCTGGGAAAACTGGAAGTTGTCAAAAATGAAATTATACATAAAGATTGATATCCTGGGCATTAGTGAGCTGAAACGAACTGGTACTGGCCATTTTGAATCAGACAAACATATGGTCAACTGTCAGGAATGACAAGTTGAGGAGAAACAGTATTACATTCGTGGTCAAAAAGAACAATTCAAGATCTATCCTGAAATATAAGGCTGTCAGGGAATGGATAATATGCCTATAAGGAAGACCAGTTAATACTACCATTATGCAAATTTACTCACCAATCACTCAAGCCAAAGGTGCAGAAATTAAAGACTTTTACCAATTCCGGCAGTCCAGAATTGATCAATCATGCAATCGAGATGCATTGATAATTGTGGTTGCAATGCTAAAATTGGAAACAAAGAAGGAGTATCAGTAATCCTGTGGTTTCCAGCCATATGGTAGACAGATCTATTGGGTGAAAAATTACACCAGGTAGGTATGCTCCTTGGAACAATCCACCATGGGAGAGCAGAAGGGCAGCATTTGCACAGAGAGGTAGCTCAGAGGGCATGAATGCACAGGAAAGAAGGACACAGGGAAAAGGTAACCACAGGGAGGAAGTGGGAAGAGAGCTGTTACATTATGGGGATTACAATCCATGTCATGAAACAAAATGTATATGAACTATTGAATGGAAAACTATTTTTCTCTATAAACTTTCACCAAAACCACAATTGGAAAATTAATTAAAAAAAAAAAAAAAAAAGAAGCTTTGGTGGTTGGAAAATATGGCCTCAGTGAATGAGGTGATGCTGGAGACATGATAGAATTTTGCAAGACCAATGACTTATTCATTGCAAATACATTTTGTCAACAACATAAGCCATGACTATACACATGGACCTCACTGGACAGAATACACAGGACTCAAATCAACTACATCTGTGGAAAGAGACAATGGAGAAGCTCAATATCATCAGTCAGAACAAGGCCTTGGGCCAACTACCAAACAGGCCACAATTTGTTATGATCCTCACAGTTGAATGCCTTTGCAGAGCCAATAAAACACAGGTAAACATCTTTCTGGTATTCTTTGCTTTCAGCCAAGATCCATCTGACATTAACAATGGTATCCCTCATTCCATATCCTCTTCTGAATCCAGCTTGAATTTCTGGTAGTTCTCAGATGATGTACTGCTGCAATCATTTTTGAATTATCTT